>NC_080675.1:181568457-181885902 GCF_030445035.2 Dasypus novemcinctus | reverse complement strand
ATATTTCCAGTGGAAATGTTCGGACACTTTTAAATACTTAGGTAGATATGACAATCACCACCATAAACATATTAGAGCCCATAATTAACCATATTGGCAAAGAAAAAGCTATGGCTTACTAAGCACTGGGAAACTACCAAATGTTTCTGGGATGCGCTATGAGTTTTACCATAGTCTTTTAGGCAGAAATATTATGTCTTATAACGGAAATGATCCCACATGACACACAAAATAAGAAAAGGTATGAATGCTACTTAGAATTGTTAGCAGGATGTTTACCCTGTTTGGGTATGACACAACGGGTAGCTGAGGAAATTAACGATGATGATTATAATAATGAGGAGAAAGAAAAAGGAGGCAAAGGGGCAGAAGAGGCAGATGATGAAAAGATCACAATAACCAGCACCACACTACGACCCCACCATCATATTGATAACTCTTAAACAGCAACAATTATTAAATTCTACAAAAGAGTGGTCTAAGATTAATGTGAAATTACTTCTGTTACAGTAAAATGAGATAATGGGAATAGGGGTACGATGGGCTGTGATACAACAAATGATACTCACATAGCCCTTAATGTCACAGTATGGCCAAATGTCCATTATGGAAATACGACCTTATGGAAATACATAATATTCCATTATGGAAATATGAGTATAAAGGGAAGTAAATTACCATGTCAAGAGCTGAACTATTTAAGCCATCATTATTCTGGTTTGATAATGAACTTCCTTATGCAGAATTAGATTGCCAACATAGGATACTCACCTTGGTGAAACCAGAATCAATTTTGTGAAATATAAGGATTCTCTAAATTTAGAACAGAATTTACAAACTGACTGTACCCACTAGACGTTCACTGATGATTTTTAAAAACCCTCTGCCATTAATGCAAACAAATGCATCACAGTTACCTACACTTTAAGAAATTGTAAAGCAAACACTGGGAGAAAGGCATAACAGAGGACAAGCACCAGGGGCTCTTCTAGAGTAGTAAAAAATACTGGGCATTACGATAGGAAAGAATGGCCATGGGTGAGCCACACACTGGGAAGCAGCAGCAGCTAACGCCCCTGCAGGGCCAAACCCACTCATCCCCTTCCTACTATTTGCGAATGACCATAAATATATAGTTACACCATACAAGAAGACTAACATTTATACCTCAGTGATAAATCAAACACTGATGAACAAATTTGCAATAAAAAGGCCAATAAGTGTGGGAGAGGTAGGGAGTAGGACATATGGGAATCCCCTATATTTTTAATGTAACATTTATGTAACCTAAGTATCTTTTAAAAAATAAAAAAATAAAAACATATGATTTTTAAAAGGCCAATAAGACTTGCATATGGGTTAAGAAACCAATAATAGATTACACCCATAGAGCATTCACCTGCTTCTTTTAGACTTTGCAAAAATAATACAATATCACAATTAGGGTGAATTTAAAAATGATAACCAAATACATGGTACTGATGTGGGCTATGGGTGAGAGACTCTTTGTCTCTTAAGAGATAATCTAAGCTGTCTGTGACTTGTGGGTGTGGGACAGTAAGAGGTTGCAGTCCTGCCCTTGGTGACCATGGCAACAGTTTAGCAATGCAAACTCTATAAGCTTTAAATATTCAAGGAAAATGCAAACCAACTGTGTTAAAAGCTTATCTAGAACGTATGAAGTCCATGCTGAAAGCTTACCTAGGATGTGGAAGATATATATGTTAATTCAAACCTATCGAGCACTGAAACAAAGAACAATTTAGCCCTTCCTCTGTATAAAAGGAACTCAAAATTTTGTTCGGGACTCGGGTTTGAAACAGAAAGCTCCCGAGTCCGGCTGGCCATCAGTAAACCAGTTTTCCTTCTCAAAATCATTCCCGAGTCCTTGCCTTTCTATATGCAAATAATTGAACCTCTCACAACTGCTACAACATTTTGGGGGGCTCATCTGGGATTGCAAACGAAGGCCAGAGATGGTAGCATTTTGTTGCCCTTCCAAATCCCCGAGGAAGCTGGGAGGACTCGGGTGAACCCCAAATCTGGGCACCCTGGATTAAATTTAATCCAGAAAAGATGTGGGCTCCACCAGAATCTTCCCGACAAAAATTGAGGGCAATGGAAGGTTTGAAGAGAAAGATTCTGGAAATGAGAAAGAACTCCAAACATGGAAGAAAGTAAGACTCCCCGAGTGAGCACAGTCTGGAGAACCCTAGCTTTAATTGCTAGGGAGGGAGGCTGATCACCTCCCAAGAGAACCCTAGTAGCCCCAGAAAATTGGGGGGAAGCCATTCTCTCTAGGTCTGGAAAAAGGAGAAGAACCAGGAAAAAGCCTGGTGTTTTGGGTTTGTCTAACTGTGTGTTAGAATCTGGTACTGGTCTTATTTCCACTGAAGGAGTGGAGGCTTGATTATTATAGGAAGGGTTGTTTATAGGTTCAAGTCCTAACGTCCTGGAAATTGGTCTGGATTTTTAAAAACTTGGTTACAGGAAAATGAGTTGGCTTTTCTAGAGAAGCTTGGTCTGGGTGTAAAGTTAAACAGAAAAAGGTCTAGCTGGAATCTTTTGTTACAGTGCTGAAATGCAAATGAATTGTCTTTATACCAGATGTTAATGTTAAGTATTCTCTCTAAGGTTTGTGATGGCTGCGGGGGCAGCCATGCTGAAAAGATATAGGGAGAGAACTTGTGGGTCAGATTAGTGACCTTTGTGCTTCTGTCTGTGTCAGCTCAATGCTGGTGCTGGAGTTGTGTGGTTATGTAAAGTGGTGGAATTTAGTTGAGCTGGAACCCTCCCTTGCCTTTGGCAAGGGGGTGAATTGATTATGGGGCAAAACTGCAGAGTCTGGATGTTTGCATATGCTCTCCTACCTCATCTCTGGTCTGCCCCTTTGCCAGGGATTGGAGGCCATCTGTGTCTGCGCAACATGCCTGGGTTTGTTGGGGCTGCCCCAGTCAAGGCGGCTGGGTCCCCAGGAAGGGTGCTGAATTTGAGTAGGTTCTGTCTGCCCATTTTGGCAGAAAGCTGGAAAGGGGGGAGCAGCTTGCCCCTTTCCAGTGAGTCCACACCTTCTATTCATAAACCACATTCCTATTTGATTGCTGTGCACCCTACTGCCTGGAAGGGGGGGGAGGTGAAGGGGATGAAAAGCAGGATCAAAATAAATGCAGTAAAGTTCCCTCCCTAGGGTGTCAAGGCCAAAATACATCTGCATTCTGCCCAGGGTCTTCTACTTTTCCAAATCTCTCTGTGAGACTGTAAAAATACTTTGAAATGTTTTAGAACTATAAACTTATCTGAAAAAAAGAGCCTAGCACTTAAAACAATAGACCTCTAATCACTTGATAGCCTTTTCAATGGTCTGGCTGGGAACTTCAGGGTTGTAAAATTAAAGAGAAAGAAGAAGAAGAAAAAGAGGAATGAAACACCACTTTAAAATCTATGTTTGGCAGTTGCTGGTGCCTAAGAATTCACAGTAAAAAGGTAAAAAAAGTAGTTTAAAATGAATCTTTAAATGCCAAAACTCTCTTGCTAGTAAATTAAATGCATAACTTGCAGATGAGAATTTGTTCCATTACTAGAAAAAGGCAGAACTTCACAGAATCATTACTAATAAAATTCTTGTAGCTTAATTAATAAAAGTATCCAATTCACCTTAAGGTTAAAACTTAATGAAAACTGTAACTAAGAGTTAAGATCATTTATAGGTGCATTTATATTATAAAACAGCAGAAAAATAATAACTGAAATGATAACTGAGTGAATTTAGCCTGAAACTATTATTGTAAGTGTAAATTCTAAACTAACCTTTCCTTTGTTTATGGTTACTTCAAGCCTAACTTCACCCCTTGCATTTGCCTATGATTATTTCATATATAGCCTCTGCCCCTACAGTCCAGAGAAGAGCTGGGACATCCCTGTCTCCTGTCCTGGTATTAGTAACCCTGCTTTCTCTCAGGAATCCAGTGTAAACTAAATTTCTGCCTGGTGAAATTCTTAGCCCTTAGGGTTAAACGACCACTGGAGTTTTATTATCTCCAAGGACTGGGGGGAATAAAGGAAGTCTCCTGCTTTAACTGTTAGTGTTCCTAAGAGTGGCAATGCATGAGAGAAACCAGTCTGTCTCCCTGAGGCTTCAAATGACCTCAGTAAATATACATAGAATTAATCTTGTTGCTTATCCAAAATTCTGCTACATTCAAGGTAAAATATAAAGCTCTGAAATGAAAGAGAATTGTATTAAAACATTGGGAACATTTTGGTTACAAGCCATTAATTAGGAAACAAAATTCTTGTGTAAAACTGCATGGTCATAGTGTAAAACTGCACAGTCATAGTGCAAATTAAGAAAATTTTCAGGGGTCTTTGAAATGTTTTGCAGTGACACTTATTTTGTAAAAAAAAAAAAGGAAGTTTTAAGTAACTAAAGTTATGTTTTTGTGTCAAACTATTCATGTCTGCCTATTTGCTCAAATTGTTGAGGTTAAATATGCAGTTATAAAGTAATATATATTTCTGGACCCCAAATTAAGCTAAACAGTATATAAAATAATGCAAATTATAAGTAACATCAATGAGTTGTGTTTCTGTATCTAACTCTATTTGTGTCTGCCTGTTTGCTCAGTGTATGTCTTCATACATCAGGGTGATAATATCAAATTAACAAGTGAAAATTCCTAAAAGAGCTCTATTCAAATTGTTAAAAATTAAATATGCAGTTATATGTGAATAAATATTCCTGGAACCCAAATTAGACTAAGCAGGATGTAAAGGTCATATAGAAATCTAATTATAGGAACTATTGGGAAAGGGCCTCCTCTTTGCAAGGGTTTTGAGGTCAGGACTACGTGTGGTAGTTTAAACCTATCTACTAGGCTGGGGAATTAAGAATCAGTTTGCCCTGTAATTTCCCAGTTTAAACCTTTTGTTAGCCATAAAATAAAGGTAATTAGTGGCTCTGCTGACAAATTTCAGTAAGTAAAGTATAAAAGCTATGGAGAGATCTTTCCTGGATTATGATTAAACAAATTAGGTAATTGTGTAATGTGTTTTGAAACCTGGTAGTCAGTATGCTTTTAAAAATTATTCATTTTCATAACTTAAACAAAGAAAAGACATTTTTAGCTTCCTGTAAAGAAAACAGAGAACATTCTTGCATAAACTATAATGGTTTTAATTTTATTTAGCTTTGGTATAATCTCCCTTAGTTTATAAAATGCCCATTAAACTAATTAACATTATATGTACAAAATCTTTAGAGTAATAAAAATTGTAAGTTCACATTAGCAAAATTAAGCTAAAGAAGAAAGATTGTAGATATGCTCTCTTAAATAAATAAATTTCTTTGGTTGGTAATTGTAATTTAATAAATTTAAACATAAGGTAACTAGTCAATGTGGTTGTAGTCAATTATAAAGAGTTTGTAAAGCATCTTCCAAACTGAAAACGTTTAAATAGTTCTAGTTCTAGAAGTCATTGTTAACTGAAAACTTGGATTGATATTGGTTGCAAAGAATAACTTCGTGGTAATAAAACCTGTCCAAAGGCAACTGCAAGGTGTCCAAAGGCAACTGCAAGGTGCATATTTAAGTTAGTAATAATAAAAAGTTATCTTAATCCTATTGGGAATCTTCTGTTTTCATTTTAACAATGAAAAAAAAATTTTCCCTCTATTACTGAAGTAAAATACCTACTATTATCTTAATAGTAAAATTGTATAAGTAAACAGTCATTTGATATATGATGTTTTGCATTAAATTGTTTATATATAAAAACAAGGAACAAACTTTAACATTGTCAAACTCTTTTGTGCATTCAAACCAGGCCTTGAATACATTACAGGTTGCCTCTCCATGTGAGTTATTGGCTAGGCTGGTTACTGACCCTCAATTAGAAATATTTGCTATATCAGCCTCTGGTTCTGCTCCTGAAGTCGATGGAAATTACGTTGCAGTTTCAAGCTCCTGCAGCAGCCAATGATGACTCGGTACGGCCAAGTGTACAATGGATATCGCCTCCAGACTGGCACTGTTCCATAGTGCCAGAGAGCACTATGCACCAGGCTGGTAGAATACTGGAAACTCTCTCTAGGATCAACGATGCTGCAACTTGCTCACTTTGTGAAGAACATAAGAACATGCTAAGTGGAGCCATGATACCAGGACACTGTAAGTAAAACTTAAACACAATTGACGTTCTGGCCTGCTCCCATGGAGAGATAACATGTAAAGTATTACAAACCTGAAACTTAAAACTATTCATTGCAACTCAGAATCCTTATGCATTAAGTAATACATTAATTAATATTGAAGTGTTGTACTTTTATCCTGTACTAAATAATGCCTAATAATTATAATGTTATCTTTTCTATTCTGGATCAGGTACACAAGTATATTAGACATGTTAAATTCCTAGTAACTTTATTTTCTAAATAATTAATAAACATGTCTATAAAATACGGCAATGGTCTTAGCCAGGCTTAGTCAACTTATTATTCTACTGTACTCTACTGTGTAGCAAAAATGAGGCTTGCTTGCTAATAATGGGTCACCTATTAAACAGTCAAAATTACCAGAAATT
This sequence comes from Dasypus novemcinctus, assembly GCF_030445035.2. Taxonomy (NCBI): domain Eukaryota; kingdom Metazoa; phylum Chordata; class Mammalia; order Cingulata; family Dasypodidae; genus Dasypus; species Dasypus novemcinctus. The sequence continues at coordinate 181,879,323 of NC_080675.1, read as the reverse complement.
GTACTATTAAAACCAAAATGTAAAAAACTTTATTCTGTAGTTCTGATCCACTCCCACAGCTAAAAACTAAAAAAATTTCCATCTTGGTGCCCTAATCCTGAATGAAACCAACTGCCCAAAGGGTGCCAGTTCACTAGAAGTGCATCTAACAGAGTACATGAGTGCCAATTATTAAACAGCCTGAAATGCATCTTGAAAACAAAGCTAAGTATCTATTGCAATTTCTCTCTAAAAATACCTTAGAGAAAAAAAAAATATATATATATATATATGTATATACTGTTCCCACCAGCTTTTAAAAAGGGGTGCCATCTTTATGTACCTAACCTTGTCTACCTCTGTAATCCAATGTCCTCTTTTAAAAATGGGTATTTCAAATTTTTAATTAAGTTTGTTTCTTTCAGAATGAACATCTTATTAACCATATGAAAACTTCATCCAACATCGTACAGAATGCCAGATCCATCTTCCTCCAGTTAAAATAAAATAAAAGTTTTACACTTTGTTAGGTAATGACTACAGCCCATGGCCAGCAGGAAGTAGTTACAGAAAAGAGATCATCTCCCTTCAGCACCCCTTTAAGATTAAAGGTGTAAACTCTTTAAGTATAAAACAAAATTAGGGAAACGGACTTTGGCCCAGTGGTTAGGGCGTCCGTCTACCATATGGGAGGTCCGCGGTTCAAACCCCGGGCCTCCTTGACCCGTGTGGAGCTGGCCATGCGCAGTGCTGATGCGCGCAAGGAGTGCCGTGCCACGCAAGGGTGTCCCCCGGGTGGGGGAGCCCCACGCGCAAGGAGTGCGCCCGTGAGGAAAGCCGCCCAGCGTGAAAAGAAAGAGCAGCCTGCCCAGGAATGGCGCCGCCCACACTTCCCGTGCCGCTGACGACAACAGAAGCGGACAAAGAAACAAGACGCAGCAAACAGACACCAAGAACAGACAACCAGGGGAGGGGGGGGGAATAAATAAATAAATAAATCTTTAAAAAAAAAAAAAATTAATAGATGGATCTGGAGCCTAACTGAAAATCCACATGAGCGCTGGTGGCTCCAGGCTGACTGCAGGTGGGCCCCGCCCCAGGATTCTGCTGTCCAGAATGAAAACTTCTAAACTTCTATAAACAAGATCCTGGGTGCTACATTAAAAATTGATGAGTAAAGTAATCAATCAAAACAACAAACAGCCACCCACCTCATAGCTCCAACAATAATTATGCCAAAGCTTAGCAAGTTATGCTTCGGCATAAGGGGGGAAAATGATGTGGGCTATGGGTGGGAGGCTCTTTGTCTCTTAAGAGTTGACCTTAACCTAAGCTGTCTGTGACTTGTGGGTGTGGGATGGTGAGATGCTGCACTCCTGCCCTTGGTGACCATGGCAATGACTCCAGTCCAGGAGAAACAGTTTAGCAATGCAAACTCTATAAACTTTAAATATTCAGGGAAAATGCAAACCAAATGTGCTAAAAACTTATCTAGGATGTATGAAGTCCATGCTAAAAGCTTACCTGGGATGTGGAAGATATATATGCTAATTCAAATCTATTGAGCACTGAAACAAAGAACAATTTAGGGGGTGGACTTGGCCCAGTGGTTAGGGCATACCTCTACCACATGGGAGGTCTGTGGTTCAAATGCCAGGCCTCCTTGACCCGTGTGGAGCTGGCCCATGGGCAGCGCTGATGCGTGCAAGGAGTGCCCTGCCACGCAGGGGTGTCCCCCATGTAGGGGAGCCCCATGCACAAGGAGTGTACCCCATAAGGAGAGCTGCCCAGCGTGAAAGAAAGTGCAGCCTGCCCAGGAATGGTGCCACACACAAGGAGAGATGACACAACAAGATCACACAACAAAAAGAAACACAGATTCCCATGCTGCTGACAATAGTAGCGGACAAAGAAGACACAGCAAATAGACACAGAAACAGACAACTGGGGTAGGGGTGGGGGGAAGGAGAGAGAAATAAATAAAATAAATAAATCTTAAAAAAAAAAAAAAAAAAGAACGATTTAGCCCTTCCTCTGTATAAAAGGAACTCAAAATTCTTGTTCAGGGCTCAGGTTAGAAACAGAAAGCTCCCAAGTCCGGCCGGCCATCAATAAACCATTTTTCCTTCTCAAAATCATTCCTGAGTCCTGGCCTTTCTGTAACAAATAACTGAACCCTCACAACTGTTACAACATTTTGGTGATATTGCTAATACACCATGCAGTAAGTGGCATCATCAAACTAATTTAACAGAACTATAGTAGTGAAAGAATATTATTTTTATATTTTGGGTACTTCTTAGTGATTATTTAGAACTTTGGAAACAGAAATAGTATTGTCAGGATTGGTAACAGCCACAGAAGTTTCCATGTCTTTAGGGAAGAGTTTGTAGACTCGACTTTTAAAGACAAGATTTTGAAAAATGGTAATTCAGAAAACTCTATAACCTCGTTTGACTTGATAACCTTACACCTTCACCCTAAAAATTCATAGATGGGTACAGTTAACAATAAGTATATTGATCATTGGAAGCATGATTTTATGATATGGTATAAACCTTAGAGCCCTGTAAAAATTCTGCAGAAGGACCCATGGACTTTATGCCCTAAGTTTGCTACAACAGGTGAAGCATGTACAGTATGGAGAGGATCAATACAGAATAAGGATTATTATATGAAATATTTTCCTTGGTGGTAAATGCAAGTTGTCAGATGGCATTAATCATTTCGATTAATTTGGGAACCTGACTACTTACAAAAGATACAGTTTGCCTTATTACAGTAACACATGCTTTACAATTTAATAAAAGAGAATTTATGCCTCATGTGAGAGCACCAAAATGCAGTAGTATTATCAGGGACCATATAACCTACCATTTAGGTATTTACCATTTAAGCAGAACTGTAAAGTGGGAATCCTTTGTAATTCCTATGAGGATTATTAGGGGAATTGGCAGGACTCTTGATATCACTGTAATAGGTTGAGGAAATGCGTGTAAATTTGGAACACAACAAAATTTCAATGCTCCTGCCATGGCAGCTTTCTCACATTTAAGAATTTAAATAAAAAATATATATGAAAGTACATTCAGGAACAAGGGACAAGAGTAGAGAACTTATGGACACTTTGAAAATAGCTATAGGTCAGATGGATTTCAACCCTCAAAAGTTAGGGAAACTATCAACAACTAGAAAAACACAATGTACTGCAACAGAAACTAAAAGATATGGGGAATATTTTAAAGACTAGTGCTTGTAACAGTTAGATATTGGGCACCAAACATCACTGATAATCTAACTAAATCCAAATTACATGTGATTTATGATGGTGGTAGATGTGATTACTTTGGAGCACATGAAATAGGAATATTAGTCTTAGAAGGAGGAATTCCGAAACTGGGATATCGTGCTATGACAAGACCTCAATTTCAAAGAGAAGTCGGATGCTTAGAACAGATCAAACAGCCTCTGAAATAGAAACATATGTCCCAGAGCCTTAAATCTTTGGTCTGTCCATGTGCCAGTTGAGCCCTGAATCTCAGCAGAGTTGCAACACCTACTCTCCAGTTCATTGGACTCACCCAGGACAACTAACAAGGAGATGATGATGGACAACGCCCATCCCAAGGAACAGAGAGTGTCTGCAACTACAAGCAAGACAGTTCAACTCATCTTCCCCATGGGATCTAAGCCCCCTCTCAATTAGAAAAAAGGGGGCATCACCATCCCCAAATTCTCAAGACTGGGGCATGAAAATGCACTAGAGTAGACTTATTATTATTCTATTATAGACTTATTATTCTAGTTATGGGAGAACTTTTGTCATTGATATAACTACAGTGGCCACCAGAGGTTCTGAGGGGAGGGAGAGGGAAGAATAGGTATAATATGGGGGCATTTTCAGGACATTGGAATTATCCTGCATGGCATTGCAGTGATGGATACAGGACAGTATATATTTTGTCGAAACCTACAAAAGTGTGTGGGATAGAGAGTAAACTTAATGTAAACTATAGTCCACACTTAGTAGCCATGCTTCAATATATGTTCATCAATTTTTAACAAATGTACCACACAAATGAAGTTTGCTATTAATATGGGAAAGTGTGGGCAGGGGAGGAGGTGGGGCATATAGGAATCCCCTATATTTTTTATGTAACATTTATATAATTTATTTTTTAAAATAATTTAAAATAAATTAAAATTATTTAAAAAAATAGAAAGTGTACAGATAACAGCACAAAGTGAGGAAGAGTGGCCATTAGCTACACAGACATAAAAGAAATAACCATATCTATAACTTTAGCTGAAATGCCAGGAAATTATAAGCATTTAATCTAGGTAATGGAACTGTGATAGTATGTACTAAAAATGAAAGAAATATATTTTATTGGAATAAGGGAGGGATATGGAATTTCTCCTCCAAGGTTGTGTCAAATTTCAACAAATTACAAGTATTATGATTGATGGAAAAATTCATTGTTATGGTCTGTAAAAGATAAAGGAACTCTGATGTTGAACAATTAGGTATATAATATTAAGAAGAAAGTAACTTGTTAATATTAATAAAACATTGGCAAATTATGAACAGGTGAAACAACAATTGGAAGAAGAAATGAAACAGATCCACTCCTTACTACAGACAGCGTAAAAGAATCATGAGATAAATGTTCCAAAAATTAATGCCTACACTAAATACTCCCTAAATGGCAAAGAAAAAATTTCACAGTTTCCTATAAGCCCTTACAAGCCTACCAACGTGATAAAAAAGGATATATCCAGGAGCAAATGTGGTTCAAGCAGTTCAGCGCCTGCCTCCCACGTGGGAGGTCCTGGGTTCTGTCCCCGGGGCATCCTAAAGAAAACAAATAAACAACAAGAAAAAACAACAAGAAAAAAACCAGGGAAGCAGATGTGGCTCAACTGATAGAGCATCTGCCTACCATACAGGAGGTCCAGGGCTCAAACCCAGGGCCTCCTGGCCCGCGTGGTGAACTGGCCCATGTGCAGTGCTGCTGCACGCAAGGAGTGCCCTGCCATGCAGGGATGCCCCCTGCATAGGGGAGCCCCATGCTCAAGGAGTGTGTCCCACAAGGAGAGCCACCCTACATGAAAAGTGCAGCCCGCCCAGGAGTGGCGCCGCACACACGGAGAGCTGATGTAGCAAGATGAAGCAACAGAAAGAGACATAGATTCCCGGTGCCGCTGAAAAGGTAAGCGGACACAGAAGAACACACAGCGAATGGACACAAGAGAGCAAACAACAGGGTATGGGGGGGGAGAAATAAATAATTCTTAAAAAAAAAAAAAAAAGAAAAACAAATGAGCAGACAATGAGCAAAAAACAAGAGCAAATGGATGAGGGAGCCAAATCAGGGGGGATAAAAGATATTTCCTGGGAAGAAAAATTGTCGAGGGACTTGTTTGTATGGTTTGAAAATTAAACTTGTGGAAATTAGGGGAATGGATGTTTGAACATGTTAAAGAAACTACAGCGGGCATCATACTGATTGTATGAGTAATTATAGTGTGAAAATGCTTATAAAAATGTGTGTGCAAAATAGTGTGATCCAAGATCATAGAATGCATGGCACTTACTAAAATGATAATAATGATCTTGAACCCCCAAAACATTGTAAACTTTTTGATCACATTAGAATGTAAACAAATTGAGAAAAACATATTTTGTAACAAAGGATTGTCAGACACGTGAAAGGACGGGACGTGGACTGGCTTGATGCAAGCCCCAGGGGACTTCCTATAAAACCCACGTCCTGGAGCGCAGCGTAGACGCAGGTTGTGACTCCTGACTGAGACCCCTGCTCAGTGCCCGTGTGTAGCCGTGAGATTTGCTGCCGTCCTCGCTGCTCCCTGTGACCAGGTTAGTGATTCCCATCCCAGGGTGTTTCTGGCTCCAGAACTCCTTGGAGCCTCAGTCCTGCAGTGCATCGGCTCTCGGGCGGAAGCAGTTGAGAGACTCTGGTTTCCAGGCCTTTAAATGGGCTGTGTGACTTTGACCTGTATATTGTGCATTGGCTCTATTGGTGGTTTGTGATTAAGCAAGCCAATAAATTCCACTGAATATTCAAACTGTCATCGTGTGGAATCTGCCTTCGAGTGCTGAATTTACCTTTGTTTTTTTTTGTTTGTTTGTTTTTGGTTTGTGAAACCTGTATTTACACGACAACTAGATTGCATGAAAACCCAGGAGACAGTCTCCTAAATAAAGAATGCTGTAAATTTTTCCGTTGCTGTTGCGTGCTACCTGAACAGTTGTCTTAAGGATGAATAATGGGTCATATCTGAAGACTGAGCACAGCAGCCCATGCCATTAAACAAAGCAGAGACAGTACACCCACGAGAGAGAGAGTGCTTATTTTGCCAGGTATCCTGCTAAAGTTCTCCTAGATGAAGACTACCGTGGAGGGGAGTATGGATGTTTCGTCGCTGGGGCAGTTGTACCACCGTGTGCTCTGCATTGAGGTAGCTGGAAATCTACTGTGTCATGGACCAAGGCTTTCAGGAAGAGGTCTCTGGAAAGTATATGCAAAACAAGGAGAATGTGTACAAGCTTGAGCCCAGGACGAGAACTTCTTCCTGAAGTCAGGTGACATGCTCATGCTCAATAGGATTCCGCTGAGGTTCTGTCCTACAAGGCCTACAGGAATTGGCGATTGCTCATGTATGTCCTAATGCAGGTTACATGGGATTGAGAAATGAAAACATTGAGGGAAAATTGAGTTTCCAAGGCCTACCTATGTATTTTATGGAAACAATAAATTTTGGTCTTTGAAACCTGCCTTCAGTGATCAGTTTTTCCTATTAATTTGGCCTACTCAGGGCTCACTCCCCAGCACTTTTCTTCTAAGTCTTTGAGATGGCTAAGGAGAGATTCAGCATTTCATAATGGTAGGTGCTTTGGGCTCTTTTAGGGCCAATGATGCACTTGCAAACTGAAGAAGTCTGGAATACAATAAAAAATGTAAAATTCATGAATGTTCTGCAAGAAATATGGCAATGTATAAATGGATCAGTAAAGAGATAGGTGAATTTCAGCCTCAAACAAATACCATGACCTTAAATACCATCCCGTTTCAGAAAGACCCTGGTATGAATAGGTAGACTTGGTAATTAAATGTCTTTATAGAGACCAACTGATTCGAGAATGCAATGAAAACTCCAATACAGCTTTGCCTTCTCATTAAGTGACTGAGCTAGTTCATGGTATCTTTTGAGAATGATTTCAGTTTTCTGAAATTAAATGGAAATTACAGTGAGATTTTTGGATTCTCTTCATGAACTGTTATTTGAGCCAAAACAATGATGAATCTTATTAGTCCTTATTTTATGTTTTCCCTTTGTTATTGTTTTGGGAAATTGTTGGATCTTGTGTTCACTCACAAGCTAAAAAGAGAAGCATTTCCAGTGAAGGTATGAAATTTGGGTAAATATAGGGTCATTCTGGAAAATGGTTCCAATTCCCAGTGGCCTAATTTTGGATTTGTAGACCCAGATTTTTGAATGGATCACAAATGCTCATTTATGAGACTTCAGTTGAATTCACCACCCAAATAGTTAGAGATGTGCCTGAGTTATATATATATGTTAGAGGGGATCAAAGGGATGAACTGGATTTAGCAGGAAATCTTGGGACAAATAATCCTAAATCAGGAAACCTACATAGTTATCTATTTTGTGTTCCATGACAATGGTCTCAGGCATCTGAATGGCTTGAGGACTGACCACAGTGGTCCATAACGTTACGGAAGGCAGGAAGGACACACTCATGAGAGTTGTGTTTGAACATTGCTCAGTGTCTTCTCCATGATCTCCGGGATGAGGAATAATGTGAACATGCAAGCTGAAGCTCTTGGGTGCTGGGTAATTTTACCACCTCTCCCCAGCACTTAAGTAGAGGGAACTGTACTCTATTGTATCCAAGGCTTTCAGGAAGAAGTGTCCAGTAAGCATATGCAAGACAAAGAGAATGTGGCTGGGAAGAGGCCTGGCTTAGATCAATAACAAGAACTTACCCTGTGGAGGACTGATGATGACATGAATTAATGCTCATGGGAAACAGGAAGAGCCTGGGATGAATTGTACAGTTGATAATTAAATGTCTTTAGAGACCAATTTATTCCAATGTAAGACAATAAGAATCTCATTATGGTTTTGTCTTCTTGTAAAGGGATCAAGCCAGTACATGACATCTTTATGAAAACAATTTCATTTTTCCTAATTTACACTATGTTGAGATATTTCCAGATCCACTGTTACCTTCTCTCTGTGAATATATTCAAAAGAGAACACCTGACAAATCATTTTGACCCCATATTGTCTTGTTCCCTTCACTATGGTTTTGGGGAGGTGTTGGGTCGTTGTGGTCACTCACAACTTAAAGTCTAGTGCTTTTATGAAATTCTGGTATATAGATGGCCTAGCTTTCTGGAAAAGGTTTAAATGCCTGGGGACTTAATATGAGATATGGAAATATAGAATTCTGAATGGCTTTTTTTTTTTGGCACAGAAGAGGTTTGTTAATTCAATAAGTGAGTCATTATTGGACAAAATTTTGCTAATATTAAGCATATTAGTTATTACTTGTAGGATAATGTTTGACAAATATCTATAACATACAGATTGTACACTTTTAAAATCATAATAAATAAGGGTCAGTTAACAGCAGGCTCCAAACTTCCTCTAGTTCTGGACGAAAGGTTTAATGATTTATTACAATCCAGAAACACCTTTAGAATTTCACAGGGAGCAGTATCTGGAGGTATGGGTTTCCCACAATGCTTTGAATATTGTTATAAAGACTGAAGCTTCATCTAAACTTAACTCATTTGCCAAATAGTGTACTAGTTGATGAATATCATTGGCATTCATCATGTGCAATTTCAATACTTGAAATTATTTTTCTTTGTCCAAATCCCAAACTCCTCCTTACATAAGTAAGAATACCAGAAGATATTATTCAGAATCAAATTCTAATTTGATCTGAAAATCCTGCTAACTGGCCAATATTCCTATGTTCTCCTAATTGCTGTAAAATGGTCTGAGGATTGCATGAGCCCAGAAAATTCTTAATTTGCTGGTGTCTCTTTTCTGAGTGGGGCATGAGCATCAGGCAGACCAATGCAATAGCTGGAAGCTCTAACTGGACATACTGCCTGACAACTCCAATCACGTCTAGGTCATCTGAAATGGGACATTCTAGGACTGCGATGAGACTCTCACAACAATCTGATAACCGATTGGGACTCAAAGGACCAGAGACTGAAAGTAGCGGTATCTGTATCATGTGCTGCGAAGCTTTGCTGAAGTAAGGAACCTCACTTGCTGTGTGTTCTTCTGTGTCTAATTGAAGAGTGACCCACTGGTCCGTGATGTTAGGGAAAGTGGGGAGAACACACTCTTGACAATATTTTTTTCACTTTGACAAGTGTGCTCCTCAGGTCTCCTAGATGAGGACTACAAAGGGAGAAGGATCTGAGCTTTAGGGCCTTGAGCAATTTTAACACCTGTGTGTCCTGCAATGAATAAGCTAGAATTCTATGGGGTTTTAGAACAAGGATTTCAGGAAAAAGTCTTGGGTAAGTATACGCAAGACAAAGGGAATGTTTGCCTAGAAAGAGCCCCCGCCTGAGTCCATGATGAAAATTTATCTTGTTGAATACGGATGATGACATAAATATCATTCTCAATACCATTATGCTATGGCAAAATCCAAGGTGATAGCCAGGAACAGGAATTTGTGATCTTCATTCCTTTTCTAGTATATTTTATTTGGGTTTGAGATAATGAAAATAGTGAGGGAAATTTGAGTTTCCCGTGCATAATTATGTATTTCTATGGAAGCAATAAACTTTTGTCCTCTAAGTCTACCTATTTTCCAAGCAATCTGCCATAATCAGGGCTCACACCCCAGCATGCCGTTTTCCTCTGCGTTTCAGATGGAAGAGCTGTGTAGGGATACATCTTTCCATGATCCAAGGTGAATGGTTTATTGTTGCCTAACCTGTTGCAAATTGAACCTTCAGTCGGTGAACCTAACAACTCGTGCAGCTGCGTTATTCATTCCAGTAACATGACTCTCGCGGGGTTTTCCTTTCTGCATGAGTGTCAGACTAATTGAAAATGTACTCTTGAGGGTACTTTGACTCCTCTAAACTGGATATGATAGAGAGTTCAGGAATTTTTTTACTCTGATTGGTAAATCCAGGCATTTGTTCTTTTTCAGTAAGCTCTTGATGCCCGATTTTTGTCTCTTATCATTAAATGGTTTTAATTGATTTGGGCTATTTTAGGTCAATGATAAACTTCCATAATGAAGCCCTGGCATTCAAGAGAAAAGGTAAGATTATGAATGTTTTTCAGCATGAAACATGGCAATTGAGAACTTCAGTTTTTTGAAATTACATGAAAATTAGGGTGAGACATTTCCACATTCATGGTTACCTTCTATCCTTGAGCTATTTTTTGTGACTCAATAGACAATGAATCTTATTGTCCAAAATCTTATTTCCTGTTAGTTTTGAATGTTATGTGGTCAGTTGATCACTCATAAGCTAAAATCAAAGGCATTTCCAGGGCAGATGTGAACTTCTGCTAAATACAGATCCCAGGTAATATGGCCTGTGCATAAATTCAAAATTGTTTCCAAGTGTACCTAGTCTCTAGAAATCCAATAAGTAATATAGGCCCTACAGTCTGAATGTTCAGAAAGGATGTAAGACTGAATGTGTATTCAAGGTTGCATCCACATGAAATGTGGAGGATATGCTAAATTCAGGCTGGCTTGGAACGTGGGGAATATGTGTTAAATCAAACTTACCTGGAGGAAATAACCTATCTAATACTCAGATAAACCCTTGAAGAAACTAACAAAAAGTCTTTTTGCATACAAGCACCGTTTATCTCCCCACTCTTATTTCCTCTGTATAAAAGGGACCTAAAAATTCTATTGGGGCTCGGTTTTTATTAGGACAGGAGTACACAGAGTCCCTCTCAGAGTCCTCGTGTCCTGGCCTTCGCTATCGCGTACACCTGACTTCTCTACAACACAGGGTTGTTCCAATTCCCAGTGACCTAATATGGAATTTTAAGATCCAGATTTCTGAATGGCATGTGAATCCTCGCTTATGAGGGTTAGTTGAATTATCCATGGCACTGTTTACACATGTTCCATTTATATGTAAGGGTAAGAGAGAATCAAAGGGAGGAACTGGATTTTGCATGAAATCTTGGGATAGATACTCCTAAACCAGTAAACCTGTAATGTTCTCAATTTTGTGTTCCTTGATCAATGATCTCAAGCCTATTATTAGATCATTTTGAAGTAGAATGCAGTGGTACATTAGTTTCTGTAAGTAGGAACATCTCATTAGTGAGAACCACAGGGCCCTGCTCATGCTTTCCTGGGTAAGGACTAGCAAGAAGTGTCCATGGAACAATTTGCAGTGTCTATGGACTGCATTGCAATAGCTTGAACTCTACTGTATTGTAGCCAAAGGCCTTCAGGAAGAAATCACTGGTAAGCAAATGCAAGATAAAGGGAATGTCTGCCTTGGACTACACTGTCCTGGGGCAATGATTAGATCTTATCTGGGGAAGAGATGAGGACATAAAGTCTTGCTCAGTGGATGACTTTGAGCCCGAAGGTGACAACTGGGAACAGGAATTTGTGATTCTTCATTTTTATTCTAGTAGAGTTTACATGGGATTGAGAAAATGAAAACCATAGGATTTTCCCGTGTTTGCGTGTGTCTCTCTATGGAAGCAATAAAGTTTGGTTCTTGGAGCCTGCCTTCAGTGGCCTGTTTTTCCAAGTAACCTGGCATGTGAAGGGATTCCATCCAGCCTTTTTTCTTCCATTTGTTTCTGAGGATAGAGCTGTAGATGGATAAAGCCTTCCATGATTAAACTTCAGTAGCTCATTTTTGACCAACATATTACAAATTGAAGTTTTAACTACTGAATCTTACCCCCAAACAGCTAGCCTTACTCATTCAAGTAAACTTAAATCCTCTTATGGATTTTTTTTATTAATGAGTGTCTAAACAATTGCTGAGTTCCTATTGAAGAAATATTGACTTTTGAGTTGAATGATATTGAAGCTGGGTAAGTTTAGGATTCCTTTAAGTTCTTGGCTAAGTCACATAAAAGAATTTAAGAACACGGTGATGTGACTCAGTGGTTGAGTGCCAGCTTTCCACATATGAGGTGCAGGGTTCAATCCCGGGCCCTGGTGCCTCAAAAAACAAACAAACAAAGAAACAAACAAAAACAAAGTGGAAATTGATTTGTACTATGCTTTTATTTTATCTTATTTTTTGCAGACAGTGTCTGGTGGCTAGTGAGAAGGAATTATCATTCTAATTTCACCAGGAGTCAAGATCACCATATCTGTGACTAGCCTGTAGCTTAATATTACAGCATCTATCTAAGTGCTTATCTCTTCCTGTGCGTGTGTATCCTTTAGATCTATTTTATACATCATAAATGTTATCTTGAGTCTTTTGAGAGGTTTATATTTGAAATTTGAAAAATTTTTAATATACTTTGAATCTTTATCTAAACAATAGTTGCTGATAATTAGTTCCTTTGATGTAGTGCCTTTGAAGTAGTGGTTAACATTTTTCACATGTATTGTTTATATATAATGCACAGTATTTATTTCTTATTTTCAATTATTTGCTGTTAAAAATTTTTTGCTTTTGAAAATAATGATGTGATGAGCAGAACTAAAATATTGGGAAGTCAGCCATATCAAGATAAATGACCAAGCCACTCTTTAAAGGAGATTTTACAGATTCTGAAAGAATATGTATTTTCTACAATAGTAGTGAGGGTTGGGTTTCCAAAAAACTCCAGATTTGGGGGAATATATGAAGATCAGTGAAAACAAGAGTTCTTGAATTAGAGTTGTCCTGAATATATTTTGTGTTGAAATAATTTTGTTCTTAGATCAAACAGATGATAGGGGAGAATGACTGTCTGGCTCTATTATGGACATGTATCTGCTCTGGATAAGGAATATAGATGAGTCAGATGGAAGGAAAAGCACATCTTTATTGTCAGATAGATCTCAAACTTTAATAATCTTTTAAATGATATTGCATGAGTTCATAGTTAACTCATGATTATTTGTTACTGTCATACTGAGTAAATATTTCAGCATTGCCAAATTCCCCACTGTAATATCATTTAATGCATTACTCTAGAGAGAAGGGTCATGAGCAGCTCATGTATTTACCACTGTAGCCAGCTTCACTAAAGTCAAGTCACCTGTGTCACTAGTCACCTGTGTCATTATTATCTGTAAGATTAATGTAAGTGATAAATCCTTAAGAGCATTCCTGTCGTGAGCAATGCTTACTTGCCTCCTGTAGTTCAAGGATGAGCCGAAGAGCACACTGAGGCTGGCTGAGTGGCCCTCTAAGAGGACAAATAAGACCTTCAGAACTGGCTAAACTGATAACCTCTTCAGTGATCTCACCATAGGCCTGTCCTGTGCCTTTCATGTGTCACAGGGCATTTTTACAAAGCCTAGAGGCAGTAAAACACAGCTTTAGAATTTCTTATTCAAAGAGAAAACTTCTGTGGCACTTACGTAGCCTAGTAGGGAGAGGATTGCTGACTTTTTGCAGTGTGAAGAATCGAGGGACTTAACCAAGTGAAAACATGAAATGACAAAGGTGACAAAGGATCAAGCAACTGTGATGTGTGTAGCAGGACTGGAAGTGCTAGGAGACCTGTATGATAAATAATTAAAATGGGACCTATTTTTATACTGACTTTTAATGAATTTCGTTTATTTTCTGATATGATTTATTTTCTTTGTGCTATTTTGCTGCAGGTCAAAAGAATGGAAAACTTGGCAGTGCTACAAGAAAGAGCGGTGAGCAGCTACCCTGGTGCTTCCATGTTCTTTCTGTGTTTTACAGCCAGAGACGTTAAACTTTAGGGCCCATGAGGGTCATGCTTTCAGATGCTCAAAGGAGAATATTGTTATGATGTATTTTCTTGCATGGGCTTCCTCACCTGTTTAAAGGAATTCTTATTGTTTTTCTATCTCTTTTTAAGTAATCTGAGTATTTTGGGAGAATGATTGATATATTTTCTTTTTCCACCAATTTTTAGTACACTAAAGTAATACTGTAGTGAAATTAAACTGTGTTAAAGTATTGATTTTTTAATTTTTTAAAAAGATATTTAGATTACACAAATGTCACATAAAAAAGATAGGGGAGGGAAGCAGCTGTGGCTCAATCAGCTGGGCTCCCATATGGGAGGCCCTGGGTTAACGTCCCGGGGCCTCCTTGGGAAGGCAGGCTTGCCGCACGCTGCGGAGCCCCGTGGAGAGCCGACTCAGCAAGGTGACGCATTGTAAAGGAAGACAAGCAAGAAAACACAGAAGAGCACACAGCAAATGGACACAGAGAGCAGACAGCATGCAAACCACAAGGCGGGGAATAAATAAAAAAATAAATACAGACACAGAAGAAAGCACAGCGAATGGACACAGAGAGCAGACAGCAAGCAAAAGGCCGCAAGTGGGGGTGTGGAAAGATAGGGAATTCCCCTATGCCCTGCTCCCCACACCTCCCACATTTTCCCACATGACTACATCCTTTTAGTGAGGTACATTCATTGTGATTGAGGAACACAATTTGGAGCATGACCACTAAGCGTGGATTGCAGTTTACATTAGAGTTTAAACTCTCTCCCACACAATTCTGTAGGTTATGACAAGATTTATAATGGCTGGCATCTGTCATTGCAATGTCACTCAAGACAATTCCCATGTCCTGAAAATGCCCCCCTATTACACCTGTTGTTCCCTCTTCCTGCCCTTAGAACCTCCAGTGGCCACTGCCTCCACATCAGTGATATGATTTTTAAAATCTTTTTAATTACTGGTATATTCACAATATAGATGTTTCTCCTAATATTTCTCCTACAGTCATTGCCATATATTATATGTGCTACCTCATTTACTCCTGGAAATGTTAGTTCATTACAGTGTCTTTCTGTTTTCCCCAATGGATTTTATCTAATTTTATTAGAACAATCTAAGGTCACATGTCTTTCATGTGATGTACATGAGAGTTCCACTATTCGGATACTAAATGTGCATGATTACAATGGTGCATATATTTCCTTGCAAGTTACATAGAAAATTTTGTTACTTGGGGCCTAGCCTTAAGGATAAGTAACCAGTCTTTTGTTTTTTGGAATTAGAAAAGTAGTGCGTTTACAGAAACTCATGCATAAAATACAGAGTTCTCATATAACACACTATTCTCAACACCTTGCGTTAATGTACATTTGTTACAATTCACAATACTATTAACTGTAGTCTATTATTTAAAATAGGTTTCGCTATTACTGTTGTTCAGTGTTATGTTTTCTTTTTAATTTTTATTCTAGTAACATACACACAGCCTAAAATGTCTCCTTTTAAACCACATTCGCATTTATAATTCTGTTAATTATGTTCACAATGTTGTGCTTTTTTTCTTGACAAAGGTTGTGTCCCTAATCCTATCGAATGGTACTTATTTCTATTCATTTATTTATTTTTATTAATATTGATTTATGTATGTATTCTTAAAACCACGAAGGTAATTCTCAAGACCTGGTGACAATTAAAATATAGTAATAGATCAAAGAAGAACATAGCCACACCCACTACTGAATTAACTCCAGAACCTCAATGACTGAAAAATAAAAATATAAAAACAACCTTGAGCAGGCACCTAAATGGCAGGAACATGGGAACATATTTTTACCTAAAAATATATATATACACAAACTCCTGTTTGTATGTTTCTCACCATTAGCAGACTCACAGTGGTAGGGAGCCAGAGCCGCCTCTGGACCCCAGCAGCTGAGTGGCGCAGCCCTCGGTTCACAGCGGCGTGGAGTGAGTTGGACACGTTAGCAAACCTCGCATGGAGAGGCAGAGTAGGAGAGCCAGGGCAGAGCCTTCCCCATGGGCAGCTCCAGCTTCTGCTCCCTCATGTTCCTCCTTCTAAAAACACATTTCCATCTTCTCTGATTTTTTTCAGGTCTGTCAAAATTGAATCATACAGATTTGGTCACTTTGTGATTCCATCGTTGCTCACGGTTTTTAAGTTAGGTGAGCATTTCATTTGACTATCGGTTGGTAATGTGCTCTTCTCATCTTATTGTTTATACTCTTTCGTTTTCTACTTATTAATACTCTGTATTGTCTCTCATTCTTGATTTATCTTCCTAGGAGTGTTTCAACCATTAAGTATTTCAAATTACCAACTTTGTTGTTTTTCTCTATTATATGTCTGTTTCCTGTATTTTTTATTTCTTCTCTTAGCTTCATCGGTTCTTTACTTGTATTATTCCATAGTCTGATTTATGTTTTTATCTAGTTCTTTGTGAAGCTAATTTATTGATTTTCTCATTCTTCTGTTCGGATGTATTCTTTTTCACTCCATTTCCCTGTGTAAGCTCTTTTTTAGCTGCATGAGTATAAGTTCGGTATTTTGCATTTTTTTATTATTCATATAAGTTTGTTTTCTGATTTACATGTTGATTTAATTTTGAATGATGGTGTATTCATCATCCAAAAAGGTGCTGATGCAAAGTACCAGAAATCTGTTGGTTTTTATAAATGGCATTTATTTGGAGTAAAAGCTTACAGTTACAAGGCCTTAAAGAGTTCAGCTCAGAGCTACTTTCTCGCCAAAGTTGCCACATGTTGAAGCAAGATGGCGGGAGATCTCTGCCTAGTTTCTCCCTCCTTCTTCCTCTTACGGCTCTATAGGCCCAGCTCCTTCCAATCTCAGCTGTAGGCTGGCGCAGGGCTCATCTCTCCACAGGCTTTAGCTGTTTGAGCCTTCTCTTCTCTGTCACATGGCAGACCGAAATGAGCAAGTTCTGTCCTCTTTCATGTACCTTCTTGAGTGAGTGTCCATTTATATCAGCCTATCAAGGGGGTGGGGACTTAACCTGAGTCATGCCCTACTGTGGTCAAATCAAAGGCCATAAATTATTTTAATTAAGTGCACTTAAAACCTTTGAATTTCATATACAGTCAAAGGGTATCACACCCAGAGGACCAGACCAGTTAACAAACATAATCCTTCTCTTTTGGGGGTTCATAAATAATCTCAAACTGCCACACTCCACCCTCTGAATCTCAAAAAAGATATTACAAAATTCAAACAAATACAAAAACAACCCTTAAACCTGTAGCAATGCTAAGCACAAAAAACCATATCACAATGAGTTTATAGAAATATAGTTTGTCTTGGGGCAAAATCCCATCTGGATGTAGATCTGTAAAACTTAAAAAAGCAATTTATCTGCCTCTAATATACAAAGGGACAGATCTAGGATAAACATTTGCATTACCATAAAGGGAATTTGGGAAGGAAACATGAGTCAATGGTCCCCAAACAGTTCTGAAAACCTGCATGGTATGCTCCATTACATTTCAAAGTCATTCTTGAGATAATGATTTCTTCTCCTTGGGGCCTCATGGGGGGCCCCCTTTCCACAGACTTGCCCAATGGCCATTTTCTTGGTTCACCCTCGTCAAGCACCTGCGTGGAGACAAAGCTCCAGATCTCATCCTCCAAGAGCATTGGGATGATGCCATTCCTTCCCCAATCTCTGGGGTATGGTCTCAACCTCTTTAGTACAGTGAGGTGGTGGCAACATTCTACCTAATCTCTGGCCCAACCTTCTCAGCAGATTGAGGTGGTGACCTGATGTATTAGTCAGGGTTCTCTAGGGAAACAGAATCAACAAGAGATATCTGTCAATAGTACGCAATTTTAAGAGTCTCTCATGCAGCCATGGGAATGCACAAGTCCAGGTTCCGCAGGCAGGCTGCAACCAGGGGCTCCAATGAAAGTCCAATGAAGGTTCTTGATGAGTTCTGGGAGACATTGGCTGTCCAAAGACAGCTGGAAATTTCTCACTTAATGCTGGGATCACTTCCCCTTTTAAAGCATTCAACTGATTGTATAAAGCATCACTCACTGCTGATGGGAATCTCCCTGACTGATGTAATTATAATCACCTATCTATGATTTACCACTGCAGTAAAGTCAGTGGTGACTAAAGTCCATAAACACCCTTGTATTACAGTCAGCCCAGTGCTTGCTTGACCAAACAATTGGGCACAATTACCTGGCCAAGTTTACACAATAGCCTAATCATCACATCTGGGCTCCCCTAATCTATGGGGAATAGGCCCACCCCTCTCGAGCACTAGGGTGTTGACCTCACTCTTCCCCACCTTGAGGAATATGCTCCACCTTCTCCATCACCTGGGTGGCAAAACTGTACCTGAACAGTGGGCTGGAACATTCACCCTCTTCAAATGCTGGGGCAAACTCACCCTCTCTGTACACATGGGTTAGGTTCCTCTCTTGACCCAAGGCGATGTCTTAATTCCAGACCTCAGCTTCCATGGCTTTCCTCTTAAAGCCATTTTCCCTTTCATCTCTCCCCTCCATGTCCCTTTAACTCCAGGCTAACAGTTGCTTTGTTCATAAAGATCTTGTAAAAAGCTTGCTGGTTTAGCACGCAGGAAGCCTGATTACAAGCCATCAGACAGTAAGACTTTCCACAAGTCTTTCCTGGATAACTACATTTTCAATCCTGACCTACAAGTTTAAAGTGTAGCTAATTCCTCAAATGGGGCACTATCATCTGGAGGCTTGATTTCCAGAGGCATGGAATTTATGGAATCAGTTTCTGGTTTCTTTGTGCCCAATGAAGTTCTCAGCTTATCTCTTTCCTCTAACATTTTGCTATAAGCTCCAAGTAGAAGCCACATATAGTTTGGAAATCTCCTTGGCTAAATGTCCCAGCTTTTAATTTTCCAATTCTGCCTTCCATAAAACAACAGGAGTCAATCTTGCTAAGTTCTGTGCAACTTCAAAAGACAGATCTCCTTTCTTCCAGTTTCCAATAATAGTTTCATCACTTATGACTAAGGCCTCATCAAAAGTCTCTTTAGTGTCCATACTCCTACCAACAGTCTCTTCAAAGCAGTCTATGCCTTTTATATCAAGCATCTCACAGTTGCTCCAAAACATATCCCTATTCGTTTATAAAATTGTTTCAGCAGTTTTTGGTAATTGCATCAGACTGTACCCTGCTTCTGGAACCAAATTCTGCATTAGTCAGTCAAAAGGGTGCTGATGCAAAGTACCAGAAATCTGTTGGCTTTTATAGAGGGTGTGTATTTGGAGTAAAAGTTTATAGTTATAAGGTCCTAAAGAGTCCAACTCAAGGGCTGCTTTCTTACCATATTCTGTTGCCACATGTTGGAGCAAGAGAGTAGGTGATCTCTACGTGGTCTCCCCTTCTTCCTCTTAAAGCTCCATGGACTCAGCTTCTTTCAATCTCAGTTGTAGGCTGGCATAGGGCTCATCTCTCTTCCCAAGGCTTTAGCTGTGTGAGCCTTCTCTTTTCTGTCACATGGCAGGACTGAAACGACCAAGTTCAGTCTTCTTCCATGTACCTTCTTGAGTGAGTGTCCATTTATATCAGCCTGCCAAGGGATGGGGACTCAACCTGAGTCATGCCCTACTGATGTGGTTGAATCGAAGGCCATAAATTATTTTAATTAAGTATACTTAAAAACTTTGAATTTCATACGGTCAAAGGGTATCACACCCAGAGGACCAGACCAGTTAACAAACATAATCCTTCTCTTTTTTGGGGTTCATAAATAACCTCAAACTGCCACAGATGGATTATTTAGAAGAGCAGTGCATAAATTTCAAGCAGTTAGGATTTTTCTTTTTTTGTTACAGATTTCTCCATTATGTTGAGAAAATAGGTTTTGAATTATTTCATTATTTGAACAAGTGATCCCAGGATATGGTAGAATCTAGAAATATTCTGTATTCACTTAAAGAGGATATATTTCTATAGTAGTTGGCTGCTGTGATGGTTAGTTTTACGTGACAAGCTGCCTAGGCAAAAGTACCCAGTTACTCAATTAAACACTAGTCTAGGTGTTGCTGTGAAGATAATCCAGTGATATGGTTAACATCGACAATCAGCTGATTTTAAGTAGAGATTGCCTCGATAATTTGCAGGGGCCTCATTCCATCAGTTGAAAGCCTTATAGGAAAACTTCCCTGAGAGGTTTCCCTGAGGAAGGAGCTCTGCCTCAGAACTGCAATGGGGGGTCCTGCCTGGGAGTTTCCGGGCTGCTGGCACGCCCTAGTCATTGCAGACCCTCCAAGCCTTGATATCTATATCCTCCTTGTTCTGTTTCTCCAGAGAAACAGATCATATATTCATATCTGATATGAACTTTGTACCAAGACTTGTTTTAGAGAAATGATCTTAAGATGAGTTTCCTGAATTCGTTCTGAAATTTACTCTCTGATCTGATCAAATGGTACTAATGACTTTATTTCCAGAAATAATGAAGTCACTGACTGTCTATGGCATGAAAAGACATTAGAGAGCTGCAAAATATGACCATCCTATATTCTTAATCAAATAGTTAGAAAAGGCAAGTTTCTGGCGGTGGACTTGGCCCAGTGGTTAGGGCGTCCGTCTACCACATGGGAGGTCCGCAGTTCAAACCCCAGGCCTCCTTGACCCGTGTGGAGCTGGCCCATGTGCGGTGCTGATGCGCGCAAGGAGTGCCCTGCCATGCAGGGGTGTCCCCAGCGTAGGGGAGCCCCACGCGCAAGGAGTGCGCCCCGTAAGGAGAGCCGCCCAGCACGAAAGAAAGTGTAGCCTACCCAGGAATGGCGCCACACACACACAGAGCTGACACAACAAGATGACGCAACAAAAAGAAACACAGATTCCCGTGCCGCTGACGACAACAGAAGCGAACAAAGAAGACGCAGCAAATAGACACAGAGAACAGACAACCGGGGTGGGGGAGGGGAAGGGGAGAGAAATAAATGAATAAATAAATCTTAAAAAAAAAGAAAAAGAAAAGGCAAGTTTCTAGGTGACCATGTACTTTATACCTTAGAACATTTTTGTAAACTTAACAAGTATAAAGAGATTTGGTGTATGGTTGTCAGTGGCAAACAGAAATGCTGTGTGGAACCTTTGTATGCTCCAATTGGTAAATCACAGTGTGGAAGCTTAGGATTTTATTTATTTATTTATTTATTTATTTATTTATTTTTAAACATTTTTATTTTTATTTTTTTAATTTATTTCTCTCCCCTTCCCCCTCACCCCCATTTTCTGCTCTCTGTGTCCATTTGCTGTTTGTTTGTCTGTGTTCGCTTGTATTCTTGTCAGTGGCCTGGGAATCTGCGTCTCTTTTTTTGTTGTGTTGTTGCGTCATCTTGCTGCATCAGCTCTCCGTGTATGCGGCACCATTCCCGGGCAGGCTGCACTTTCTTTCGCGCTGGGCAGCTCTCCTTACGGGGCGCACTCCTTGCGCGTGGGGCTCCCCTACGCAAAGGACACCCCTGCGTGGCACGGCACTCCTTGTGCGCATCAGCACTGCGCATGGGCCAGCTCCACACGGGTCAAGGAGACCCGGGGTTTGAACCATGGACCTCCCATGTGATAGGCAGGCGCCCTATGCATTGGGCCAAGTCTGCTTCCCTATTTTATCATGATTAACTGCCTTAAGAGCAGCTTTTTTCATGCCTTCTATTATGCAGGCTAAGAAATGGGCCATATGAGCCAGGCCAGTGGAGTCTGGTTGGTAATCCCAGGAGGGGTTAGTGGTGGGAACTGCAGTGGGACCGGCCGGATGCCTTTGGGATCCTGAGTGTGCATGGAGTCTGTGAGCCCAAATGCGTTTTTTTCTTCTGGAGTTGTGGAGGAGGTAAGGATAACATATGTGTCCTGGTATGTGAGGTCATATGAGCGAGCGAGGTGCTGAAATTCTTTGATGTATGTAGCAGGGTTTTCAGAGAAAGATCCTAACGGGTCCTCTGTTTGGCTTAAATCTGAGAGTGAGAAAGGAACGTGTGCTCTGACTATCCCTTCAGCTCCTGCTGCTTCCCAGGGGGGCAAGAGAGGAGCTGGCGTCTGTGTGGGTTAGGAGCCTGGAGCTGGCAGAGGTGGAGGCCGCGGTGCAGAAGGAGGGGGGTGGCCCCTCGAGTGAGTATGAGGAGGAGAGAAAGGAGGGGTGGAGGGCAGGGGTGAAGAGGGGGAGGAAGAAGGGATGGGGGGTGAGTGCGGGGGTAACACCGGAGGATTACAGGGAGGAGGCACAGGGGGAGTGTGATCTGCGGGATCAAAGTCGGAGTTTTCAGAAGTTTTAGGGGGTGGAGTTGATGAGGAGGGAGATTTCTGAGGAAATTTTGTGTAAAAGAAGAATTTGATAGGAAAATCAGAGGGAGGGGCAATTTTGAAGATAGAAAACTGCCTGAATGTAAGGGATCTCTGGCCATCTGCCAGGGCACTGGGTAAAGTTCTCTAAGTCTTAGAGAACTTGGAAATCAAAAGTGCTGTTTTCTGGCCATTGATTTTCATTGTTTAATTTGTATCAAGGCCACACAGAGGTTGAATAGAAAATGAGTTTTTTAGGTCTGATGTCTCCTTCCGGGTACAGAGTTTTAAGGTTATGAAGGAGACAGCCCAGAGGTGTGGATTTGGGGTGGGGGGGATGAAATTGAATTCCCCATTTTAGGTGGCTGGGACGAGCCTAAGGACCTCTAGAATGGGGGAGATTCTGAGTGAGACAGGCGTCCCCAAATCAGTCAGATATCTCCAAGGAAATGGGAAACTGCTCTCTGCGCCAGATGTCTCTGGAGCCAAGGGGTTTCTTCACACGAGGACGCAGGCATACCACCCACTGTGGCCCTCGGGGACAGTGAGGATCCTGACCTAGGGCTAGGTTTTTCCAGTGGGTTGTCCTGGACAACAGAGAAGGAGAGAGAGAGAGAGAGCAGGATCCTCCAGCGGAGAAATCCTCAACTCACCAGCTGAGATTTGATGTGCGGTGTTGGATGGGCATTCAGCTGTGGCAGAGGGGAGATTCCTCACTAGTCAGTCAGTCTCAACATGACCCCAGCCCCGGGCTTTCAGCACCACATGCTGGAGAAAAACACGGCGCTTACTGGGACACGGAGACTGAAATGACTATAGACAAAGAAAGAATTATTGAGAAACTCTCCCAGTGGGGGGGGGGGGGCGTCTGAAGAACAGACTTCAGCCCCCCCTTGGAAGGGGGGACTTGAATTTATACAGAACTTTCCTAGGCGAGGAAATGATAGTTGGTGGGAGGGGGTTGAGGGTCCAAGCGAGGTGCAGGGACCAATAGGAAACCCCAGGGGTGAAAACTTTCCCTGATCCTGACTAGGAGATAGTGGGTCTGGAGTTATGGTTTCTTGGAATGCTGCAGGAACAGATGTTTCTTTGTTCTGTAGGGATTTTATCTCCCTCTGATATGTAGCTAGGGAAGGTCTCCATTTCCCTTTACTCTGTCTCTGTGTGGTTTCTTTTTTAATCTGTGGGGAAGTGCCGTGCCCTTGGACATGTAGGCTGATGGGGGATGGGGTGAGCCTTTCCCCAGTGCATACCAGGGGAAACTGAGCTACAGCTTGTTAATTACAGCAAACCTCTAACTGTAGTATTAACAGAAAAGGTTTGAATTTTATCTATGTATTAATCTGCATTAGGTTGTTTCATTATCCATTTACCAAATAAAAAATCAGTGCCTTAATAAAAGCAGATCACATGTGTATGTTTCCTTTCCATGTCTATAAAATGAAGGGCTTTTTCTGGTTGATTTTCATCGCCAGTGTTTCAAAATTAACCTCATGGCATGAGCCCTCAGGAAGCAACTTCACAGCCAACTGGCCTCTCAAAAGACAGCTTTTACGTTGGGACTTGAAAGTTGGTGGCTAGCATACGCATAGGCACAATGGCCATGTCTATCAATGCTATGCTGAGGCGGTTGCGTGAAGATACTAAGATGCAAAACAAAGTTGCAGAATGCAGAAGAAAATTGGATGAAAATTAGTAGACGTGACATTTTTGAAAGTGAGGGGTAGCTGCCACCTAGTGTTTTGATAGAGCGTCTTAAATGCCTGGAGCCAGAAAAGGAGAAAAACAAGAATAAGAGATGCAATAAAACAATCTGCAAGTGTTTGCAGATTGGTTCTATGTTGGAACTCTCCTGCAGTGCCTGCCCAGGGCATCACGCCTATGACTTAAAGTTCACTTTTTAAGTCTGCAGTGCCTAAAGCCAGCAGATGTGAAAGCCTAGGGTCTCTTGGGTCTTTTCTGGAGCTACATCCAGTCCTGGCACACATGTGGCCTCATTCCTCATGCATTTCCCTTCCCTTCTCTTCCTTCCCAGGCCTTTGGAATACATTTCTTGTATTAAGTGGTAACCCTTGGCCCAGACTATTGTGTTCAATACGTGTGCCTGTAAATAAAATTCTTAGATTTCCCTTGCTTTTTGATAATTTTGCCAATTTTGAGGAGAGGTTTCATGTATTTTATTGAATGCCTCTCAATTTGGCTTTCTCTGATGTTTTTCTCATGGTAACACTCAGGTTTTATGATTGGGGGAGAAAGCTGCAGAGATGAATTGCCATTCTCATTATATTATATAATGAGAATATATATATATAATTATATAATAACATGATTAACACTGATATTAGCCTTGATAACCTGATGGGGGTATTGTCACAGGTGTAGCTAGTGTAATGAAAGACTTCTCCATAGCATGGAAGGCAATTATATAGCATTTTATCCACAGTAGAACTTGTTTCAAAATGAGAATTTTTTAAAAGTGTGGAGAAACTTCAAGGAAGATGGCAGTGTAGAGCTAGAAGGACTCATCTCTTTAAAAACAGCAAAAGGAAAGGCAGACACTGCTCAAAAACTCTGTTCTAAAGTCTTCAGACCAGGGGAGTGCTGCACACTATCCAGGAGGGAGCAAGAGAAGGAGACAGAGAGGCAGAAGTGAAAACTGTAAGTGAATCACCCCTGCGACAGGAAATGACACCCATACTCCACCCTCAAGGAAGGACCCTGAGGCAGACCAGGACTGGCTCCTGCTGATGCAGAGGGGAGCTGAGATGTTTTCCTCCCTAAAAAAAGGGAGGGCACCGCTGAGGGCTAACATGGCTTCTGATTGGCAAGTTTGGATTGTCAGTTCTCACTCTGACTCATGGCTCCAGCCAACCCAGATGGAGCATTTCCTGTGGACATTGTTTCAGCACCATCCAGCGGAGGCTGGAGTTAATACATCCCCTCCACCCCAGGACTGCAGGGAAAGGTTTGCTGAGGAATGTGGTGTACCGGTAGGCCAGGAAATTTCACCCCAGGAATTACAAAGGAAAAAAAGAGACTTGTTAGTACTTTTACCGTTTATCTCCTTAGGGCCCTTGGAAATTTATCAGCACCCTATCTGTGGCTCCCTGACCCCATTTGATCAGTTACACACAAGCCATTCTAAAGATCTAGAATAAGTTGAACCAAGAATCAAGGAAGAGCTGTAACACAAGGCCAAGCACTAGGCAAGAGAAAAAACCTGACCATCAGAGTAAACCCATCATCATATTGAGAAGCCTGACATCAGCAAAAAAATGAAAAGCCATACTAAGAAACAAGAAGCAAGTCAAAGGAACAAATTAACATGCCAGATGAGACACAGAATTTTAAATAACTAATAAATGATGTTTAAACAAATCTCTTAAGTCAATTAAAGGTATTGAAGGAAAATATGAATAAAAAGGTAAAGTATATTAAGAATAACCTGGATGAGCATAGAAGAATTTGAAAACTTTAACAGAAAAATAACAGAAAATTATAGGAACGAAAGACACAATGGATGAAATTAAAATACACTAGAAGCATACAAAAATAGATTAGAACAGGCAGAAGAAAAAAATCAGTGACTTACAGGACAAGACAGCTGAAATTGAAAAGGCAGAAGAATAAAGAAAAAAATGGAAAATATTGAGCAGGGACTTGGGGAATTGAATGAAAGCTCAAAGCAGACAAATATGTGCACCATGAATGTCATACAAGGAGAAAAGAAGAGAAAAGGGGCAAAAAGAATATTTGAGGAAATAAGGACCAAAAAGTACCAAACTCTTATGAAAGCATGAAAATCCATGTCCAAGAAGTGCTGCATATTACAAACAGAATAAATTGGAATAGACTTACTCCAAGACCTATATGGATCAGGATGCCAAATGCCAAAGATGAAGAGAGAATTTGGAAAGAAACAAGAGAAATGTGCTCCATCACATACAAGGGACATTTAATAAGACTTAGTGTGGATTTCTCATCAAAAACCATGGAAATGAGAAGGCAGTGATATGATATATTTAAGAAAATGAAAGAAAAAAGCTGTCAGGAAAGAATTTATTCAGGAAAACTCTCCTTCAAAAATGAAAGGTGAGGGACTTCTGGGAAAATGGCATAAGAGTAGGTAAGCAGGGTTCAACTCTTTCACAAAAACAATAGAGGAAAGGCAAAAAGCTGCCTGAGGGAGCTGCTTTGGAGATCTGCAGACCAGGAAAGTGCTGCACATTGTCCCAGAGGGTGAGCGAAAGAGAGACGAAGTAGATGAAACGAAAACCATGAATTACTAGCCCCCATGGTTGGGAACAGCACCCATCTCCCATGCTCAAGGAAAGCAGCCTAGATAAAACTTGTGACTTACTGTAGCCACCAGAGAGGGGAGCAGGTGTCTTCCTGGGAGGAAGGTGAGGCAGAGGACAGAGTGGTTTATCTCAGCGAGTTTGGCCAGCAGAGCCCACTTTGAATCTTGATTCTGGCCAGACCACAGGCAAGTAGAGGATGAAAGAGACACTTCCATGAAAATAGATGCCAATGAGTGCCATCTGCCAGACAGCAGGGAAACTGCAAGGAGAAAAAATTGGGGAGAGGGGTATCTCATCCAAGAACTCTTGGATTTGATATGCACCCCATTATTGAGTCCCTGATCCCATTTTAATAACTTAAGCTGGGAAATTTTAAAGACTTAGAATAACTTGAACCAAAAATCAAATGAGAACCATGAAATAAAACAACTACACAAGAGAAGTTGACCATCATAGTAAATTCACCAACATATTCAGATGCCTAGGCAACAGCAAAATTTTGCAAACCATACTAATAAATAGGAAGAATTGGTCAAGCCAAAGGAACAAATGGAAAATCTGTTAAGACACAGGATTAAAGACAACTAATCGATGATAGCCACACAAATCCCCTAAATCAGTTCAAGGAGTTGAAGGAAAATATGACTGAATAAATAAAGGATATTAAGAAGACACTGGATGAGCATAAACAACAATTTGAAAGCCTGAAAGGAAAAGAAACAGAGTTTATAGGAATCCAGGACATAGCAGATGAGATTAAAAATACACTAGAGGCATATAACAGTAGATGTGAATTGATGGAAGACAGAAATATTGAATTAGAGGACTGACAATCCACACTTAAAAAGACAGGAGAACAGAAAGAGTAAAGAATGGAAAAAATAGAACAGGGTCTCAGGAAATTGAATGACAATGTGAAAGGCAAAGAATATGCATTATCAGTGTCCCAGAAGGAGAAGAGAATAGGAAAAGAGCAGAAAGAATATTTCAGGAAATAATGATGGAAAACTTCCCAAACCTTAAGAAAGGGATAAATATTAATATCTAAGGACAACAAACCCCAAACAGTATAAATCCAAATGGACCTACTCCAAGACACTCACTATTCAGAATGTCAAGAGAAGATTTTGAAAGCAGCAAGAGAAAAGAAATGCATCACATATAAGGGAACCTCAGTAAGATTAAGTGCCAACCATGTCATCAGATGAGGAGAAAGTGGTATGATATGTTTAAGATACTGAAAGCAAAAAACTGCCAGCCAAGAATACTTTATTTGACAAAACAGTCCATCAACAATGAGGGTAAGTTTAAAGACTTCACAGACAAACAAAAAATTGAGAGTATGTTACCAAAGGCCAATGTGTACATGACATACTAAAGGGAGTCCTGCAGCCTGAAAGGAAAAGACAAGGGAGAAAGACTTGGAGAAGAGTGTAGAAATGAAGACTATTAGCAATGGTAACTTAAGGAGTAAAAGACAGGCAATAGTAAGATATGACAACAGAAAGCCAAAGGATAAGATGGATGAAGTAAGTAATGCCATTACAGCAATAACATTGAACATTATTGGAATGAACTTCCAAATCAAAAGACATAGAGTGTTAAAAAAAAAGAGCCATCAGTATGCTATCAACAAAAGATTCACTTCAGAAGTAAGGACATAACCAGGTTGGAAGTGAATGGTAGGAAAAAGATGTTCCATGCAAACAGTAGCCAAAAAGACCTGGAGTAGTGAAGCTAATAATGGAAAAAATAGATTTTAAACGCAAAACTGTTATAAGAGATAAAGAAGGCCATTTTATATTAATAAAAAGAGCAACTTGCCAAGAAGAAATAACTATAATATATATTTATGGACTTAACATGGGTGCCCCAAGATCCATGAGGCACACACTGGCAAAACTGAAGGGAGAAATAGCTGTCTTTACAATAATAGATGGACTCTTCTATACATCACTCTCAGCATTGGATTGAACATCTGGACAGAGGATAAATAAGGAAACAGAGAATTTGAACAATAAAGTAAAGGAACTAGTCTCCCTAGACATTTGTAGAGCATTACACCCCAAAACAACACACATATCTCAGTTGTTCATGGATGCTACTTGAGGATAGACCACAATTTTAAAAGATTGAAAAATTTTAATGATTTATTTTTATTTATTTATTCCTCCCTCATTGTTTTGTGCTTATGGTGTGCTCTCTGTGCCTCCTTATCTTCTCTTTTGTTTTTTAAGATTTATTTTTATTTATTTCTCTCCCCTCACCACCCAGTTGTCTGCTCTCTGTGTCCATTCACTGTGTGTTCTTCTATGTCTGCTTGTATTCTTGTCAGCGGTAGCGGGAATCTGTGTCTCTTTTTTTTGTTGTGTCATCTTGCTGTATCAACTCTCTGTGTGCATGGCACCACTCCTGGGCAGGCTGCACTTTTTTTGCATGGGATGGCTCTCCTTTTGGGGCACATTCCTTGCACATGGGGCTCCCCTATGCAGGGGACACCCCTGCATGGTATGGCACTCCTTGCACACATCAGCACTGCGCATGGGCCAGCTCACCACAAGGTTAGGAGGCCTGGGTTTGAACCCTGGACCTCCCATGTGGTAGACAGATGCTCTATCCATTGAGCCAAATCTGCTTCCCCTTATCTCCTCTTTAGGAAGCACTGGAAATCGAACCCAGGACCTCCTATGTGGTAGGCAGGGGCTCAATCACTTGAGCCACATCTGCTTCCCAAAAGATTGAAATTAAATGAAGCATTGTCTCAGATCATAATGGAATGAAGCTAGCATCAATAACATGGAAAAAGGGAAAATTCACAAATCATGGAGATTAAACAACACACTCTTAAATATTCAGTGCATCAAAAAAGAAATTGTAAGCAAAAAAAGAGCAAATATCTTGAGACAAAAGAAAAAGAGAACACAATATATCAACACCTGTAGGATACAGCAAAGGCAGTGCTATGGGGGAAATTTATAGCCTTCAATGCTTACATTAAAAGAGAAAGCATTAAAATTGAAAATATAAATGTACACCGAGGGGATCTAGAAAAAGAGCAGCAAACTAATCCCAATCCAAGCTGAAGGATAGAAATAATAAACATCAGAGCAGAAATAAATGAATTTGAGAACAAAAAAGCAAAAGCTGGTGGTTCCAGAAGACCAACAAAATTGACAAAACCTTAGGTAAACTGACAAAAAAAGAGAGAAGACGGAAATAAATAAAATCAGAAGTAAGAGGGGGAAAGTAGATGTGGCTCAAGCAGTTGGGCACCCACCTACCACATGGGAGGTCCTGGGTTCAGTTTCCTGTGCCTTCTAAATAAAAGAAGACAGAGAGCAGACAGTGAGTGCAAACAATGAGGGTGCATGTGTGGAAAAATAGATAGATAGATAGATAGATAGATAGATAGATAGATAGATAGATAGATAGATAAATCTTTAAAAAAAGAAACAACATGGGGACCTTACCACTTACCATGCAGAAATAAGAGAGATCATAAGAGAATATTATAAAAAATTGTATGCCAACAAACTAGACAATGTAGACAAAATGTACAAATTCCTAGAAGCCCATGAACAACCTACACTGACCATAAGAGGAATAGAAGACCTCAGCAAACTAATCATGAGTGAAGACATTGAAATAGTCATTTAAAAACTCCCAAAATGCAAAGTCCAGAACCAATTGGCTTCACTGGTGAATTCTACCAATCATTCAAA
Source organism: Dasypus novemcinctus (assembly GCF_030445035.2). Lineage (NCBI taxonomy): Eukaryota > Metazoa > Chordata > Mammalia > Cingulata > Dasypodidae > Dasypus > Dasypus novemcinctus. The sequence continues at coordinate 181,849,046 of NC_080675.1, read as the reverse complement.
GATGACCTATACTGATCTTTCTCAAGCGCTTCCAAAAAATTGAACCAGAAGGAATACTATCAAACTCATTCCATGAGGCCAACATCTCCCTAACATCAAAACCAGACAGAGATACTACAAAAGGAAAATTACATACCAATTTCTCTCATGAGTATGGATATAAAAATCCTTAGCAAAATATGTGCAAACTGAATCCAAAAGCACATAAAAAGAATTATATATCAAAATCAAATGGGTTTTATCCCAGGTATGCAAAAGTGGTTCAACAAAAGAAAATCAATTAGCATAATAAAAACATTAATAAGCTGCGGAAGAAAAATCACGTGATCATCTAGATTGAGGCAGAAAAGGCATTTGACAAAATACAACATTCTTTCTTGATAAAAACACTCCAAAACATAGGAAAAGAGGGAAGCTTTCTCAACACGGTAAAGTGCATATATGAAAAACCCATAGCTAACATTGTATTCGATGATGAAAGACTGGAAGCTTTCCCAAAGACTGAAAGCTTTCCCACTGAGCTCAGGAACAAGACAAGGATGCTCACTGTCACCACTGTTATTCAATATTATACTAGATAATAAATAAGTTAAATAGTTTTCTTTCATGTTGAATTGTGGTGCAGTGGTGAGAATCAACTCAAAACAGCTAAAAATTCAGCAGTTACTCCCCAACAATGACAAACTAAGCTCTGCCCAAGGCTTCCAGAGAACAGAAAATTTTGTTCATGCTGTTTTTATCAAGTATGATGAAAAGCAATAGATATATATTTTTTTATTGTGTAAAATTATGATTGCTATTATTAATCGGCAAAATGTGGAGTGTATGTTCTTTTCACAGTAATATATGCCTTTTGTAACTTCACTTGATTATTTTATTGTAAATAAGTAAAAAATCTTAATTTAAGAGATTCTATGTAATATTTATTTTGTTAATTTCTTTCCTTGTTTATGTAAATTTTGAAAGATGCAGGATTTCTTGACAGAAATCTACGTTGATGCTGTGGAAGTAGTTTGAGGAGTATCTTAGGAGTTTTCTTAGAATATATATTGGTTGTAGGCCATCCAAATTTAAAGAAAAAAGGATGACCATCTTGCAATCAGACTTCAGAGGCATACTTTTCTAAGTCCAACTTTATAAAATTAGCAAAAAGTATTTTGTTTGCATATTCCACCAGTTCTACTGTGACATAGTCCTGAGTATAAAGACATGTAGCAATAATAGGGAGGGTGGGGGGTTAGTCTCACACTGCCTTTGGAAGGGCCAGAACTTGCCTTAATCTTCCTCAACCCAGTAAGTATTTTGTTACTTAGTGCTTGAGAGAAAATGAATGCAGGATGGGTTCAACTGCACAAAAGGAAAAGATTTTACCACTTCTTTTTTTTTTTTTTTTTAAGCATAGATGTAAAGTGAAGAGGCTGCCTCTTGGAGTTGAAATGTTATGTAGTACCTGAATATGCCTTGTTTAAAATTACAGAAAATCCAAAACTTGTACTATTTTTTGCCATGTAGAAAGGCAGGAATGTTTACCAAGCTTTCCTGGACAGCAGATGAATGACAACAGCTTTAGTTTGTTTGTACGTAGGTACAGCCGGATAACTATGTATGTATGTATGTATGTATGTATGTATGTATGTATGTATGTATTCTCTGGACTAGTTTGACAGATGTAGGTTTTTGAATATAACAAGGTAAGTCACCCTGAGTTGTAATATATTTTGGGGAATCAGTTCACTACAAAATGTGACTGTAAACATTGTACTGTAAATGTTTTATAGTTTTTCCCCCAATAAAATTTTTGGGGAAAAAAATATTATACTAGAAGTTCCAGCTAGAGCTATCAGGCAACAAGAAGGAATAAAATTGCACCAAAACAGAAAGGAAGAAGTAAAATTTTTCCCATTCACATAATATGATCCTATTATCTAGAAAATTCCAAAAACTCCACAACAAAACTATAGAACAAATAGACAGTTTCAGCAGAGTAGCAGGATACAAGTTTAATATGCAAAAATCAGTAGCATTGTTATACACTACTGATGAACAATATTAGGTGGAAGTCAGAAAATAAATTCCATTTAAAATATTGATTAAAAGTATAAAATATTTAGGAATATAAACTTAACCAAGGACATAAAGAACTTGTATTCAGAAAAATACAAATATTGCTAAAAGGAACCAAAGAAGACCTAAATAAATAGAAGGACAGTCTGTGTTCATAGATTGGAAGACTAAGTATCATTAAGATATCACTTCTACACAAACTAATTTACAGATTCAATGCTATCCTAAAATAATCCTAACAGTCTTTTCTGCAGAAATGGAAAAGCCAATTATCAAATTTATTTGGCAGGAAAAGCCAATTATCAAATTTATTTGGAAGGATAAAGTAAAAAATGTCTTTTTTAAAAAATAAGGATTGGACCCAGCACTTTGTACATGGTAAGCAAGTGTTCAACCACTGAGCTACACCTACTCTCTAATGAAAGTTTGTGTTTTCATTTGTTTGTTTTGTTTTTAGGAGGCACCAGGAACTGAATCTGGGACCTCATACATGGAAGGAAGGCACTCAACCACTTGAGTTACGTCTGCTCCTCAAAAATGTCTTTAAAAAGAAGGATGAAGTTGGAAGTCTCTCACTTCCTGACTTTAAACCATATTACTCATCAACGGTGGTAAAACAGCATGGTACTGACATAAGCACAGTTATATAGATCAATGGAACAGAACTGAGAACTCAGCAGACACTCACATCTACAGTCAAGTGATTCTTGACAAGGCTGTCAAGCCCACCCAGCTGGGGCAGAACAGCCTATTCAACAAATGGTGCAGGGAGGACCGGACATCCACAGATGAAAGAAAGAGGAGCCCTATCTCACACCTTATACAAAAATTAACTCCAAATGAGTCAGGCACTTAAATTAAAAAGTTATAACTATAAAACACCTAGAAGAAAATGTAGAAAAACATCTTCAAGATCTTATGGTAGACAGTAGTTTCTTAAAGCACTCACTCAAAGCACTAGCAATGAAAGAAAAAATAAACAAGTGGGACCTCCTCAAAATTAAACACTTTTGTTTTTCAAAAGACATTGTCAAGAAAGTAAAAAGAAGCCTACTCAATGGAAAAAAATCATTTTGAAACCATATATCTGATAAGGGTTTGATATCCACCCTTTTTTTTACATCAACCAAATATTGATGTAAAGAGATCATACAACTCAACCATGAAAAGAGATGCAACACAATTTTTAAATGGACAAAAGATTTAAATCAACATTTTTCTAAAGAGGAGATACAAATAACTGAAGAGCACATGAAAAAAATGATCAACATCACTAGCTATTATTCAAATTTAGATCAAAACTACAATGAGATATCATTTCACACCTTATAGAATGGCCATTATATAAATTTAAAAAAAGCAGTAACAGAAAACTACAAATGCTGGAGAGGATGAGAAATAGGAATGCTCACTGATGTTAAGGGGAATGTAGAATGGTGCAGCCTTTGCGGAAGACGGTTTGGTGGTTCCTCAAACATCTGAATATAGAACTAATGCATGACCCAGCAATCCCACTGCAAGGAATATATTCAGAAGAACTGAAAGCTAGGACAGAAACCAATGAATGGATAAACAAAATGTAGTATATACATACAGTGGAATACTATTCAGCTGTAAGAAGAAATGAAATCACAATGCACGTGAGAACATGTATGAGCCTTGAGGACATGTTGAATGAAATAAGCTATATGTGAAAGGACAAATATTGCATGGTCTCACTAATATGAACTAAATATAATGAATAAACTCATGGAGGTAAATTCTAGAATATAGGTTACTAGGAGATAGAATGTGGATTGAGAATGAGGAGCCGATGCATAATGAATAGAGTTGATGGTAACACATTATAGTGAGTATAACTAACACTACTGATTTGTAAATGTGATTGTGGCTGAAAGGAGAAGTCTGTGGATGTAAACATCAATGAATGGAAACTAGAGAATAATCTAGGGAATATATATAGTGATTCTGGTGATGGATGAAGCCTGTGGTTAACAGTATGAATATAAGAATGTTCTTCTTTTATAGAGTGTCAAAAGTATGGTGATACACAGGACAATTACAACTAATGTAAATTATGGATGATAGTTAACCATAATTTTGTAATATTTTTGCAGCAATGGCAAAGAATAAATTATATCAGTTCTAAGGGACAACAATAGGGGGATCTAAGTGGTATGGGATTTTTTTCTTTTGGAGTAATGAGAACCTTCTAACACTGACCGGGGTGATGACAGCACAACTCTGTGATAAAGATGAGCCCCTGAGTGTACACTTTGGATGGATAGTTCAGAGCATAGGACTCTATAACACAGTCAATCCTGCAGTGGAAGATGGACTGTGGTTAACAGAACTAATACAAAAACATTCTATTATGAACTATAACAAATATATAATTCAAATAGAGAATGCTTATAATTGGGTGGGTGGGGTGGGAAATAAACCAAATATTAGATATGGGATATAGTTAGTAGTAAAATTTTAAAGATAAAATTTTAAAGATAAAAAAATTTAAAGATTATAACAAATGTTTCACAACAATGGCAGTGTGGGCAATGGGTTTATGTGTGAGAACCCTGATGATGATATGCATGTTTATTTTGTAAGTTCACAATTTACACTATACACTTACTGTTGTTATATGTTCATGTATGATTGATATATTTCAATAAGTTTTTTAAATGAGGCTTAATTTAAAATATTCATGGATAAACAGAAACTAAGAGAATTCAAAATACATGAAGAAAAAAACATGCAAAACTGAAGGGAGAAATAGACGTCTTTACAATAATACACATTGATAGAACATTGAGACAGGATTAATAAGGAAACAAAGAACTTGAACAATATGTGAAACAAACTAGAACTAACAGATATTTACAGAAAATTGCACACCAAATCAGCATGATATGTTATTATCAAGTGTACATGGAGGTGCCAATAAATTTAAAGGATTGAGATTATAAAATCACTTTCTCTGATCATAATGAAATGAAGCTGGGACTCAATAATAGACAGAGAATGGGAAACTTTGCAAATATTTGGGGGTTAAACAACATACTCTTGAACTAGCAGTGGGTCAAAGAAGAAATTGCAAGAGAAATCAGTAAATATCTTGAGATGAATGAAAATGAGAACATAACATATAAAAACCTACAGGGTGCAGCAAAAGCAGTGCTAAGAAGGAAATTTATAGCCTTCAAGGTTTACATTTAACGAGAAGAAAGAGCTAAAATCAAAGACCCGAGTGTACATCTAGAGAAAAAGAAAAAGAACAACAAACCATTCCCAAAGCAAGCCGAAGGAAAGAAACAAAGATTAGAGCAGAAACACATGAAATTGAGAAAAGAGAGAGAATGAATAAAACCAAAAGTAGTTCTTTGAGAAGATCAACAAAACCTTAAATAGACTGCAAAAGAAAAACAGAAAATGCAAAAAATAAAATAAGAAACAAGAGTGGGACATTACTATTGACCCTGCATAAATAAACAAGATCATAAGAAGATACTATGAATAACTGTATGCCACTCAACTAGACAATGTAGAAGAAATGGACAAACTCCTAGAAACACAAACAACCTACAATAGCCCTAGAAGAAATAGACATCGACAAACAAATCACAAGTAAAGATATTGAAAAAGTCATCAAAAATCTCCCAAAAATGAAAAGTCCATAACCAAATGGCCTCACAGATGAATCTATCAATCACGCAAAGATTTAATAGCAACCTTGTTCAAATTCTTCCGAAAAATTGAACAGGATGGAACACTACCAAACTCATTCTGTGAAACCAACATCACACTAATGCCAAAGTCAGAAAAAGATACTATAAATTTCCTTAATGGAAATTCTGCACACTATACATGATTGTTTTGTACGTTCACAACTTCTCTAATTAAATATATATGTATTTTTAAAGATACTATGAAAAAAAGAAAATTACAGACCAATTTCTTTAATGAGTATAAATGCAAAAATCCTCAACAAAATATTTGTAACTGAATCCAGAAGCACATTATAAGAGTTACAAACTGTAATCATGTGGATTTTCCCCCCAAGTATGTAAGGGTGGATCAACAGAAGAAAATCAGTAGTGTAATATACCACATTAATAAATTGAAGAAAAATCTCATGATCATCTAGATTGAGGCAGAAAAGACATTTGACAAAATACTGCATCCTTTCTTGATAAAAAAAACATTCCAAAAGATAGGAATAGAAGGAAAACTTCTCAACACAGTAAAGTGCATATATGAAAAACCTACTACAGCTAACATTGTACTCAATGGTGAAAGACTGAAAGATGTCCTGCTGAGATTGGGAACAAGGCATGGATATGCACTGTCACAACTGCTTTTCAATATGGTACTAGAAATCCTTGCTAGAGAAATTAAGCAACAAAGACAAATAAAAGGCATCCAGATAGGAAAGGAATATGTAAAAGCTTCACATTTGCTGATTATATGATCCTATACCTAGAAAATCCAGGCAACCCCATAACAAAGCTAGTAGATCTAATACCCAAGTTCACCAATGTAGCAGAATATAAAATTAATACACAAACATCAGTAGCGTTTCTATACACTACCAATGAGCAATCTCAGGAGGAAGTCAGGAAAAAATTTCCATTTACAATGGCAATTAAAGAATCAAATATTTAGGAATAAAAGTAACCAAGGATTTAAAAGACCTGTTTCAGAGCCTGTAGTTTCAGAAAACTACAACAAAGCATTGCTAAAAGAAACCAAATAAGAACTAAATAAATGGAAGGACTTTTCATGTCAATGGATTGGAAATTAAGATGTTAATTGTACCCAATCTGATTTACAGATTCAATGCAATCTGAATAAAAATCCCAACAGCCTTTTTTTTTTTTTTTTTGCAGAAATGGAAAAGCCAATTATCAATTTGGAAGGGTAAGGGATCCTAAATAGCTAGGAACATCTTTAAAAAGAAGAACAAATTTGGAGGACTCTCACTTCCTGACTTCTACTTATTACTTAGCTACAATGCTAAAAACAGCATGTTACTGGCATAAAAATAGTCATATTGACCAATGGAACTGAATCAAGAACTCAGAAACAGACCCTCACATCTATGGTGAAGTGTCTTTGGAAAGGCTGTCAAACCCACCCAGCGGGGTCAGAACAGTCTATTCAACAAATGATGCTGGGAGACTGGATAACCATATCCAAAAGAAAGAAAGAAGATTCCTGTGTCATACCCTATACAAAAATTAACTCAAAAGGTTCAAATACCTAAATATTAAACCTAGAACCATAAAACTCTTAGAAGAAAATATAGGGAAACATCTTCAAGATATTTTGGAGGTTGGTGGTTCCTTAAACCTTACACCAAAAGCAAAAGCATTGAAAGAAAAAATAAATAAGGGAACTCCTCAAAATTAAACACTTTGTTTCAAATTTCTTTGTCAAGAAGGTGAAAAGACAGTCTACATGATGGGAGAAAGTATTTGGAAACTACATATCTGATAAGGGCTTGATTTCCATGTTATATAAAGAGACCATAACAACTCAATGGTAAAATGGCAAACAACTCTATCAAAAGATGGTCAAAGGATCTGAATAGACATTTTTCTAAAGATGAAATACAAATGGCCAAAAACACATGGAAAGATGTTCAATATCATTAGCTATTAGGCAAATGCAGGTTAAAATTATAATGAGATATCATTTCACATTTTATAGAATGACCATTATTTTTTTAAAAAACACAAAAAACAGAAAACTACAAGTGCTGGATAAGGTGTGGAGAAATAGAAATACTCCTTCTCTGCTAGTAGGAACATAGAATGGTGCAGCTTCTGTGGAAAACAGTTTGGTGGCTCCTGTATAAATATACAGTATGACCTGGCATTTCTGCTACTAAGAACATACTCAGAAATACCGAAAGCAGGGAATTGAACAAATATTTGCACACCAATGTTCATAAAGGCATCAGTGATGTAAACATTATGCTGAGTGGAATAATCCAGCCACAAAAGGACAAATATTGTATGGTCTCACTAATATAAAATAAATATGAGGAGTAAACTGATGGAGTTAAGCTCTAGATATGTTACTAGGATTTAGAACGAGGGTTTAGAAAAGGTAGCTGATGCTTAACGTGTGTAGAATGTTTAAAGGTTTTTTGTAAATGTGTGGAAATGGATAGAATTGATGGTAACACATTATAGCAAGCATAACTAACACTACTGATTTCTAAATGTGATTGTGGTGAAAGGGGTATTCTAGGGATGTAAATGTCAATTGAAAGAAATCTAGAGGATAATCCAGGGAATATATAACATACTGAACTCTGGTGGAGGAGGATTGTGGTTAATAGTAAAAATGTAAGATTATTCTACTATGAACTAGAACAAATGTAGGTTACTATTACGAGGTGTTAAGAATACGATGATACCAGGGAAAAATACAACTAATATAACTTAGGGACTAGAGTTAACAGCAATATTGTAATAATTTTACATGAATGGCAAAGAAGGTACTATATCAGTGCTAATTGTTGACAATAGACATGTATAGTGGAGTAAGGGATCTTCTCTCTTGGAGTAATGAAAATGTTCTAGAAATGGCTGGGTTAATGACAGCACAACACAGCGATGAAATGGAGAGCCACTGAGCGTGCACTTTGGATGGACTGTACAAGGTACAGGAGGATGTACGAGACAGTGAACCCCATGGTGGAAGATGGACTGCGGCTAACAGTCCAAATATGAAAATGTTCTCTCATGAACTGTAACAAATATACAATACTGGTACATGGTGTAAATGACAGGGTGATTTATGTGACAAATACATGAAATGTAATCTATGGACTATATTTAGCAGTATTATTTTGATGATGTTATTTCTTCTTTTGTAACACTTCTACAATACACAAGTGTTAGTGGTAGGGTGATATATGGGAATCCTGCATGTTATGCATGACTCTTTTGTAAATTCACAACTCCTTTTATAAAAAATAAAATTAAAAACCTTATGGGATGCAGCAAAGGCAGTGCTGAGAGATAAATTTATAGCCCAAAAAGCCTGCATTTACTGATCACCTGGAGGAACTAGAAAAAGAACAACAACATAAAAAAAAACACACAAGACAAACAGCGAGAAAGAAATAACAAATATTAGAGCAGAAATAAATAAAATTGAGAATTAAAAAAACAATAGAAAGAATTTTAAATATCAAAAGGGAAGCAGATGTGGCTCAAGCAGTATGGTGCCCATCTACCACATGGGAGGCCCCCAGTTCAGTTCCTGCACCTCCTAAAGAAGACAAGCAACTAAGCAAGCTGATGCAATGGGTTGGTGCAGCAAGCTGATGCAACATGATGCAACAAAGTGGCACAATGAGGAAACACAATGAGAGACACAATAAAGTGGGGGAGCAGAGTTGGGTCAAGCCATTGGGTGCCTCTCTCCCACATGGGAGGTCCTGGTTTCAGTTCCAGTGCTTCCTAAAAAGAAGAGAACGCACAACAAATAAACACAGAGAGTAGACACCAAACGCAAACAACAAATTGGGGAGGAGAGAAATAAAATAAATATTTTTTTAAAAATCAGAAGCTGGCTGTTGGAGTACATCAATAAAATTGGCAAACCCTTCCCTAGGCTAACAAAGGAAAAGAGAGAGAGAAGATGCAAATAAATTACTAAATCAGAAAAGAGAGTGTTACTACAGACACCACAAAAATAAAAAGGTTCATTAGACAATTTTATGAAAAACTGTAAAACTGTATGCCAACAAATTAGACAACTTATATGAAATGGACAAATTCCTAGAAACTCAAGAAAAACCTACACTGACTCTAGAAGAAATACAAAACTTTAACATACCAATCACAGTAAAGAGATTGACTCAGACATCAAAATCTCCCAACAAAGTCCAGTAACAGATGGCTTCACAGATTAATTCTACCAATCATTTTGAGAAGAATTAATATTAATCTTACTTAAACCCTTAAAAAAATGGAGAGGAGGGAACACTACCTTACTCTTTTTATGAAGTCACTATCACCCTAATACCATATCGAGATAAATGTACTACAAAAAAAATTACAGACCAATCTCTCTAATGAATATAGATGCAAAAAAACTCAACAAAATGCTTGCATATGGAATCCAACAGTATATTAAAAGAATTATGCACCATGATCAAGTGGGTTTTATTCCTGGTGTGCAATGGTGGTTCAACACAAGAAAATCAATTAAGTAGCTGATGTGGTTCATTGGTTGAGCACCAGCTTCCCACATAAAGGGTTCTAGGTTCAACCCCTGGCCCTGGTACCTCAAAAGCAAAACAAAAATGACTAAAGAAAGACTTAAAGAAAATCAATTAATGTAGTACACCACCATAGTAACAAATCAATGAAGAAAAACCACATGATCATCTTGATTGATGCAGAAAAGACATTTGCAAAATACAGCATTCTTTCTTGATAAAAACACTTTGAAAGATGGAATAGAAGGAAACTGCCTCAACATGATACAAAGCATGTATGAATAACCCACAGCCAACATTGTACTCAATGAGGAAAAGCTAAAATCTTTCGCTATAGGATCAGGAGCAAGAGGAAAATAAAAGGCATCCAAATCAGTAAGAAGTAAAACTCTTACTATTCATAGATGATTCTGTATTTAGAAAATTCTAAGAGATCTACAACAAAGCTACTAGAGCTAATAAATAAATTCAGCAAAGTGGCATAATACAAGATCAACACACAAAAGTCAGCAGTGTTTCTATACACTAGTAATGAGCCATTTAAGGAGAAAATCAAGAGAAAAAATCCATTTAAAACAGCAACTAAAAGAATCAAATATCTACTAATTAATTTAGCCAAGGACATAAAGGACCTGCACTCAGAAAACTGCAAAATATTGCTTAAGAAATCAAAGAAGACCTGAACAAATGAAAGGATGTTCCATGTTCATGGATTGGAAGACTAAATATCATAAAGATGTTAATTCTATCCAAATTAATTTACAGATTCAACACAATTCCTATCAAAATTCTAACAGCCTATTTTACAGGAATGGAATTCAATTATCAAATTTATTTGGAAGGGTATGAGACTGTGAATAGCCAAAAATATCTTTTAAAAAAAAAGAACAAAGTTGGAGGACTCTCACTTACAACTTTAAAGCATATCACTTAGCTACAGTGGTAAAAAACAGCAACAATTAAAAAAAAAAAAAACCCAGCATGATATCAGCATAAAATTAGACATACTGGGAAACGGACTTTGGCCCAGTGGTTAGGGCGTCCGTCTACCATATGGGAGGTCCGTGGTTCAAACCCCGGGCCTCCTTGACCCGTGTGGAGCTGGCCATGCGCAGCGCTGATGCGCGCAAGGAGTGCCGTGCCACGCAAGGGTGTCCCCCGCGTGCAGGAGCCCCACGCGCAAGGAGTGCGCCCGTGAGGAGAGCCGCCCAGCGTGAAAAGAAAGAGCAACCTGCCCAGGAATGGCGCCGCCCACACTTCCCGTGCCGCTGACGACAACAGAAGCGGACAAAGAAACAAGACGCAGCAAATAGACACCAAGAACAGACAACCAGGGGAGGGGGGGAAATTAAATAAATAAATCTTTAAAAAAAAAAAAATTAGACATACTGATAAATAGAATTTAATTCAGTGTTCAGAAATAGACTTGCATATCTATAAATCTATGGTCAAGTGATTTATTTTTACAAGCCTGTCAAGCCCACTCAGCTGGGACAGAAAAGACTCTTCAACAAATGGTGCTGGGACACTGGATATCTATATCTAAATTAATGAAAGAGGACACTTTTATCACACGATATACAAAAATTAACTCAAAACAGATCAAAGACCTAAATGTAAAAGCCAGGACCATACAGCCCTTCAAAGAAATGTAGGAAAACATCTTCAAGATTTGGTTGTGAGAGGTGGTTTCCTAGACTTTACACCCAAAATACAAGCAACAAAAGAAAAAGTAGATAAATGGTACCTCATTAAAATTAAAAAGTTTTGTGCTTCAAAGGACTTTTTCAAGGTGAAAAAGCAGCCTACACAATGGGAGAAAATATTTGGAAATCCCATATAAAATAAGGGTTTGATTTCCACTTTATATAAAGTGATCATATACCTCAATGATAAAAAGGCAACCCAATTTTAAAAATGGGCAAAAGACCTGAATAGACATTTTTCTAAAGAGGAAATACAAGTGTCAGCAAATGCACATGAATAGATGCTCAATATTACTAGCTGTTAGAGAAATGCAAAACAAAACTACAATGGCATATCATTTCACACCTATTAGAATGGCCACTATTATTTAAAAAAAAAAACAAGAAATTATAAGTGTTGGAGAGGATATGAAGAAATCAGAATGCTTATTCACTATGGGTGGGAATGTAGAATGATGCAGCTACTGTGGATGACTGGTACTTCCTCAGGAAGTTAAATACATATTGCTGTATGATCCAACAATCCCACTACTAGTTATATACTCAGAAAAACTGAAAGCTGGGATGTAGACAGATATTTGCACCATGGTGGTATTATTTACAATTGCCAAAAGATGTAAACAACCCAGGTATCTATCAACCAATGAATGGATAAACAAATTGTGGTGTGTACATATATATATATATATATATATATATATATATATATATATATAATATTCAGCTGTAAGAAGAAATGAAGTTTGATGCATTTGACAACATGGATGAACCTTGAGGACATTACGTTGAGTGAAGCAAGTCAGAGACAAAAGGACAAATATATGATTTCACTAATAAAATATAATGAAGAAACTCAAGGAGTTTTTATAATGAGAATAGACAATAGGGAGCTGAGGCCTAATTTTTGCAGAATGTGTAATAAGTTTGATTGTAAATGTTTGGAAATGGGTAGAAGTCATGATAGCATATTATGGTGAATGTAATTAGTAGCACTAATATGTGAGTATGATAGCTGTTGAAAGGGAGATATTAGACTCATGTATGTCAGTAGAAGCAAAGCTAAAGGATGAAACATGGGACTGTACTGCCTAGTGCACCTTCTTTAGACAGTGAGTGTGGTTAAAGGCTGAACCAGAAGAAATGTATGTTAAATATTGCATGTTAATAGGGTGGTATTTTGGTAAAAATATACCAAAAGCAAACTATGGACTATAGGGAACAGTAATATATTAATATTTTCCATCAATTGTAAAATAAAATGAATTATGCTAAGTGAAATTACTAAACACAAAGTACTACATATTGTTTGACTTCATCTATACAAAATGTAAATATAAATTTATAGAGAATTAGATAATCAGTTATGTATAGAAGGGGAAGGATAGAGGGATTGAGAGGTGACAGCTAAGGGGTAGGGTTTTTTCCTTTTTGGAGTAATGAAAATGCTCTAATATTGACGGTGGTGATCAAAAGTCATTGAATACACACTTTAGATGAATTGTATGGTATGCGACTGTCTTAATAAAATTACTTTTTTAAAAATTAGAACTGATTCTCTCAAACCCTGCCACTGCTTTATCAACTAAGTTTATGAAATATTCTGAATTCTTTGTTGTCATTTCAATACTGTTTACAGCATCTTCGCCAGGAGTAGTTTCCATCTCAAGATGGTGAAATCTTTCCAGAAGGTTTTCAATTTACTTTGGCCAGATCCAAAAAAGGAATCACTAACTATGGCACTTATAGCCTGATGAAATTAATTTATTAAATAATAAAACTTGAAAGTCTAAATGATTCCTTGATCCATGGGCTGCAGAATGGATTCTGTGTTAACAACCAAGAAAACATTAATCTCATCGTCCATCTCCATCAGAGTTCTTGGGTGACCAGGTGCATTTTCAGTGGGGATTATTTTTCTGAGTAGTAGGTCTCAACACTGGTCTTAAAATATTCAGTGAACCATGTAAACAGATAAGCTATCATCCAGGCTTTGTTGTTCCATTTATGGACCACAGGCAGATTGAGCATAACTCTTAAGGACCCTAGGATTTTCAGAATGGTGAGCACTGGCTTCAACTAAAACTCACCAGCTGCATTAGCCCCTAACGAAGGTCAGCCTGTCCTTTGATGATTTGGAGCATGGTGAATGTAATTAGCAGCATTAATATGTGAGTATGATAGCTGTTGAAAGGGAGATATTAGGGTCATGTATGTCAGTAGAAGCAAAGCTAAAGGATGAAACATGGGACTGGTTTTTGTTTTTGTTTTTTGGCGGTTTACAGGAGAGATTTATTTGAAGAAATATTACAACATATAAAAACTACATAAAGTCTTAATTTCCACTCGTACGGTGGTAGATTTGATATAATGCATAATAAAAAACCTTTAAAATCCAGAATGCACAAAGTACTGCACGGTTTGATCACTAAGTGATTAGTTGATAGGCGCACCTCACAGAACAGCTCCACGTCAGTCAAGGTTACAGACACCGCAAATGACACATGTGAACCAACGGACCGTGATGGGTTAAAAGTACAACATCCGTGCATGTCAGGGCTTCCTTCTATCCTATGAAAGTCCTAGATGGTATTTTCTTCTAACAGAGGGCTGTTTTGTCTACATTGAAAATCTGTTGTTTGGTATAGCCTCTTTCATTATCTTAGTTAGATCTTCTTCTACAGCAGCACATACTGCTTCACCTTGCACTTTTATTTTATGAAGCCATTCTCCATATGGAGGGGGCGGGGTATATGGGAATCCCCTATATTTTTTATGTAACATTTATGTAATCTAAAGCTTCTTTAAAAATGAAAATGTGTATTTTTAAAAGACATCAAAAAATCATTTATGTAGTGTAAATTAATGGCTCTTCTTCCTTTGATTTAATTTTTAATTATTTTTTTATTTTGAGATCATTTTAAGTTCAATGCAGTTGTAAGAAATAATACAGAGAGATCCGATGTTTCTTCAATGGCAACATCTTGCAAACTTATAATATTCATGCAGGATATTGACACATTTAAGATACAGAAAATTTCCATAACCACAAGGATCACACATGTGGTCACTCATTTTATAGTCATACCCTCTTTCCCCCTTCCCATGTAACATTCATAACCCCTGCCAATCACTAATCTGTTCTCCATTTCTATAATTTTATGATTTCAAAAATGTTATATAAGTAGAATCATACAGTTTGAAATCTTTGGGGACTGGCTTTTTTTCACTTAGCATAATTTGTTAAATGTTTTTCTTTTTAAAATTTCCTTTGAGACTTCCTCTTGATCATGGCATTATTTATGTATTGTTTAGTTTCCAAGTTGTGGAGATTTTCTTTTTATTTTCCTGTTATTGATTTTTTTTTTAAGATTTATTTATTAACTTCTCTCCCCCCCCCCATTGTCTGTTCTCTATTTTGCTGCATCTTCTTTTGTCCGCTTCTGTTGTCAGCGGCATAGGAATCTGTGTCTCTTTTTGTTGCGTCATCTTGTTGTGTCAGCTCTCCATGTGTGTGGCACCATTCCTGGGCAGGCTGCACTTTCTTTCACACTGGGAGGCTCTCCTTACGCTTGGGGCTCCTCTACGTGGGGGACACCCCTGCGTGGTAGGGCACTCCTTGCACGCATCAGCACTGCGCATGGGCCAGCTCCACACGGGTCAAGGAGGCCCGGGGTTTGAACCGCGGACTTCCCATGTGGTAGACGGACGTCCTAACCATTGGGCCAAGTCTGCTGCCCCTGTTATTGATTTCTAATTTGACTCTATTTTGATAGTCTGTATGATTTCAATTCTTTTAACTTCTTTTGAAGTTTGTTTTATGGTCCAGAATATGTAATGTATATGTTCCATGGGTACTTGGAAAGAATGTGAATGTTGCTGTAGTTGAGTGAGTTTCTCCTGAGATGTGCATAAGCATAACCTCTGAAATGACCTCCTGATCACTTTCAAATCCCTTAGCCATAAAAACTCATTTGTAGTTAATATTTCCCCCTCTTGGTCTAGGTCTTTTTCCAAATGCATCTCTAGTTGGTGCTTTGTAATAATCCCTCAGTGCCAGGGAGGATCCTCCTTAATGTTCCAAAGTTCCTTCTTTTATTGTCTCCTTTCTGTTTAGAAAAGTTCCTTTACCCATTCTTTTAGAGTATATTTGCTAGCAAAAATTCAGTTTTCCTTCATCTAATAAGGTCTTCATTTCCCCTTTACTCCTGAAGGAGATATTCACTGGATATAGTATTCCAGGTTAACAGTTCATTATGATATGTCTTGTGTGAATTTGGGAGTTTATCCTGTTTGGAGTTCACTCAGCTTGAATCTGTAAGTTTATGTCTTTTGCAAAATTTGAAACGTTTTCAAGCATTATTTCTTCTACTGCTCTTCCTGTCCTACCTCATTTCTCCTCTCCTTCTGAGACCCTAATGACATGAAAGGTTAGATCTCGTTATTGTCCCACAGTTCCATAAGGCTCTGGTAGATTTTTCCAATCTATTTTCTCTATTTTGCAGACTGGGTAACTTCTGTTATTCTATCTTGCAGTTCACAGATTCTTTCTTCTGTCCACTCCATTCTGCTATTAAGCCATCTACTGGGATTTTTATTTTAAACATTATATTTTTTGGTTATATAATATCTATTTGATACTTCTTTATATCTTCTATTTCTTTGCTGAGACTTTAATTTTTTATTTGTATCAAATGTGTTCTTTCATTGCTTGAAGCATTTTTGTAATGACTGCTTTATGTGACAAAATTTTTTGACACATAATTAAGCATCTCTGACATGTCAGTATTTGTACCTGTCCAATTGTCTTTTTTACATTCAATTTGAGATCTTCCTGGTTCTTAGTATGATGAGTGATTTGACCTTAAGACCTGGACATTTTAGGTATTGAGACTCTGTATCTTAATTAAACCTCTTCTTTTATCATGTTTACTGTGACAAAAGTTCGTCAGGGGAAGAGGGGATGCTGCCTCATTACCATATGGGAATAAAAATCCCTGTTCCCATTTTGCTTTCTTTGACACCTGACACTCCTTTTTATAGCTGAGCAGGAGTGGAGCTCCAGTTCCCCACCAGGACTCCACTGATGCCTCCATGACTGGGAGGGATATGAGGACCTAATTATTTCTCCCCATGAAATGTCCACTGACACTACAGAAATGGTAGCCTCATAAACACTGGGCAGTGGTGAAAGTCCAGCCTCTCCATCTGGACTCTTCTGACACCATCCCAGTAGGGAGGAACGGCTCCCCATTACTGCCAAGTGGGAGTTGAAATCCAGGTTTACAATGGTCGTTTCCACTGACACTGCAGAGTTAGGAACTTGTTACTTCCCAGCAGGGGTGATAGTCTGCATTCCCTAACAGCATCACAGCATTGTTGGGGTGAGGCAATACATGTGTCTGGAGGTTGGAAGTCTAGAATCCCACTCTGCCTTTGCTGGCATGAATGGGGTAGGACCACAGGTTTTATTTTTGTAGCGTTTGGTTGGAGTACAGCCATTGTTATCTCAATGCTATGTTCTGCAAGGTTGCCCTTTCCCTAGTCCTTTGGCTAGAGAGACAAGGCTTTTGTGTTCATTCGTCTGTGTCTGGGCCCATTGGTGTTTCCAGGTTGCTAGCTTCTTCAGCTCTAAGGCTGAGCTATATGAATCAAAAAGAAAGCCATAATTTCTTGAGTTCTGAGGGCCCTAACCTGCTTGTCTATCTTCTCTATACCGTTCAGACTTTTTATGTTCATTTTACATATCTAATGTCCATTGTTTTTAGTTATATTTAGTGGGAGGAATAAGAAAAGTATGTCTACTCCTTCCTGGAAGCAGAAATCCTATTCTTTCCTTTTGATTTCTAAGTAATGTTCAATTGTGTGGATGTATCACAGTTTGCTTATCTATTCACCCACTGAAGGACAGCTTGGTTCTCCCAGTTTTATTGATTATGAACAAAGTGTTATAAACAATTGCATTTAGGTTTTGTGTGAATATATGTGTTCATATCAGATGAGTAGTTATCTGGTAGTATGATTACTGGGTCATATGGTAAGTATATGTTTAACTTCACGAGAAACTGCTAAATTGTCTTCCAAAGTAGCTGTCCCATTTTGCAATCTCAACAGCAATGAATGAGAGTTTCTATTGCTCCACATTTTTACCAGCATTTGGTATGGACATTTTTCTGGATTTTAGCAATTCTAAAAGGTAGAGGATTTTGTTTACTTTTTTGTGGTCTTAATTTGCATTTCCCTAATAATAAATGATGTTGAGCCTCTCTTCATATGTTTATGTTCCATCTGTATATCTTCTTTGGTGGAGTGTATTTTTAAAACTCTTTGATTTTTTAATTCCTATCTCTTAAATATCTGTAGTATCTGAAGTATTTTCATCCTGCTCAGTCATATTGCCAAATTTTGTATTTTCCCTTTCATTTCTGATCAGTCTGGCTTGAGATTTATCAATTTCATTTTCCTGAAGAAAAAGCACAGTTTTTGTTAATATTGCCTAGTATTTTCTGTTTTTTTTTTCATTGAATTCTGATCTTATTTCCTTTCTTCTGCCCACTTTGGGATTAATTTTTTCTTCTTTTTCTAGTTTCTTAAGATGTAAGCTGAAACCATTGATCTGATACCTTCATTCTCTCCTAATATAGATGCTTAGTGCTATAAATCTTGCCTTAATTGCCTTTTTTTGTAAAAAGCCATGAATTTTAGATATTGTGTTTTCATTTACATCGTGTTCAAAATATTTTATAACTTCCCTTTGATTTTATATTTTTGAAGTGTGGATTTTAATTGCAAGATATCTTGATTTTTCCAGAGATTTTTTTCTGTTATTGATTCTATGTTAATCCCATTGTTGACTGATAACATTCTTTGTATGACTTGAATAGTTCAAGATATATTGATAATGGTTTTATGCCCCAGAATACGATGTCTGTTGGTCAATGTTACATGTGCACTTGTAAAAAATGTGTATTCTGGGGATGTTGATTAGAGTGTTCTATAAATATCACTTGAGTGAAGATGGTTGATAATGTTGTTCAAGTCTTCCATAACCTTGGCTACCTTCTATTTATCTTATCAATTATTGTATAGGTACATTAAAATCTCTGACCTTCGTCTATTTCTTTTTGTTTTGTGTATTTTGAAGTTCTTTTATTAGGTGCATAAGCCCTTAGAATTGCTATGTCCTCTTGTTAAATTGACCCTTCATAATTATTAAATAAACTTCTTTACCCATGGTAATATTCTTTGCTCTGGAGTATACATGGCTGATATTAATATAGTTATTCCAGCTTTCTTTTGATTAATGTTAGCAACATATATCTCCTTCCATTTCTTTATTCTTAACATATTTGCGTGTTTAAAGTTAAAATGCAGTTCATGTAAGAAGCAAGTAGTTGGGTCTTGTACAATCCGACAATCTCTCCCTTTTATATTGATGTAATTAAATTTATCATTTTGCTACTTGTTTTCTTTTTGTCCTATTGATTCATCTTTCCCTTTCCCTCTTTTTCTACCTTCTCCCAAATTATTTTGTATGATTCCATTTTATATCCTTGTTGGTTATTAGTTACAGTTCTTTGTGTTATTATTTTAGTGGTTGCTTTAGGGTTTATACTGTACAGCTTAAACTTATCATAGTCTACTATCCAGTGACATTGTACCATTTCATGTATAAGAATCTTAAAGTGTACATTTCCATTTCTTCTCTTCTGTCCTTTCGTCTATTGTTATCATAATTTTACTTGAATAGTTTGTAACTAACAATATGCCCTTATGTTTGTATGAACAATAAATTCTTTTAAAAAGACTTAAATAATAAGAAAATTTTAATATATACTTACTGATATAATTCCATTTTTGATACTCTTTATTCTTTTGTGTAGATCTATATTTCCACCTGGTATCTGTCTGAAGGAAGTCCTTTAGCAGTACCTTTAGTGCTCCTGTTGATTTTATATATCTGAAAAAGTTTTTATTTTACTTCAGCTTTTTATTTGTATATTTTATTTATTTTTATTAGAGAAGTTGTAGGTTTACAGGAAGATCACGAAGAAAACAATTCCTATATATTAACCCCAGTTTTCAATGTTTTGTACTAGTATGGTATTTTGTTATAATTAATGACATATATAATTACACTATTAAATATAGTCCATAGTTTACATTAGTGCTCATTGTTTGCTTTGTACCAAGCTATGTTTCTTTTAAATTTTCTATTCTAGAAACATTTTCATAACTATTTCTCTTTTTAAAAATATTTTTAATTTATTTTTAAAAGACACATAGATTACATAAAATGTTACATAAAAAATATTGGGGATTCCCATATGCCCCACTCCCCACACCTCACATTTTTCCCACATGAACAACTTCTTTTGTTAGTGTGGTGCATTCATTGCAATCAATGAACACATTTTGGAGCATTGCCCCACAGCATGGATTATAGTTTACACTCTCTCCCACTCCATTCTGTAGATTTTGGCAGGATATATAATGTTCTATATCTGTATTTGCAATGTCATTCAGGACAATTCTAAGTCCTGAAAATGTTCCCATATTACACCTTTTTTTCCCCTCTCTCCCTGACTTCAGCAACTCCACATCAATGATATAATTTTTTCCATTGCTAGAATCACAGTAAGTCTATAGTAGAATACCAGTATATACCATATTATATAATATACCATATAATATACCATATTATATAAATTATATTATATACCTTATTATATTCCCCAATCCTGAGAAGCCTGGGATGGTGATGCCCACTCCACCTCTAATTGAGAGGAGGCTTTGATCCCATATGGCTGATGGATGTAGACTCTCTTGGTTCCTTGGTGTGGTGGTTGTCCATCTTCACCTCCATGTTAGTTGCCCTGGGTGAGTCCAATGAACTGGACAGTAGGTGTTACAACTCGACTGAGGCTCAGGGCCCAGCTGGCACATGGACAAAACAGAGATTCAAGTCTCTTGGTTATACAACTGCCAACTCCAGCACCAACTATAGGTTCAATAAAGGGACAGAAGAGGCATATGTAGAGAAGTCACATCTGAGTCCAACTCTGTCACACTCGGGAGCACAAACTCCAAAGTAGGGCCCATTGGCAAGGCACCAAACTCCAGAGCTGTCTGCCATGACTGTAGGATCTGGGTATCTCTAGAGCTCTCAGGACTCCCACTGTTTGAGGTATTACCTACTTTGACTATGAGATCCTGCTGAGATATGCATAAGCATTACCTCTCTTATGACCTCCTGACTCATTTTGAAGTCTTTTAGCCACAAAAACTTATTTGTCTTTACCATTTCCCCCTTTTATTCAGGATCTTTATCCAGTTGCATCACCAACTGGTTCTTGGTAGTAATCCCTTGGTACCAGGGAGGTTCGACCCAAGGAGTCATGTCCCATGCTGGGGGAAAGATAATGCATTTATATACTGAGTTTGGCTTAGAGAGAGGCCACATTTGAGCAACATGGAGGCCCTGAGGAAGTACCTCTTAGGTAGCCTACAACACTATGCTAAGTTGTAATTTCAAGAGCAAACGACTCATGGGCATAGTTGTTAATATCAAGGGCCCATCAATGGACTATCCTTCTTCACTGGTCTCTGCCCCTGTACTTGGGGGATTGTTGTTGTTCCATTAGAGAATGTGACAGAGCTCCCCAGGATGGGAATTCAGTATTCTTTCAGTTGTTGTGTGAATCTCTACCCACTGTGGCAATGCCCCATGAACATTTGAACATATTTATATACCTTATATGTATGCCCAGGTGAACTTACTCTCATGTGTCTCCTATAACTGACACCCCACAACAGTGATCCTCCTTGCCATAGTTGAACACTTCTGCAATCCAAAACTTCTTCAAAAATGAAGCCAAGTATATTGCCAAATTCAATTAATAGGAAAATGAGATAGTAATGATAGGTTTAAATATAAGAAATAAAATACATAATAATTTAGCAAAACTAAAATAAAGTAAAAAAAATTGGGGTATTAAAAAAATGAAAAATAATGACTGTTTTGATGTTTTGCCTTCGATTTCTTCCATTTCTTCCTCAGTGTCTTACTTCCTGCCAGGCCCTTTCATTTCAGGGTTTGGTCAGTTACCACCCATCTCCTGAGGGTGGGTGAAGGGGTCTTACCTTTTTGTTCAAATCCTGCTCTAATTGACCTTAGGAGTGCCCTTTGCCTCTCGAAGCACCAGCTTTTCTCAACTTGGCCTTTAAGGAAGTTCTTGCACTTCTTCACTTATTCCCTGTAGTTTCAATTACGGGTTGGAGCAATTAAGCATTTTATCTTCTTTTGGGTCTCCTCTAGAGAGTGGGATATATTTTTCCAGTCATATAAATCTGACATGGGGAATGGGGTGGGGATGCATACAAATTATTCGTCTATTCCTAAAGGTCTTTCCTGGAGTAGAAATTTCGCTGGCTCAGTGGCTGATTTTAGAGAGCTATCCTGGCTGGACTGAGAGGTAGGATCCTTCTTTCCAGCACCACACTCCTGCTGTTTTCCGGTTTCTCAGTCCTTCTTTTTTTGTTTGTTTGTTTATTTCTCTCCCCTTCCCCCCCACCCCCCCACCCCAGTTGTCTCTTCTCTGTGTCTATTTGCTGCGTCTCCTTCTTCAGACAGTCTGCTGTAGCTAACTGGACCAGCTGTGACAACAGCCATGCTGGGCCTGCGTCCTTGCTATCTTTGTTAAACTTCAAAGTCTTTTGTTCTTGGAATGCGTGCTCTGTTCCTTTTTGCATTTGGGGGGCGTTCCTGTACTCACACAGAGGTCCTCAACAGTCAAGCAATCAGGCAGCCCCTCCACACGTAGAGGGGAAGGCCACCCCTGGATTTCCCCTGCAGGTTCCCCACCCCAGGCTTAAACTTTGGTCTGCTGAATCCTGCCCACTAAACCGAGTGCCCCAAGTATGGTGAGAAGCTGTGTAAGTGACAACTTCCCGCCAAATTGAGAAGGAGTACATCCCACAAAAGAGGCTTGGACAGGTCCGGCTTGGCTAGTAAGGAGCATTTATATAGGGGTCTTATGTGGGGTCCCCACCCTCTGTGGTGGGAGGAGAGACAGCATTTTCTGAGCTCTGTCGTCTGTACTTGCCACAAAATGAGAGGGGTCTTTTCTAATGCAGGTCCACGTGCAGACGGGAAGACGGGAGGGGCAGCAGGGCTTCTAAGAGAGCAGTGTTAAAGACTTACTGATCAGTCACCAGCTCCCACCACTTCCTGAGGCGGGGCTTTTCTCTCTTAGGAATGGAATGCTGCTGCAGCTGGAGGGGGAAAGAACTGGAAGGGCTGGGGAGGGCAAAGCAAAGTCACATATGCCACACCCGATTAAGTGTATTCCTAGATATTTGATTCTTTTAGTTTCTATTTTAACTGGAATTTTTTTCTTGATTTCTTCAGATTGTTTATTACTAGTGTATAGAAATATTTACATGTTGATCTTTTATCCTTCTGTGTTGCTGAATTTGGTCATTAGCCCTAGTAGCTTTGTTTTAGTTTTGGGGGAAGATTTTCTATATGTATATGATCATATACAAATACCTGCCAATAGGGAAAGTTTTATTTCTTCCTTTCCAATGTGGGTGCCTTTCCCCCACTTTTTCTTGCCTATTTGCTCTGGCTAAGACTTTTAATACAATATTAAAATATAGGTGACAATGGCATCCTTGTCTTCTTCCTGATCTTAGAGGGAAAGCTCAGTTTTCATTTATTTGGTATGATGTTAGCTTTGGGTTTTTCATATATTCTTTAGATTCTGTTGAAGAAGGTTCTCTTTTTTCCTAATTTTTTTCTAAGTGTTTTTATCAAGAAGGGGTGCTAGATTTTGTCAAATGCCTTCTCTTTTTGCATTGAGTTTTTTCCTTTGTTTCATTATTGTGGTGTATTACATTAAATGATTTTCTTATGGTCAAACATCCTTGCATAACTGAGATAAATACTACTTGATTATAGTATATAATTCTTTTTTAAAGATTTATTTTTTATTTGTTTCTCTCCCCTTCCCCACCTTCCCCCAAGTTGTCTGCTCTCTGTGTCCATTCACTGTGTGTTCTTCTTTCTGCTTATATTCTTATATTCTTACATATACACTGGGAATCTGTGTCTCTTTTTGTTGCGTTGTCTTGCTGCATCAGTTCTCCATGTATGTGGCACCACTCCTGGGCAGGCTGCACTTTTTTCACGCTGGGCGGCTCTCCTTACGGGGCGCACTCATTACGCATGGGGCTCCCCTATGCGGGGGACACCCCTGCGTGGCAGGGCACTCCTTGCGCACATCAGCACTGCACATGGGCCAGCTCCACATGGGTCAGGAGGCCTTGGGTTTGAACCCTGGACCTCCCATGTGGTAGGCAGATGCTCTATCCATTGAGCCAAATCCGCTTCCCTATAATTCTTTTAATATAGTGTTTGATTCAGTTTGCTTGTATTTTGTTGAGGATGTTTGCATCTCTATTTATAAGAGATACTGGCCTGTAATTTTCTTTATCTGGTTTTAGTAAGAGAGTGATTCTAGCCTTATAGGATGAGTTGCTAAATGTTCCCTCTTTCTGGGGGGAAGACTTTGGGCAATACTGATGTGAATTCCTCTTGGAATGTTTGATAAAATTCATCTGCGAAAGTCATCTGCCCTACAATTTTCATTGTTGGAAGGTTTTTTATTACAGATTCAATCTCTTTACTTGTAATTGATCTGTTGAGATCTTCTATTCCTTCTTGAGTCAGTATATATGTAATTGGTGTGTTTATAGGAATTTATCCATTTTATCTAAGTTATCTAATTTGTTGGCCTACAGTTGTTCATCACATCCTCTTTTAATTCATTTTATTTCTGTGGTATTGGTAGTAATGTCTCCCCTTTCATTTCTAATTTTAGGTATAGCATCCTCTCTTTTTTCCTTAGTCAGTCTAAGGGTTTGTCAATTTTACTGATCTTTTCAAAAAAACTTTTCATTTTGATTTCCTACCTTTTTAAAAATTCTCTATTTCATTTATCTCTACTTTAATCTTTGTTATTTCTTTCCTTCTTCTCATTATGGGTTTACTTTTATTCTTTCTCTAGATGCCCCAGTAGTGAGTTTTTCTCTGATTTGGGGTCATTCTTTTATAATATAGGCATTTAGAGCCATAAATTTTCCTTGCATCACTGCCTTTGCTGCAGCCCATAAATTTTAGTATATTGCATTTTCATTTTCACTCAGTTCCAGGCAGTTCCTATTTTCCCTTGCAATTTATTCTTTGACACATTGTTTAAGAGTGTGGTTTAATTTCCACATATTTGTGAATTTTCCAATTCTCCTGTTATTTACTACTAGCATCATTCCATTCCGGTTGAAGATACGTTGTATGATTTTCATATTTTTTAATTTATTAAGATTTGTTTTGTGCCCTAACATATGGCCCATCCTGGAGAATGATCCACGTGCATTTGAGAAAAGTAGTAGTCTGCTGCTGTTGGGTGTGTGTCTATGTGTATGTTAGGTCTAGATAGTTTGCCGGGATTCTTAACCAGAGATCTGTGAGCTTGAACTGAAATTCAACAAAACATTATTCTTGTGGGGACATGTTGGTATGGGTATGATATATTTATTAAATAATACACAGTATAGTGTGGACTTAGTAAGGGGCCCATGTTTTTCACCTGACTGGCAAAGGGGTCTGTGGAACAAAAAAAGTTAAGAATCACTGGTTTAGAGTATCACTGAAGTCTTCTATTTCCTTACTGATTTTCTATCTAGATATTTCATCCAGTATTGAATGTGGCATATTGAAGTCTCCTATTAATGCAGACATATTCTCCCTTCAATTCTGTCAGTATTGGCTTCACATATTGTGGAGGCCTGCAATTAGGTGCTTATATGTTTATAGTTATGTCTTTTGTTGAATTGACCCCTTTATCCGTATAGAGCGCCATTCTTTGTCCCTTGAACACTTTTTGACTTAAAGTCTTTATTATCTGATATTAGGATAGCTACTCTAGCTCTCTTTTGGTTACCATTTGCATGGTATTTTTCCCATCTTTTCACTATCAGCCTGTGTCTTTGAATAGAAGGTGATTCACTTTCAAGCAGCATATAGTGAGGTCATACTTTTTATCTGTTTTGCCAGTTTCTGCTTTTTGACCATTCATTTTAACGCATTTACATTTCAAGTACCTATGGTTAATACGGGACCTTTTCTGACATTGTGCTACATGGTCTTTGTAAGTCTTTTACCTTTTTTTGTTACTCAGTTTATGCCTATGTTCACATTTATTTGTACTGTACCATTTCATTCATTTTATGTCCTTTCTTATTTCTTTCTGTACCATGGAGCTAAAATTTAACATGCTAAATATATAAGAATCACCTTTGCTTTGTTATCAACCTAAGTTCAATAGGTTACTCCTGCTGTTCCTATAGCCTGGGCCATCATTTCCTGTTTGTCTTATAATCTTTCACTGCACACCATACATTTTAACATTTTAAAATATTAACTCTGGGATTTATTTCCTGATCTGTTTCTTCATTCCGCATCTAGATGGTGTTAACAAAACACCAGGGGCTAACAAAACCAAACTCACTAATGGAAAAAAAAACACTCAAAAACACGTTTTGCAGTCCTGTCAAATTGGCTTATCATTGGCTAGTTCTCTCCTTCAGTGTTCAGCCCTCTCAGGAAGACCAGCCTAAGGTGAAAGCAAAGTGAAGGGCCCTCACTGTCTTCTGAGCCTGCCTTGTCTTGGGTTTCTGTTTGCCAATGTCCTTAGAAGTACCTCTCTTAAAGGAATTTTAATGCTCCCTCTGCTCCCTATGAAGCAGACTTTCTTCCTCTCCAGATTGCTCTATTTAAGGATTAAAGCAGGTAAGACTTTGCCCCAGACTATTTGACTTGTATCCTACACTGCTGTAGCTATTCCAAGCTACTTTTGCCTGGAGGGCAAATCCTGGGGGAAAGGGGAGAAACCCAGAGGAGTTTCTTTGGTCAGTCTTTTCCAGCCAGAATAAGGAGAGTGGCCCACAATGGAAGGACAGGCAAACTCCACACTTTGCTTGGAGGGGGTAAGGGAGAGGTCAGCATGGGAGCCCAGAGCTGGGTTTTCTTGAGTTGACACTTGCTCAGTTAATGCAGCCCTATACATGTAGGTTCAAGGAAGAGTACTGTCTTTAAGTACCTTGAGTAGTTTCTTCACACAAATGCACTGATAGTACATTGGTGGGTCATCAAGGGAGACCTTTTATAGAACTTCAGAGTTCTTTCTCCTCTCTGGTACTCTGTCCTATGAACTCTAGCCTTCTTAGTTCCCCAGACTCTTACCTCCATCTCTTCCACTCAGTCTTCATCTGACCTCCATCTGCGTTCTCCCTTACTCCTCTGTGTCCTGTACATTGTCTTAAGGCAGTAAATTGGGGCAATTGTAGAGCTCACAGTGTTCTTTCTCACCTCTCACTGTCCTTCATTGGCTCAAGTCCAGTATTTCTCATATATTTTGACTATTTTTTTTTCAGTTGTGTAAGGAAGGTGGGCAAATCCAGACCCTGCTACTCAATTTTTTGGAATCAGAAGTCTACACCAAGATATTTGAACTACATGGGTCAATGATTGTCTTTTTGGCATGCAGGACAATTCACTGTCAGGATATCAGGGAATCTTAGGAAGCCCAATGGCAGAAGGCATGCATGAGCCTCAGTGACATGAGAGGCCATTGATCACTGAGGCATCACTCTGTTTTTCACTTTTATCTGAGCACATGTCCCCACTCTCCTCTCTTTCAACTTTTCCTCTTTCAACAAGGCTACCAACCTGGACATTTATATCATGACCCTTTGTGTCTGCACTACTACCAGTTGCCTGCTTTTCCTGTCTCATTTCAGTTTTTTAGGTTAGGAAAACTGATTGCCTCAGTTTGAAGGGGCAACTACAAGTTAGAAACCTTGGGCCAGGCTAGGACTGACTCCCCCAAGCCAGGTGTTCACCCCTACAGGTAGGCAGGATCCCATAGCAGATGGGTTGCACTTCCCAAGGGTGGTCAATAGAATGGGTTAAAGTAATAATAATGAAAAAAAACAACTAAAACCAAACAGAAGTTAAATGTATGTCTACAAAGTTGGTTACTACATCCAATGCATTTGCCAAACAATGTTTCATCTTATGATGCCCATAGTATTTCAGGTGCCATTTCAGGCAAGCCCTAAACTGGTTCCAAGACCCAGTTCTGGGATAAATTCCTATAATCTCTTCTAACTTTGATGTCATTTTAATGGTCACAGCTAAAGCCAATTATGTTATTTCTGTGCATGTTGTTTCCTCCAAGAACACCTGAACTACTGAACACAATATTTCATGTCTCACTGGTTTCCAGCACCTCTGACTTTTGGGGTAATATGGATTATTTCCCTTAAACCTTTTATACTTTGTGTATTAGTCAGCCAAAGGGATGCTGATGCAAAGTACCAGAACTGTGTTGGCTTTTATAAAGGTGTTTATTTGGGGTAGAAGCTTACAGTCACAAGGCCCTAAAGAGTCCAAAATCAAGGTACCATAAGAGGTACTTTCTCACCCAATGTCACTGGCCATGTGTTGAAGCAAGATGGCGGGCAAAGCCTGTGAGGGTTCGGCTATCCTTCTTTCTTAAGGCTCTGTGGTCCCTGCTTCTTCCAATCTCAGCTGTAGGCTGCATGAGGCTCATTTTTCTCCCGGGGGCTCATTTCTTTCCAGGCTCAGCTGCTCAGTTCTCTTCACAAGGTCAGCTATAGACTATCAGGCTCTCTTCTTTTCCCAGGGCCTCTTCCATATCTACCGAGCTGCCTCTCTTCCTCTGAGTTCTTCTTTTCTGTGTGTTTACTTCCATGTGACCATCTGTTTTATCCCCACGAGGGCTGGAACTTGACTCTGAGTTGTACTCTAATGACATGGTTTGATCAGAGCCCTAATCTTCAAATAACTTAATCAGATGTCTCAGCTGAATCTAATACAATTAAAAGGTTATCACACCAGAGGAACTGACTAGTTTACAAATAATCTGTAATTCTTTCTGGAATTCATAAATAGTATCAATTGCTACACTTTGCATAGTGTCTGGCACATGGAATGTTTAGTAAATGCTTATTAAATGAATCTCCCATTTCCCCAAATTAAAGGCAAATACCTTCTAGACATTCCCAAAGAGTGGGATTGTCTTCTCTTTCTTCCTTTTCCTATTTACTCATGTAGAAACAGATTAAAATGAATATTCACAGGCAAACACAAAAACCAACAATGGAGAACAGGCAAACTATGATACAACTATACAATGGAGAGTTCTGAAGTCATTAAAATTATGTTTTGAAGTATATTGAATAATGTGGGAAATGGGCATGATGTATCTTTAGTAGATATATCCCCTTAGTGGGAATAGAAACAGGACTTAAAAGTGTATTACAGTATGATTCCAATTTTTAAAAAAACAAACAAACATGGTTTTACAAAATAATGTGATTATCACTAAGTTGGTGTTTCTCATTGTAACATGCAAATTAGAATCATCTGTAGAACTTCTAAAGCATATCAATTGTCAGGTCCCACCCCAGACCAATTAAATCGGTATGCTGCAGAGGAGACACAGGTGGTTTAATCTGCACCAGAACGAACAAAACAAAACACTAGTCTAGGTAGTGGATGATTTTTATTTTCTCTTTATGGTTTTCTGACTTACACAAAATTTCTTCAAAAAACCCCCAACATTGTTACTTTCATAAATAGAAAGAGAACAAGATTTTTAAAAGAAGGAATAGATAAGGTAACTTTGAAGGACACATGTGAAAGGAGAAAGGGTTAGGGGACGACTGCACCTGATTTGGGTGAGAAGGCTGTCATAGATGCTGGTGTCATAGATCAATAGTATGTATAAAAGAGGTAGGAGGTCCCCACCTCAAAACATTGCCAGGAGACCATGGTCAGGCAACCAGTCCCTTCCCAGCACAGCTCATTTGGAAGCCAAATGCAATTTCTTGCTACTCCAGCCCTAATTCAGGCAAATAATTTACGTTAAAATGTTACAGCCTCCCATAGCTAATATTATCCTTAAGGAGAAAAACTGAATGCTTTCCTCTAAAATCAGGAACAAGACAAGAATGCCTGTTCTTGCCATTTCTATTCAACATTGTACTGGAAATTCTAACCAGGGCATTTAAGTAAGAAAAAGAAATAAAAGACCTCCAGCTTATAAAAGAAGGTACCAAACTAGTTCAGATGACCCCATCTTGTATGTAGAAAATCCTAAGGAATTCCACTAAAAAACTACAAGAATAAACAAGTATAGCAAGGTTGCAGGATACAAGATCAATATACAAAAAAGCAATTGCATTTCTATATACTAGCAATGAAAAATATGAAAAATGAAATTAGGAAAATAATTTCATTTCTATTATTATCAAAAAGAGAAAATACTTAGGATTGAATTTAACCAAAGAAGAGTAAGACTTGTACACTGAAAACCTACAGAACTTTGAAAGAAATTAAATAAGACTTAAAAAGTATGGAAAGACATCTGTTCTGGAGCAGAAGACTTAATATTATGAAAATGGCAATATAACCCAGATGCCCATCAACTGAAGAATGGATAAATATAATGTGGCACATTCATGCAATAGAATAATATTCATCAATAATAATAACGAAGTTCATGCTACCAGGATGACCCTTGAAAAAAAGAAGCCAGACACAAAAGGCCCACATATTGTATGATTCCATTTATGTGAAAAGTTCAGAATCAGCAAATCTATAGAGACGGTAGATTGGTGGATGACCAGGGCTGGGAGGATTGGAAAGAAATGAGGAATGACTGCTAGTGGTTATAGCATTACTTTTTTGGGTAATAACATGTTTTAAAATTGATTTTGGTGATGGAGGCACAATTCTGTGAGTATATTAAAAACCCACTGAATTGTACATCGTAAATGGGAGAATTGCATGATATGTGAATATTTTAATTAAGCTGTTATTTTAAAAATACCAGGCATAAAAGGAGCTTGGTATTATGTTAGTTATACTCCAGCTCTTGCTAGAATTATACTCTTCTCCATGTGGTCAGCAATCTGTCATCCAAGGTACACCTGCCACTGTACTAGCTCCATAGCAAACGCTACAAAAGGGTCACTACGGGGTGAAACTGATGGTTTATTAATTAGTGTGGTAAATGTTGGAAAGTGACTTGTGCTGGTGAAACTGAGGGTATTTCAGTTATGCTTCCGCACGGAAATCCTTTGAATCGGGGATCCCGAAACACGAGCAGGCAGGCCGTCAGCCGGTCTGGACATCAACTGACGTCAGTGGTAACAGGCAGGGCCTGGCGCTGGGGCACTGGCGCAAACACGTCACACAGACTCCTGACAGCTCACGGGCCGCTTGTGGGCTCTGCTGGCCTGCCAACGGATGTGGCTTCACAATGTCTAGCGAGGTGGTGGGGGCTAGGCAGCCCTTGACCTCTTTCCCTACCGAAAACGGAATGCACCATTACCTGCCGCGGACCACCCAAGCCCGGTACCCGGCCCTTAGACTGCGGCCAGGTTGAAACACCTGGAAAGCTCAGCTCCGCATAGGAAAAGCGGTGGGGCCGGGAACAGCTCCTCTCCCACGGGGTGGACAGAGGCTCATCACAGCTTGATTGGAAGTCCTGTGTTACCCGAGCGACCCTCAGCTTGGGGTCCACCTGTATTCTCAAAGTTCTTTTATTTTTTTTAAAGATTTATTTTTTATTTATTTCTCTCCCTACCCCCCCACCCCTGTTGTCTGTTCTCTGTGGCTATTTGCTGTGTATTCTTTGTCCGCTTCTGTTGTTGTCAGTGGCACGGGAATCTATTTCTCTTTTTGTTGTGCAGTCTTGTGTCAGCTCTCCGTGTGTGCGGCGCCATTCTTAGGCAGGCTGCACTTTTCTTTCGCCCTGGGCAGCTCTCCTTATGGGGTGCACTCCTTGTGCGTGGGGCTCCCCTACGTGGGGACACCCCTGCATGGCATGGCACTCCTTGCGGGCATCAGCACTGTGCATGGGCCAGCTCCACACGGGTCAAGGAGGCCCGGGGTTTGAACCACTGACCTCGAATGTGGTAGACAGATGCCCTAACCACTGGGCCAAGTCCGCTTCCCTCAAAGTTCTTTTTTAGTCCGTTGCCCGGAATTTGGAGCGCACACTTTAGTTTCTTTAGGCAGAATGAGCTGCCCACAAGCTGGGAGCAGGGGCGTGAGGTGTCCCAGGCCGCGCAGTGCACAGAGGCCGCTGCAGGGACCCAGGCTCCGCTCTGCACATGGCCACGGCTGCCATCAGCCCCGACCGGGGAGTGGGCTGCCCTCTGATCTCGCCTCCCTTGCTTGGCAGTTGGAGCAGGAACCCCTTCTCTAAAGCCACTTTTGGAGCAAAAGCCAGACTGTTTCAGAGCCATGAAGAACAAACACGTCCTTACGAAACTCCCTGGAGCCCCTTTCCTATGGCCGCCTCACTGCCCTTATGCACCATTCAGGCAAAGCGCTGTTGAGCACGCTCCTTTCTGCCGTCCTTTTGGGGAGGACGTTGGACTTGGCCCAATGGATAGGGCGTCCGCCTACCACATGGGAGGTCCGCGGTTCAAACCCCGGGCCTCCTTGACCCGTGTGGAGCTGGCCCATGTGCAGTGCTGATGCGCGCAAGGAGTGCCCTGCCACGCAGGGGTGTCCCCATGTAGGGGAGCCCCACGTGCAAGGAGTGCGCCCCATAAGGAGAGCCGCCCAGCGTGAAAAAAGTGCAGCCTACCCAGGTGTAGGTGCCACCTACACAGAGAGCTGATGCAGCAAGATGACAGAACAAAAAGAGACACAGATTCCCAATGCCGCTGACAAGAATACAAGCGGACACAGAAGAACACACAGTGAATGGACACAGAGAGCAGACAACTGGGGGGAGGAAGAGAAATAAATAAAAAATAAATCTTTAAAAAAAGAAGTGCACTGAAGGGGAGCAGCTGTAGCTCAGTGGTTAAGTGCCTGCTTCCCCTGTGTGAGGTCCCAAGTTCAATCCCAGGTGCCTCCTTAAAAAATAAAAGTGCACTGAAGTTGAGCTGCAGGAGCAAGAGGCAGTCGGTGTCCCCTGCAGGGCTGAAGGGTCTACACGTTCCCTGGGGACACCCTGTGCGTTCCACAGGAGGCAGCACCTGGCAGCAGGTAGACGGGGGAAGCACACCTGGCGGCAGGTAGATGGGGGAAGCACACCTGGCACTCAGCTCAAATGCAGGGGACACCACGCCCTCTGGAGGGTGCTGGGCGCTCCCTGCTGCTGGGGCCCCAGCGTGCCCCCCTCAGCTGGGCCTCCTGCCAGCTCACTCTCCAGCAGGACTCCGAGAAGAAGCCACCTGGTGCAGGAGAAAGAGCAGGGGATGAAGAATCCAGACCCCCAGGCCTGAGCCTGCTCTGGCCCTGGGCCCCCTGCAGCCCTCTGTGCCCCGCGGGCAGGTGCCCGCTCCCCTCTGGGCTTTAGAACTCGCCCACTTGGTCTCAGCGCCCCCCAGCAGCCCTCCCGCTGCCCCGTGAGATCAGAGCCGCGATGCTCCCACGTCAGTTTCTGGAGTATCAGCAGTTGGGATGCTGTTAGCTGCAGCTGCTGAGAGGCGACGGTGAGGCAGTGATGGGATTTCAGAACGCTTCTTATGACCCACCTCCAGGCTGGGCCCCTTGTGGACAACTGGAACCGTAGCCGCACGCTTCTATTTAAACGCGCAGGGAAGAGCATCGCTTCCCAGGCCTCTCTCGAGAGCAGGCATGCGTTTTCCAGGGCGCTGGGATCCCACCACGTCTCAGACCCAGCGCGGTTTGGCAGCCCTACCCCAGGCCGATCACGGCGGCAAGGCGGATGACGCCGTCCTGACTCACGTACATCAGCCAGGGCCCACCCCTGGGCCGGGGGACAGTTTGGGGCTCAGCCCTCCGACATATATAACAGATATCCCATGGGGGAAGGGTGGCCTGGGTATTTGGGGACAGCTTGAATGTCCTCTAATTCACAGAAACTCATTGAGGTTTGTATGACATTTTCTAGCTTAGAAATCAGGTTCACACCCAGGTAAGTTTCCTAATAGAAATACCACCTTCACTCTATGTGTGAACCAGGGGATGCGCCCCTTGGTGAGGAAGACGGAGCTATCAGGGCTCTTTGAATTCCGCGGGGTCTGAGTCAAGGAGAACCCGGGGAGGGGAAGCCTTTGGGAAGGTTCAGTGGGCTGAAGGTTATTTAAGGAATGCAAGGTTTAGGTAAAAGACGTTGGTGCCTGCTGGTCTTGAGAAGAGCTGCAGCTGGATTGGAGAACAGGAGGAGGTGGAGTAGTAGGAGGGCAGAAAAGGCCAGAGTGACCTGCTCAACATGTGGACAGCACCAGCTCGGCATCCAGGAGCAGACCGCGCGTTGGCTGCCCTCAGAGCGGCTCCTCGTTTCTCACCTTCCGCGTCCTTCTCTGCTTCCTTTTACTTCTCCTTGTCTTCCTCCTCCTCCTTCTTTCTCTTCTTCCCTTACTTTTGGGGGAACTCATCTTTGAATAAAGTCCGTGTGTATCCCAATGACAGAAGGGACCCGACTTCAACAAATGGACACGTCCCCTCCTTGACAGGCTCATAAACAAACCTATAGAAAGCAGTGTTCTCAGCTACCCTCCATCTAAGTTCCCCTCTTAGACTGTATCCTGAAATCCCCTAACTCGGCTAAGCACCTTCTTCCAAGCACCCCGCTGGGAAGACGCACGGGGAGGCACATTTAAGAAACCTCCAAATCTGTACGTGCCTGAAAAGGAAACAACAGGCCTTTCACCCAAGCGCTGCAGACAGAGACGTGGCGGCATGGGCCTGCAGCGACCAGCTGGTCAACAAGCCTCCCGGGTCCCCTGTCCTTGGGAGAGGCAGCCAGACAGCATATCCTGGCAACGCAAGAGTTCCGAACAAGAAACGGAAGGCCCCGGAACGGAACCCTGTGGTCAGGGGGCGCGGCGACAGACTCCAGCCGCCCCGTGTCCTAGTGGGCAGAAAAATGCCGGGTCCCCAGGTGCAGCTGAGAGCCTCGCGGACGAGCCACCAGCGGGGCAACCGCCCGAGCTTGCCCGACGGCTTCGGCCGCCAGGAAAGCCGGTACCCTTCCACGTTTGGAGAGGGCCTCAAGCTCATGGAAACAGAGAAGTCCCACTCGATTCTGTCTTTCAACTGGAAGGAAGAGAACTTACTGAAAAAGCAGCTCAGTTTTCTGGAGGCCATGAAGAAATCCGAGGCCAACGCCTGGCTGACAGAGCAGAAGGCCTTCTACAAGCGCTGCCACGCGAGGCTGCGGCGTTCGGAGCTGGCCCATGCCCGCTTGCTGGGCAACAAGGACTTGGTCCAGCGGCTCACCAGCAGGGATGTGTTCTCCACCCACGCCAGCTCCTTGGCGGACGAGAGCGAGGCAGCAGTGAAGGCCATAATCCAGAGCCGGAGAGGCAGGGACGCGACGCTGTCGAGCCTTAGCCCCGACCGCAGCCGGCACCACCCAGACCCCAGGAGTGGATTTCCTAAGGAGGTGGAGACCCAGGAAGCTTCCAGGGTGAACCTGAAGGCCGACCTCAAGGAGGAGAGCTCGAGGACGCCTGGGAAAATAAGGAAATGCCCCTCCGGACGGGAGGGCAAGTTGAGACTGGTTTTATCTTTAGAATCGTCCAATGGTCCAGAGCAGGAAGTTCAGGAGACGAAGCCCGCGGCCGGCAGCCCGCCGTGGGAGGGCCACGGGGCGGCCAGTGACTTCTCCTGCCGGCCCCCGGGCACGCTGTGCGGTGATCTCCGGGAGCCAGCCCCGGGCTGGCGGGCGAAGGGCAGGTTTCTTAAATACATAGTCTACGGCGACAGCGACGAGCACGCCAAAGAGAGGAGGCCTGGGCGCAGGCCGGGCCGCCACAGCCGGGGAGGGGTGAGCGGGCGGTAAGCCGGAGGCCCGTTTGTCTAAGGCTCTCCTCCCATGCCACCCCTTCCCCGCTCAGCTGCTACTTACCAGAGAGAAATCCCACCCCGGCCTCAAGACGCTCCCGAACCTGGGCACAGACTGCTTTCCTCTCCTATCCAACCTGGCAGTGCAGGCAGGGTTTAAAGAAACCCACCCAGCCCTGGACCCCGGCCCCGCAGCCCTGGCGCCGGGGCAGCAGGGAGGGAAGGGCGCTGGGATCCCCACCTTCCCCACCGCGCGATGCCAGAGCAGGCGCGGGCCAAGAAGTCCCTGGGAGGAACGTGATTTTGGGGAACTGTCTGCCGGTTTTGCTCTTACTGTAAAAGAGAGAGTAAAAGACAATAATCTGAAGGACATTAGCAAATTAGTTTCTTCTGTGGCTTGGGGAGGGAACAGGAACCTAGCTCTAATTCCTGGCCTTTTTATAATAAAAACAATTGAACAAAGAAAACCAGCTGACCAGAGAACCGAGAGTGAGCTCGCTGGCTCCCCGTCTCCTGCCCCTCTGTGCCCTCCCACCAGCACAGCCCCGTGAGCACACAGCACCCAATGAAGCCGAGTTAAAATGTGTGCTCCTGTGGAGAGCATGCTGTCGTTTCTACCTTTATTCATATAAGTTTATATAAATGCAATGGCCAGAATAATCTAGGGCAAAGGACCTTGCCACTTGGGGTTTTCCTCATCTATAAAATGAGATTTGGACAGGATAAGTTTTAGTCATTTTTATCCCTAAACTTGCACGATCCAATCTCTTTAACTTTTTTCACAAAAGCAGATATTGGGTGGCTGCCTTTGAGCACAATAAAATATCTTCAGTCCTTTCTCCCTTCAGTGGTCTGTCAACAATTCGGACTTCTTTTCCTGACCAGGCAGTTAAAATAATTTTAGCCTCAATTAGGTCGTCATGAGATAAAAACATACATATACATCGGAAGTGGCACTTTTACATTTAAAGAGAGTGATGTTGGGGCGCTCTGTGACTAGTTTAACTGTGTGTCTTTTTCTGAACATTTAAGACCCGTGATGGGGGCGAAAGGCACCTGAGTGCAGTTCACATTGTAGCGACTGGCTACTTGAGGGCAGGTGGCAGCACCCCAGTCAGGGGAGGCGTGTGCGGTCTGGCCCCGCTGCAGGCAGAGGCCGGGCCTGCCCCGAGAGGCAGCGTGCACTGACTCAGCTGACCGCTGGCATCTCACGCGGATTCAGTGGTCAGTTCATTACTCCACCCTGGAAGTGTCTGGGCACACAGATAGTTGGGATGAGAAACTAAAAGACACCCTTAAATAAATAACGGGGTTCCAAATGTGATTTGGGGGTGGGGTGGGGAGAAGAGCAGGGATTGAGAGGCGTGGGATAGAAGCAAAGGGGCCCTCATCAAATTAAATTCACTTGGAACATGGTCGATCTACCCCACACCTTCGGATCTATGAAATCATGCTCATTTCCCCCTAGCGCTTTCCAGAAACAGCTCGATCCACAAGAGCAGCGTGTGCGTGTGCCGGGGGCGCCGCGTGGTCCCTGGGCGGTGGGGAAACGCGTGCGCCACGTCTGCGGGCCTGATAACCTCCACTCAAGACCTCCAGACCCGCACGAGCAGTTCCCAGAGGACCTCGGAGGTGCCAATGTCCACTGGCCAACGGGCAATCCTAACTTCATACGTGTCTTCCACGAGCACGTACGGGTGTTGCGGTGAAGAGAGCAGGCCCGTTCTTACTCTTACGAACTACAGTTTAACTAGGCGGTGGGGGATAATGAACTAGTGAACGTAATTACAGATTGCGATAGATGCTCTGAAATGAAGTTGAACATTGGAGGGAACGACTTAAACGTGAACAGCAGCTCAGTCCTCCTAGCAGCACGGATTGAAGGCGACCGCATGCCCACCAGGTTGGGAGCTTCCTGGGACCGACTCCTGAGCTCCAGCTCATGTCACTAGACGACCTCCCTCGCCAGGGCCTGCGTGGGCCCCGTCTAGCTGTGCCCTTTGGGGCCCGCTGAGAAACGAGCAGAGCCCAGCAGGCTCAGGCAGCGATGGGCCCTGACACGGGTGGAGGGTGGGGGGCTGATGTAGGGCTAATATGGGCCACATTCCAAAGTTCTCAAAACATCTGATATTCCCAGTGATGACAGTAATAGGACCTCGTTTACGCAGACTCGACACCTGCAAGCCCAGGTGTATGCGACTGGCAATCAGAAAAGATAAAGGTAGAGTCAAAATTTTAAAAAATTATTTCTATGATTTTCACTTGCTCCTAGAGTTCTTATTTACTTAAAATGTGTCATAGGTATGTTTGTATAAGAAATACTAATATGCATGATTTTCAACCTAAGTGAAGGGTTCTGGAATGTACGGGCCACGTAAAACAAGGTCCCTACTGTGCGCCCTTCTAGAAAGCTGTTGTGTAAGGTGAGAAAGGAAGGGTGCAGGGAGGAGGATAAAGGAGATTCTAAGACATTGGGGACGTGTGACGGGCCAAGAAAGCATGCTCACATTCTCTTCTAGGCCCTGGGAGAGCAGCCACCCACAAGAGAAGGTCCCTGCCCTCTTGGCGTGGTGTCTAAGGAGGGGCCCAGATACAAACAGGCAAGCAAGTACATCAACTGCTTTTCCTTTTCCTTTATTAAGGGTTCTTACATACCTCCAGTGGCTAGCGTTTTCCTTTCCCTTCTCCCTTTTCCTGGGCTGGTTCCTGCCTACAGTTTCCATTCTGACCTACATGAGTCACACATTTTTATCTTCTGTGTAGACTTCTCTTCAGTCCTGTAATTCCTACTGCCTTTGGACAGCTCCTCTTGGATGTCCGCCAGACACTTCAACTGAGATGTGACCCATCTCCAAAACCTGTTCCTCTTCTGTGTACGTTCGACATCACCATCCACCCAGTCACCCAAACTGGAGTCGATTTGACACCTCTCTCCTGTGCAGGAACATCCAACCGGACGCTTACTGCAAATCATATCTTGTCTACCTCCAGACTCTGATCTTCCTTTCTAGATTTCGGCAAAGAGTATGTGAGGAATTTTGCTCCTCCAGTTTATTTTCACTCTGCTTCTCCATGGCTGCAGGATAAAGTCTGAAGTCCTGGGCATGGTGTACAGGTCCTTTCCACCCCTGTCCTAGGAGGACCAACTCTCCACCAATCTGCCTGACAAACCCACCCATCCTCTTCAGGTTCAGCTCAGCCTTCACCACTTGAGAAGGTTTTGGATCTGAATTCTGTGCCCACATTGCACTTACACACTCTATTACCTTTAGTGGCTTGTGCGCCACACCATTAGATTGTACACACTATTACCCTGAGGTCTGCGTGCCTGCTGTGCCCACGACAGCCTCGAGAGAACCCAGCAGCCAAGTCAGCGTGACCCAACATGCAGTACGGTGGACCTTCAACAGGGGTTTGCCAGTTAAAAGGAAAACATTTGGACTTGCTGGAAAGGGGAGAGAGGCCAGTTTTGAAGTCTCCCCTAGAGATCTTTTCTTACCATTATCCTAAGTGTCCTAAGTCCTCTCCATAGACGTGATTTACTGAATAACGTGGACTCCGCGTGTGTGGTCGGGTGGGGGGAGGGGTGGTATGGGACAGCGCCAGCGGAACACAACTTCCTGGATTTGTTTCTCCAGGGACGAAATCTCAGGTCATGTAGCATTTCTGGTCACTTTCAGGTAATTAAAAAAAAAAAAAAGGTTTATTTTTCTGGGTATTAAAAAGTCCACATTAGTGAAACATCAAGGCTCAAAACCCTTTCTTTATTGAAGAAGTAACTCTGCTCCTTGCTCAGCAGTCCTCCGAATGGGGTGTGGGCAACAAGGCTTTATCTTCCTCCTTCCATTTTCTTTCCCACTGAAGAGCTATTTCTGGCCCTTCCAGAGGGAAGCAATTAGAGAAATGATCCTGACTTACCCACTGGTACAGTCATAATGCCGAGCCTTCAGAAAGAGGAAGTAGCAGGCAGGTGGGATAACAACTTTCTTTCCTGAGGGCTTTTGTGAGTTGTCACAGAACAACACCCTGCTGGAAACCCCCACTGAGATGCTCCCACCTGGCAGGTAGCTGCCGACCTCCCTATGTCCCACACGGCTTCTACATTCGAGGGGACTCTGGCTGCTGCACGTGCGGTGCCTGGCTAGGAACCATCTCAGGCAGGGTCCTTTGGCTCATGGTCTGTTTCTTAAGGTGAAAAGGTGCGGGCGCTGGTAGGCAGACATTTCGGCTGGTGGATGTGCCCTACGCTTGGCTGCCACCTTCGGCTGCCTCTTACCTAAGGACCCTTTCTGGGAAGAGTTAGCCAGTCCACGTGGCCCTAATGTACAGAGATCATTGGCTAACCTCTCCAGGTGGTTCATCTGGAACATCCTTCACTCAAGATGAGGGGAAGCACCCAACTTATTCTATGAGGCCCATATTACCCTGATGCCAAAACCAGACAAAGACAACATACAAGAAAAGAAAACTAAAGACCATCCTTTATGACTAT
This sequence comes from Dasypus novemcinctus, assembly GCF_030445035.2. NCBI lineage: Eukaryota > Metazoa > Chordata > Mammalia > Cingulata > Dasypodidae > Dasypus > Dasypus novemcinctus. The sequence continues at coordinate 181,808,622 of NC_080675.1, read as the reverse complement.
AGATGCAAATATCCTAAACAAAATTCAAGCAAACTGAATTCAGCAGCCAAAAGGATTATGCACTATAACCAAGTGGGAAAATCCATCAAGGTAATACACCACATTAATAAAAATACAGACAAATACCACATGATCATCTCAATAGAGAAGTACCCTTTGATACCCTTTGATAATAAAAACACTCAACAAACAAGGAAAAGGAGCCTTCTGATAAAGGCATCTGATAAGGGCATCTATGAAAACCTACAGCTAACATCATACTTGGTGAAAGACAATGTTTTCCCTCTAAAATTAGGAACAAGATAAAGATGTCCACTCATAACTTCTATCATTATTGTACTGGAAGTTCTAGGTAGGGCATTTAGGCAAGAAAAAGGAATAAAGACATCCAAATTGGAAAGGAAGAAGCAAATGACATTCACAGATGATATGACCTCATATATGGAAAACCCTAAGGAATGAAAAAAAAAATATTAGAACTAATAAATGAGTTCAGTAAGGTTACAGGATACAAGATGAATATACGAAAATCAATTTGTATTTCTATACCTAACAATGGAAAATCTGAAAAGGAAATTAAGAAAATTCCATTTACAATAGCATCAAAAATAATACAATACTTAGGAATAAATTTAACCAAAAAATACAGGATACGTATAAAACATCACTGAAAGAAATTAAAGAACTACTAAATGAATGGAAAGACATCCTGTGTTCATGGACTGAAGACGAATATTTTTAAGAAGGCAATACTCCCCAAATTGAACAACAGATTCACTGCAGTCCCTATCAAAACCCCAGCAACCCACCCCCTCAAATTGACAATCTGGTCCTAAAATTGATATGGAAATGCAAAGGACCCAAGATAGCCAAAACGGTCTCGAAAACGAATACAGGTGAAGGACTTACACTTCTTGATTTCAAAACTTACTACAATGCTACAGAAATCAAAACAATATGGTACTGGCAAAATGCTAGACATATAGATCAATGAAGTAGAATTGAGAGTATAGAAATAAACCCTTACATTTATGGTCAATTAGTTTTCATTAAAGTTCCCAAAAAGATTTTGATGGGGAATGTACTGATATCCACATGCAAAAAAACCCCAAACAAACCCCAAAAAACCCCCAAAAAGTTGGGACCCCTACCACACACCATATGCAAAAAATAATTCCAAATGAATTGAAGACCTAAATGCAAAAGCTAAAACTATAACAGTTTAAGAAAATTTAGGTGTACATTTACTTGACTTGGACCTGGCAATGGTTTCTTAGATATGACATAAGCAACAAAAGAAATGAAACTGAACATCATTAAAGTTTAAAAATTTGTGCTTCACTATCAAGAAAGTGAAGACTACACGTGGGATGGGAGAAAATATTCGCAAATCATGTATTTGATAACTGATGTGTATCCTGAAAATGAAAGGATTTATTAGTAAAATCACAAATAACCCAACTGAAAAATGGGCAAAGGATCTGAATGGATATGTCTCCAAAAAAGATATACTACTAGCCAATAAGCACATGAAGTTGCTCTACAGTAGCCACGAGGAAAATGCAAATCAAAACCATAATGAGATACTATTTCACAGCCAGGAAGAGAACTGTAATAAAAAAGGGCAATAACCAGTTTTGGTAATGATGTAGAGAAATTTAAACTTCCACACACTGGTAGTCGGGATATAAAATGGTGCAGATGCTATGTAAAAGTTTGGCAGTCCTTGAAAATCTAAACAGGAGCAGATGTGAGGTCCCGGGACCTTGGAAAAAAACAAGGTGCCTCCAAAAAAAAAAAAAAACCAAAAACAAACAACAAGCAAAGCAAACGAGAAAACCAGCTCTGGGGAGTCGATGTGGCTCAGTGGTCGAGCCCTGGCTTCCCACATGCGATGTCCCGGGTTCAGTACCCACCTTCCGCCCCGTACCTCAAAAAACAAAACAAAACAAAAACGCTACACAGACTTACCATATGACCCAGCAATTCCACTCCTAGGGGAAAGAAATGAAAACTTGGGTCCACATAAAAACTTACATGAATGTTCCTAGTAGCATTATTGATAGTAGCACAGAATTGGAAATGCAAATTTTATCAAATGAATATACAAACAGAATACACCAGCACACTGAAATATTCAGCCATAAAAAGAAATGAAAAAAAAAAAAGGCATACAAAAAACGTCACATATCGTACAATTCCATTTATATGTAATATCTAGTATGGGTAAGCCAATAGAGAAAGTAGATTTAATGGTTGCCAGGGAACAGGAATTAGCTGCTAGTGGCTATGGGCAGTGATGAAACGTTCTGGAATCAGACAGCGGTGGTGGTTTTGCTTTGTGACTATAGCAAAAACCACTGAACTGTAAATTTTAAAAGGGCTTATCTATCTCAAACAGAGAAGAGGGGAAGCACCCCCGCCCCCCCCCACGCTGAGGTAGGTGAGTGTCAACTCCTGCGCAAGAAATACTCATTACAGATCTCTCTGACCTCAGTGAACTCTCCTTTCTCTTCCGTAACTGGCAAATGTTGGGAGAACCCATCTCATAATCCCTCCGGATGTCCTCCAACAGGTGGTCCAACGTCGTTTCAGCCTCAGTGGATTCTAACAACCGGCGAGGAGGTAGGTGACAGCACACCGAGCTTGGGTAAGGCAGTCTCAGCCGCAGGGCAGGCAGAGGGGCCCGCATCTGCCTCCGTGTGCATCCTCAGCTGCGCGGTGCGTGCTGTTTACCGGTCACATCCCACCCCGTGCTCCTGGCTTCTTGGGCAACCATCCTGTTCAGCTAGCAATCCTGAGCTGAGGGACTATTTGCAGCAACGGCAAGAGTGCCCTTTAGTGTCAGACAGGCCTGGGCCCTGACCCTTGCTCATCTAGTTTCTGCTTGATCTCGGGCGATGTGCATATCCTCTTGAACTGGTGAACTAGTACGTAAAGAGGAAATGAGATCACGTATACAAGAAACCTAAGGTGCACAGCAGTTCAGTTCCTTTCAGATCTACTTAGACGTACGGAGTGTGAGCAGATGTTGAACGTGCGCACGAGGTTCCGGCACAGCGGGCTCTCGCTGCGCAAGGGCTTCGCACGCTAGCGCGCAGGCGCCTTGGGGCACGGCCGGCAGCGGCCCCGCGGCCCAGGACGCCACTCCTGCCGCCCACCATCTCCTGTCCACTGGGGGAGGGAAGGCACGTGCCACAGGGGCGGCGGCTGCGCGGGCTCCCGGCTCCCGGAGCACCCCCGAAAGGCAGGGCAGGGCCCGGCACAGCCCACGCCTGGCCTCCGCCCCTGCCCCTCTCCCTTCCCCTCTCGCTGCTCTTCCTTCCCCTCGGCTGAGGTGAGTCAGGGGTTCCACGGAGTTTACTCCCGAGGGAGCAGCAAGTCCGTAGCCACTGAATATCCAAATACTTAAGAATGAAACTACTTTACCAGACAGGAGTGGGGGCGGGGCGAGGAGCCGGGCTCAGGGAGAGGCGGTCGGCAGGGAGGGGACGGGCGGCTCAGGGAGAGGCGGCTCAGGGAGAGGCCGTCGGCAGGGAGAACCGGCAGCTGCGCGGGGCCGCGCGCGCCGGGTCGTTCCAGCACTCGAGGCGAGCAGGCTGGTGGCAGGAGGGAGTCCGCGGCCGAGAGCCACGTGCACCTGCAGCGCGAGGCGCGGACTCAGCCGCCCTTTACCAGGGGTTTCTTACACTCCGTGCAGTGGTCTTCCAACTTTTGCTGAGGTATCTTTTTTGCCAAAAAATTAAACAAAATGAAACTGAAGGCTTGTAAACAAAATACTAAAATGTGGAAAGGCTCTTGGTGAGGGCAGTCCCTAAGACACTCCGTAAGTTACTGGGTTAAGTAATTTTAGCAACCTGGGCACAAAAATTCCTTCTCCCTTTAATTAATCTCCAAGACTAGCATCCAAAGCCTTCCACCTACCGGCTCCGTCTTTCCCAATTTTGCCTTCTATTATGGGCATCCCCCTGCCCCTGCACTCCTACCCAGCATCTTGTGATTTTTATCTCAAAATACTCAAAACAGTGGAAAACAGACATGTGCTATCAGAGCACATGCATAGCATAGATTGCTTCAAAGTTATGGGACTATTTAAAGTGTCTAGGAAGTCTTTATGGATGGGACGCTATTTAAAACTTTGGTCTTGATAAGAACCAGCTGAGACGAGAGAGAGCAGTCAGAAAAGTAGCAACCCGAGCTGAAAGTGCTCTTAAGGCCAAAAACTCACGCTCTTGACCTCGGCAATGAGGCCATCATTTTCTTGAGGAAAACAGTTCCAGTGGTACAGGACCAGATGAGCAGGGTTTCTACACAGTGATACCTATCCTGCACTGGCACTGACAAATGTCCATCCACTTAACTGAGGAATAAGGTTTGGGACTCTGCAGTGGTTCTTCATACATTAACATTCCGCGTGAAGGCAAAACAAGAGGGGTCGTCAGTGGAAGCTGTGTTCACTAAACGCCTTGGTGGCTAAGGGAGGAGCTGAGCAGTAGAGGTAGTGGGGGTCCTTGGAGGCTGGTGGACACTGGAAATAGGGTAAGCGTGTAAGGGTACCAAGACGACAGGTAGTTTTGGGAAATTTCTTTGCTGCCATGCTTTGGAAAGGTGTGACTGCAGGCTGTGCCTTTACTTTGTATATTCAAAAATGTCCATAACAATAAAATATAAAAGAAGTTTGTGTTTTTTGGAAAGCTAATTTTTAGTTTATGTTTCATAAAACAGGAAAGATTTACAAGGGAAGCAGCTTCTTCCTACCCCCAGCTCTACCCGCCTCTTCCACGAGATTCAAAGAAAACCAAAATATCTAAGTGAGATAAAAAGCACTTTTAAACATGACATTTTGGGTAGAGAGAGTAGCCATTATAGTCAAAATTAAGTTTTCCTTAAAATAACTTTCTTTCAGTGACCTTTTAGTGAACAGTAATGGAAAGGCAGCAGTTTAATAAAGAGAAGAGGTCATATGCCTAGGATAAGTATTACTAAGCACGTGAGAACATCGCAGTTTTCTCAAAAAAAATTTTAAGGGTGAGTTTAAATTTTGACTTTAAAAGTAATACTTGGTGTTACTTCTATATACTCATTCACCATTCCCCAACTTTTCATACCAATAAATACATCAATGTAACTGTAGAATTTCAGTACTATAGTGATAAACTTGAGAGAAGAACTTAGAGTACAAATTTCTTCATAAATTTATTATATAAAATGTCCCCCAAGTACCTGATTTTTCCTGTTCTCACATTCATGATACGTATGAAGCACAATGGCTGGGAGGCCCTTTGGCACCTGAGGGTCCTCTGCACTAAGGCAGTGCATAGATCTCAACAGTGCTCTAAAGGCTGGCACTTAGGAAGCCCACATCACCTCACACAACACGGAAAGCACTGTCTTCTTTGTCCACTAAATGATGGTGAAAAATGTCACTGTTTTATTCAGTATTATGGTATATAATTGTTTTCTCTTGATTACTAAGAGTATTAAAATAATCCTGAAAAACATCTTTTTTCCCCTCCAATGATATGAAAGCTGAATTTTTCCCGTCAGTTTCAAACAAATCATCAGGTTGATCTGTAGTGGTTAATTAAAGCAATCTGACACAAGCTCAGCACGTTAGCTGTGGCCTGTAGCAAAAAGATATATCAGTATCTCTCTCCTTAAAAATACATAATCCTTTTATTTTTATATTATAATAAAAGAAATTAACAATCACAGACACAGAAGACTAGGGAAGGGGAAACTATTTCTGAATGTCCACTAATTTAAACCTACATGTGATCTTCCATAGCACTTGAAAGTAATGTTTAACACTTACGTTTTGAAGTAAAATTTAATCTTTGGGGATACACATATGTAAATAGGTCTTAGACACAATGTATATAGGTCTCAGGAGTAATAGTTCCATTCATTCCCAGGTTTGCTTACTGTATGATTAAGTAAAACAAGGCACAGTAGCCATCCTTTCCATTATGTTGCAACAATGATCAAGTGCCTTGATAAAATGGCTAATTAGACAGGATGATGGCAACACGAAGGGAAGACTTTGGATTGTCTATTTAAAATCCAGGTAATAAGTAATTAATAAAAAATTTATTTTAAGTGCACTTTCACATGCTTTTCGTTTATAATAAAGAACTTCCTAATTTTCTTGCAACTGCTTGACTATCATTTCATTTGGCCAAATGCACTTTTCCCAGTAAACTAAAACAACACCAATAACAACATCATCAACAACAAAAATCCCTGTCTTTTAATATACTAAGAAAGAGGATTGGCTACTGAAATAGTTCATTGCAAGACACATGAAGACGACATACTGTGTGGCATGAGTTGTTTTTAATTTTTTTGTGCTGTTACTAAAGTAAAGTTCTGCGGGCTGTAGTTAAACATTCCAAGTTCTCCCTTCCATCTTTATTGATTCTCTCGATTTTGCACAGAAAACTCCTTGGGGGCTAGAACAGCAGCAATTGGATCACACTGTTTTCAAGACTTCAAGTTTCAAAAGCAAATTGTTAAAAAACAAAAACAAAAACAAAAACCCAGTTCCTGATTTGAGTTAGATACAGGGACAAAAAAACCCAGCACATACTTGAAGGTTACATGGTCTAAAAATGATGGCAATATTTTCCGTGGGTGAGTTTTGTTGGTATATATTTTTTAAATATTCAAAAAAGGCTCAACCTCAAGCAGTAATAAACACAAGCAAAAGTGATTTAACCCTTAAAATAAATATTCAGAAAATTCCTCTCTGTACATACAAGTGAAAGAATATGTAACACTTTCACATCCCCCCCGCCCCCCCCCCAAAAGAATTTGTTCATATAAGCAGCTGAAATCTGCTGTTCCAGCCCACGTCCCCAGTAAAGAAGGGAGGCACAGACACAAGTGACTACTGTGGTTCACTATCTTACAGCCTTTTTGTACTGGGACACTATCACCACCAATTTTATCCCTGTTGTTATATTTATTAAAATTTTATTTTTTTCTCTTTTCTTTTTCTCTTTTTTCTTTTTTTTTATTTTTAATTTTTTTACAGCATGCCAAATCCTTTGGCATATGTGATGGCCTTCAACAATCTCTCTTTAAGTTTTTCTTTACTGGAGTATTCCGGAAGTAAAAGGACATTAAAGCAAGTATGAGAAGTAGGTAACCTAAATAGAGAGAAAGGAGAGAAATAGGATAACAGTAAGTCATAGGAAATACTATCAGTACATTAACATTCATACTTTCACATAGTATACTAGTTGAGATGGTTTGTAATGCAGACTATAATTAGTGCAAACCATAAAGAAAAACAATTTTCTTTTTACTGTGCAACCACCAAGCATCAGTTTATTTTTATCCTACAAACTAGTCAATGCTGCTGTTGCCAAACTTGTACCATCTGCTGAGTTATTAGTAATAACTCTATTACATGTTGTTCTAGGTATTTACCTGTGTAGTTCATTTAAGTAAATCTTCTCAAACAAACATACAAAGTGGGTATAAGTATCCCTACTTTAGAGCTGAAATCACCGAGACATTATATAACTTGCTCGAAGGTGGAAGTACTATTCAAAACTATTTTTCAAGATTTCAGAGTCTGCTTTAATTGCTAGCGATATGACTAAGTAAATGATTTGCTAAGCATTACAAGTAAGGTTATATACCATTATTCATCAATTAATATCGAATAAATACTAGTAGAAATGCTTCTATATATTTAAATCATTAAATACACTACTGCTCATGGATGGTCCCTCCCCACCAAAAATACTGTTATAAATTGGGGAGAAATACACAATCAGGCACTCAAGCATGTAATGTTGAAGAGAAAATCTCCTGAGCCTTAATATAACCACTCTAAATAGATTATATAATTTGGCTTTCAATTAATAAATTCTGAACCAAAAAACTGAATGAAAATACTAATTTACAAAACTCCAGAAGTCAATATATGCCCCGAAATATAAAACTTGGCCAGTTTTATAAAAATTTTCTCAAATAGTAATATACTCTGAACTTGTATCTTTATAAAACTGCAAAAGTGCTAAGAGACTACAAGGACAGTTCATACTTGTCTGATGTAGAATGCAAGGTTTTGGTATGCCATCTTCATTTCATAATTACCTTTCTGTGTCTGGGCCATTTTTGGCTATAATCATCTTTAGCTTTCCCAGGCCTCCTACAGGTGCTCTGTCTGTGCCTGTTGTAAACTGCAAGAAGAGTCTTTTCTGCTCATCTGTAAACGAATGAACAATTTCCCAGAACTCCCTGATGAGAAAAGAACAATACTGATTTCAGTTCGGCATTTATTATAACCACCGATAATATAACCTTATGACATTTACTAAAACCATACTAGAAAATAATTTGCAAGTTAATATCAGGAACCCTAAAGTTTCATTCCTAGTGATCAAGTAATCCATTTATGAAAATTCATCTTAAGGAAACAATTCTAAATACATAAAAGCTTAGGTTCCTCATTACAGTCTTTATAACAGTAAAAAACCAGTAAAATCTAAATAACAACAGAAATGCTTATATAAACTATGGTACAATCATCTGGTGGTATATTATGCAGTCAGTTATACAAACACAAGACAAAACCAAAACTCTATGAACTGAAAAAGACTAAAGGGAAATATTCTGAAAAATTAACACTGGATATATTTGGGTATATATATTTTATTTATTTTTAAGATTTATTATTTTTTTAATTTATTTCTCTCCCCATCCCCCCCTCCCCCCCCAACTGTCTGCTCTCTGTGTCCATTCGCTGTGTGTTCTTCTGTGACTGCTTCTATCCTTATCAGCGGCACCGGGAATCTGTGTTTCTTTTTGTTGCGTCATCTTGCTGTGTCAGCTCTCCGTGTGTGTGGCGCCATTCTCGGACAGGCTGAACTTTCTTTTGCGCTGGGCAGCTCTCCTTACGGGGGACACCCCTGTGTGGCACGGCACTCCTTGCGTGCACTAGCACTGTGCATGGGCCAGCTCCACACGGGTCAAGGAGGCCCAGAGTTTGAACCGCGGACCTCCCATGTGGTAGGCGGACGCTCTATCCATTGGGCCAAGTCCACTTCCCTATATATTTTATTTATCCCTCCTTCCTTATTCTTGTCTTCTGGTCCCTCTAATCATCTTTTGAGGAAAAAGTTGATATAGATGAATAAAACAAACACAACAATCCTATTAGCAATAATATGCATTCAATTTTTATAGGCACTACAACCTTTTTTTACATTAAGCAGGTATGTGCTGTGTACAGGCAGAATTATTCTTATTCTCTTACCATATATAATTATTTATTTTAAAAGAATGATTTATCCCCCGGAATTCCTAATACCTATATAATAATAAAGCAATCTTGATAAGTCTGTTTCAAAACCATTTATCTATAAATCTGTAAAACTATCGTAATCTTAAGCCACAAGTTTCAAGATTTTCAGAAATATTTAAAAGTATTTTTAGTTGATTATAGAATGCATTTTAATATTTTTTTGAAAAGCTTGTTCCAGAACCTTGGCAGAGAATATCAGATTTCTCTAAACGGTAATTATAATTTCAGTTTTTGAAGTTTTGATATTTCAGTATATTATTAATACCAAAATACCGGTATTTTTGTTGGTGCTATTGCACCACAATTTCTGACCCTGGTTACGTAGCTTTATCAGACTTCTTAGCTATCCCTAATCTTTTGCCACTTTCCTCTCTGCCACTGGACATCCTTCCTGGCCCTCAGTTCCTCAACATCTTCTGCTCATATAGTAGAAACAATGGAATGGAAAACAAAACAAAACAAAACAAAAAAACCACAAAAAACAACCCAGGAAACTGAATGTGGAACTCTCAGGAGAATCTCTCAGCGAGAAAGGAGAGGACTCAGACCACAGCTAGGCCAATCCTCAAGGGGCAAATGGCAGGAGAAATCAGGCCTGCTGTAGCCCAGAGCCCAAGGCCAGAGTGGAAAGGCTGCTCTACAGGAGCGCTGATACAGCCTACCAGCGCGCAGGTGCCTGGAGCCAGACCGAAGCAGCTACCCGAGGGGCAGAAACAAGAGCCCGTTCCTTGGGTTGAAGAAACAGACCCTGAAAGGAGGAGTAGACCAACAGTGGACACAGTGACCAGTCTGGCCACCTTAGTAAAAAGCTGTTTCTTTTTAAAAAAATTAGAACTTAACTGAAATTATCATCAGTTTAATAAAAACACTTACTGAACAAAAATCCCTCTCTTCCCTGAAGTGCTACATGCTTCACTTAAATTTTGAATTAAAAAGAATGCATCTATTTGTAATGTCCAAAAGGGAGATCCTGGTTTGGTTCATGTGCTTCCTAAAGATGTCAGCAAGCTGCCGTGGTGGGTAGGCACGGCAAGGTGATGCAACGAGATGCGAGAAGAAAAAAAAATCCATGAGAGACAACAAAGCAGGGAGCAGCGGTTCTTGGTGCCTCCTAAAGAGGGTGGGTTAGACAGTGAACAGGCGTGACTGGCAAGCGCCAACAACAAGATGACGCCAACAAGAGACACAAGAAGAAAAACACAATGAGACACACAATAAACCAGGGAACAGAGGTGGCTCAAGTGATTGGGTGGCTCCCTCCCATATGAGAGGTCCCACGTTTGGTTCCCGGTGCTCCTAAAGAAGCAAGAAAGACTGACAGATGCAGCAAGTGTAAACAACGAGGGGATGGGAAGGAATAAATAACTTACTTAATGAAATGAAAAAGAAAGTAGACTCTGGCTGAAAAGGGACAGAAATGGCTGACAATAAAAGCCCTAATTAAACAAGAGAGAACTGAAGATCAGAAGGCATTGGACCACATAATATCATATATTAAGAAACTGCCTTTCATTTTAGCAACAGAAGAGACCACCAAAACAACCTAACTCCTCCCCTCTACATTGGATGGCCTACTAAGATCAGATATAGAAAAATCAAACATATGGAAACATGAGAAAAATGTATTATCCAAATAAAGCTACTGTGGGAAAAAAGTCCAGCAAATGAGAAGCAAACCTTTTTGGTAGAAGAAATCAGCCATGATAAACAGTACACCTGCAACACGACATTCCAGCATTTTATGAAGTGAAAATACTACGGCAAGCAGGAAAGAACACTATTAATAGGAAATATGAAAGGGAGACAGGTAAATACAAAATGGAAATGAGAATACTAAGATAATAAAGAAGTATGGAAAATCTTTATTCAGAAAAAAGACTAATTTGCAAGCAAGATGGCCAAAGGAGAAGCAATATGCCCAAATTTCTACTAGAGACACAGAAGCCAGAAACAAGAAAAACAGGAAAATGAAGAAAATAAAGAAATTAAATACATACAAAACAGAATAAAGGAAAACACCAGTGTTTGTTTACATAAACGTAGAGCTTTCACATGGCAAAAAACCCCATGAAAGCAAAGCAAGTCGAAAGACAAATGACACACTGGAACAAATATTTACAAATTTATCAGTTAACGGGGTTAATCTTTATAACAAAGTTTCTAAAAACTGAAAGAAAAGGACAACTGAACAGCAAAGTGACTAAGACTAAAAAACACAAACAGCTCTTAAACACATGAAAAGATACCTGCCTTTGTTCATAATGAGGAAAATACGTAACTACACTGAAATACCATTTCTCACCTAGCATAAAGATATACATTTAAGTTTAACAACACATACAAGTTTCGGAGGCTGTAGCAAAGAGATACTTTTATATATTGCTGATGGGAGTGAAGAATGTTGGAATTTCTATGAAGAGAAATCTGGCAATACCTAGCAAAATTACATACACCTCTACCACATGATATAACAACCCCACTTCTAACAATGTATTTTAACAATATATCTACATATGTATGGAAGATGTATGCACAGATGGTTCACTGTAAATTCTAACAGATAAAGTTGGAAATAATCCTTTCCAATCACAGAATGATGTGAATAATTTGTTGTGTCCATGTAGAAGGTATCTCTGTATTGATATGATTTCTAGGATATCTTGGGGAAAAGAAATTCCCAGCAGTGTCCCCTGAAAAATCCTATAAGCAATAAATTCCAATAGCAAAGGTTATACCTTATACAGAAAATTTGACTTCTAAATACAATTCCTAACAAAAGGTACCCAGAATTCTTGCAAAAACGGCTTATTCCAAGCCTAGGGTTGAGAATGTTCAAGGTGACAAATTTTTAAATCTAACTGGGTAATGTCAAAAAAATATAAAAGCCAGTTTAATAAGGCTCCTGGAGGGCAATCTGAATATAATTAAGACTGTGAAACACATTAAATATATGAAAACCCATGGGTTCATAACTATTTTAAAAAGACAAAAAACAACAAAACAACTTCAAAAAGGCCAAATTTAATTGCTACTACTGCAATTATTACACTACTTCCTTACTCTAAAACAAACTTAATTACATTTTATCATGCCTTTGAGTAGAAATTGTTTTTCAAAGTAAGCAAATAAGGCCCTGTTGAAGAGGAAAAGGAATGGCTGGCAATATACGTAGAATGAACAACATATATTTTTTTTTAGTCCCCAGTGAAATAATGGATTCAGGTAAGGATAATACTAAAATTGGGTGAAAGATAGATGAGAGGTCCTGGGAAGATAATAAGTGTTATGCTAAAAAAATAAATATATATATATATATACACATATATACATATTCCTGGCTTCAGCCTTGGATGCTCCGGAGATGGGGAAGTCCTGCTTATACTGCCAAGGTGCTAGCTGGCTCATGTCTGCAGGTTTTGTTCATTGGACCTTCTTTGTGGGAAATCACCTGGTATTACTAAGCGTCTGCTGTAAGCAGGTTTTGTTGCCTGATCTCTTGCTATGTCGAATGAAGTAGAGATGGGAGAAACGATGGTCAGCCTGACCAAGGGCCACACCAAAAGCACCATGGAAGAAGGAAGAAAAGAAAGGCTCTTAAAAGATAGATGAGTATTTCTTGGCCAGGTTCAAAGGTGATGGTGTGAAATACAAGGTCAAGCTAACTGGTATCAATGATGTGCCAGATGCAAGAGGGGGTAAAACAAGCCAAGATACCATTAGAATATGAACAGGCATGGCGGTAGCTGCTTGGTTTCAAGGACAGCACTAACAAAAGCTCTGGGGTCAACATTTTGCTTTCTGTGATAAAACTAACTGATGAGAAAACTGGGGAAAACAACATGAACATTCAGCGAATAAAATTTCTTTCATAGCCTGTGATGAGACAGACAACCGGGTATTTGGTTATGTATGTGGAGAAAAAGGTCAACATCAGTTTTTTGTTATAAAAACAGGGCAACAGACTGAGCCATTAGGTGTTGATCTTAAGGACCCTTTCCAAGTTATCTATAATGTAAAGAAAAAGGAATGGGATTGAGAGCCTTCTGACTCTTGATGATCAAGCTGACAAATTGAAATTGGGTGCTGATCAGATGGGTTTCTCTGGGGACAGCTACACCTCCTGACCTAAGTAGTCCAACATCTTCAGACAGTGACTTGCTTCCATCAGACCTTTCTGCTCCTCTCGTCTCAGAATCTTCAAGCCAGACGACACCTACAAGACAGCTTGCAACCCAACAGACCAACACTTTGTCTCTCTTCAAAACCAAGTGTTTCTGCCCTACTGGGGCCCCTTATGGGTCTAGGTGGTACCAGTTACACTCTCAGGCAGGACCATGGAACCCCCAACTACCTATAGTCTTCAATCAGCCCCTTTCAATGGCTCCAGGGCTATTACAGGTGGTTCACCTTCAGGATTTGGCCAGCCACTCATTTTTGGAACAAGACCAGCTGTTTCAGGTTGGAACCAGCCTTCATCCGTTGCAGCTTCAACTTTCCCTTCAGTCCCTGCTGTTTGGGGCCTTGTAGCATTCACGGCAGCTAATACTTGATCATCAACAACCTCCATGGGGAACCCTTTTCAGAGCAGAAGTTTTCCACCTATGTTGTGTCAGCCCAGTCCTCTTCTGTGCTCCCCTCTCTCCTCATCACTCCTCCTCAGCCACCTTCAATGATGCCTGCATGCCTCAGACCCACTGGGGGATAAAGAAGTTAAGAAAGTGAAAGAAATGTTTAAGGACCTACTACTGCAGCAGCCACATGTTGTACCTGCAAGGAAGGGGAGCAGACTTCCTCTGGGACTTCCAGGGCCTTCTCTAGTTATTTTCACAGCAAAGCGGGCATTCCTCAAGGTAATGCAGACCATGATGACTTTGATGCTAATCAACTGATGAATAGGATCAATGAACATCCAGAGCCAGCTCCCATAAAAGGTTGCCTGCCAGTTACTAAATCTGCTGGCAATGCACTTTGAGAGCCCTTTCTCTAAAACAGAGGTTGTTTTTTGTTCCACGGACCCTTTTTTTTGTTCTATAGTTTTTTGTACCAGACCCCTCTGCCAGTCAGGCGAAAACCACGGACCCCTTACTAAGTCCATACTTTACTGTGTGTTATTTAATAAATATACCACACCCATACCAATACGCCCCCCACCAGAATAATGTTTGCTTGGATTTCAATTCAGGCTCACAGACTCCTTGTTAAGAACCCCTGTTCTAAAGGTTCTTTCAGTTCATCACCACAAGTCCCTATGGCTCCTCAAACCACAACTCCTGATGTATATAGGGATCCTTTTGGAAATCCATTTTCATAACTTTTGAACTTGGTATACTGATGATCCAGAGGAAGAAAAAGGTTGGCTTTTGTAGTAGTCAAGGACAAAGTCAATAGCCAAATGTGTCCCAACCTCTGCCCTTGTTCCTGCTTTGATGTATTATATGTAGCCTTATTTCTTGCTGCCTCTTCCACTTGTAACAATGCCTTTCACTTTTATGTTAAAGCTAAATAGTCTATGGCTTTGGCTTTAATGAAGTTAAGTTCACTAGCTTAAATGTAAATAAAGCAGTTTTCCTACTTGATCCCTCCCCTATTGTGCCCTTCGAATCTTCTAGAACACTCTACCATGTACTCTCTGATTGGCAGATCTAGCTACCGCAACCCCCTCAGATCATACTGTTTTGAATAAATGCCAAATTCTTAACATTGGAAGTTGTCTGGAGTTCTGTTTTAGGGTGTCTAAAGACTGCAGTATAACAAAACAATTTTTAAGAGAAATCTTGCTTCAGACCATCACAGAGTATGTTTTTCAAGAAAAACTGACGCAAGTCTAACTTCTCTTTAGGCACTATGGAATCAAACAGATGTGGCTTCTTTTTCTAAAGTTCAATTTTCTCCCCAGGGTAAAAACATTCTTTTCCCACCCTCTTGCTAGCTATTGCAAATGCAGGAAAGTTGGTGTCTTCTCTCTTTTGCTCTGATTCTCTGATAGGATAGGAAAACCATTAACTTTGCTCCAGGGCTCACACAGCATTACCTCCCTTTAACAAATGGGAGATATGCAAAAGATGCCAACAAAAGAGTTGGTCATGGCCGATGGGGTTAACTACCAGGGCAGATGGCCCCTCTTTGGAAATGGTGTTTATGTGTGATGAATCTGGACTCAGATGGGATCTCCCTTCATAAGACTTTCATGCTAATGTGCTGGAGGTGCAGTTAATGTTGGGGTTCAAGATATATTTAGGGGATTTGAATCTCTGGACTGACAATGTGATAGCCAGGTCCTGAGCCTCAACAGACTCCAGCACCTACAATCTGATCTATTGGACTTACCACACTCAGCTAAGATGGAGTTGAAGAAGGACAACCACCACACCATGGAGCCTAGAGTGATTACAACTGAAAATGGGAGGATTGCATCCAGCATCCATGTGGAATCTGAGCCTCCTCTTGACATAGAGGTGCAATGGACACAACCAATCCAATGTCCACATAGAAAAGGTGGCATTGGATTGGGAAAAGTGGACATGGTGGATGATGGGTATGGGGAAAGGCAGGAAGAGATGAGAGGTGGAGGCGTCTTTGGGACATGGAGCTGCCCTGGATGGTGCTTCAGAGGTAATCACCGGACATTGTAAATCCTCACAGGGCCCACTGGATGGAATGGAGGAGAGTATGGGCCATGATGTGGACCATTGACCATGAGGTGCAGAGGTGCCCAAAGATGTACTTACCAAATCCAATGGATGTGTCATGATGATGGGAACGTGTGTTGTTGGGGGGGGGAGAGGGGGGGTGGGGGGGTGGGGTTGAATGGGACCTCACATATATATTTTTAATGTAATATTATTACAAAGTCAATAAAAAAAAACAAAAAACAAAAAACAAAAGAGTTGAAAATTTCAAGTCGATTTCAAATTGAGCTAAAAGAAATTTTAAAATAGTGGTTACGAAAGAAAAAACTGAATCAAATTAGAAAATCTCAGAACAGTAGTAACTGAAAAGGAAGATTTGATAAGATGGGACAGTATTAAGAAAATAATTTGAAGTAAAAGGAAAAAAGCATGTCATATATGAAGACAAAACTTGAAAGAACACAAGGGTGAATAAAACACAATGGTAATACCATAAAAATAGAAACACAAAGATGAAAAAATCTTAAAAATCAAGAAGAAATGAAGCCCTGCCTGAACTCCCCACCCTCCCAGAGACACCACATGACTGGGGCCTGACAAGGTGGGCCCTGCCACAAACCGTGACCCCGGAATAAGTCTGTCTTGCTCAAAGGCTTTCAACTATCCTCCCAGACCCAGAGGCAGAGCCACCTGTGGCCCAAACAGGGAAGCACTCTATCCCCCACCCGGAGACATCAAGAAAGCTCAGCTGGGGAAGCTCCTGCTGTCTCCTTGAGCAGGATCAGCTGGGGAGCCCGAGTGGAATCACACAAATGAAGCTAAGCAAAACAGCACCACAAATGCACTAAAAACTGTAACAGATTGCCAGTGGAATCACAGCTCACAAAAGCAGGCCAGGATCTGCATGCTAAACCAAAACAGAGTTAAGTAAGTCCCCAAAGTCTCCTAACGTAAGAGCCAAATGTCCAGTATACAGTCCAAAAACCATGTGACATACTAAGAACCAGGAAAATCACATATGAAACAAAGAGAAAATCAACTGAGAAAAAACACAGATACATCAGTTGAACAGGATTTTTATGTAGTCTTCATAAAAATTATTTCACAAGCAATTACAAGTACTCTTGAAACAAATGAAATAAAAATCCCAGCAAAGAAACAGAAGTTATAATAAAGAATCATAAGGAAAGTATAGAAGTGAAAAATAAGAGAAAAAATTCGCTGAGGAGTCTCGAGAGTAGAGTAGAAATGAGAGGACATAAATCTAAATAAAAAAGAAAAAAGACAAAAAAAAGAAGTGGAGACAGACTCAGGGACATGGATAACAACAAAAGATCCAACATTCATGCTATGAGAACATAAGAAAGAAACAAAAAAGAGAGTTTCTGGGACTGAAAAGAGTCCTAGATTCCCAAATGGCTAAGATTCCCAAAACTTTCAGGTGACCAAGATGGTGGCATATGATATTTGAGGGTGCTGTACCAAGATTATCTTTGGACAAATAGCAAAATCTGGCAGAGACATATTCCCCTAACTCTGGAAAACTGTTAAAGTGTTGCAGAAAATCCTTGAAAAATGACAGGTGAAGCTCATGGCGCCCCCTTGCCTGGCCACCCCCTACCCACACATGGGTAAGTGTGGAGTCAGCCTGCACTCCCACTCTAAGTCCCTGGCCCTCTGTACATACTGAGATGCCTGTATGTTAGTGCCAGTGAAAGGCTAAAACACTACCAGGAGAAAAGTTGGTCCTTTGAAAAAATCAATAAAATCAACAAATCTTTACCTAGAATGACAGAGAAAAAAACGGGGAGAAAACTAAAATCAGAGATGAAAGGAGGGCCATTATTACTAATCCCTCAGAAATAAAAAAGGATTATGAGAGGATACTGTGAACAATTTATGCCAAAAAATTACAAAACTTAGGTAAAAAAATGAATTCCTAGAAACACACAAACTATTACACTACAAGAAGAAACAGAAGATCTCAACAGACCAATAACTAGTAGAGATTGAATCAATCATCAAAAAATTCCCAACAAAGAAAGCCTAGGACCAGATGGCTTCACAAGGAATTTTACCCAACAGTCTAAGAAAAATGACAAGTGATCCTGCTCAAATACTTCTAAAATACTGAAGAGGAGGAAAACTACTTACCTCTTTCTAATGAGATCAATATCACTAACAGCAAAGCCAGATAAAGATAGCACAAGAAAGTTACTATCCAATATCCCTTATGAATATAGATACAAATAGCCTCACCAAAATATTAGCAAACCAAATTCAACATCACATTCAAAGAATTATGCATCATGACTGAGATTTGTCCAAGCTATGCAAGAGTGGTTCAACATTAAAAAAAAAATCAAGAAATGTAATATACCACATTAATAATACAAAGGGAAAAAAAATACACAATCATATCCATTGACAGATATTTGACAAGCTCCAGCACCATTTCTTGATTAAAAAACACTTAAAACCCACCACTAACATCATCCTCAGTGGCGAAAGGCTTTAAGATCACTGCCACCACTTCCATGTGATACTGTACCACAAGATCTAGCCTGAGTGATTAGGAAAGAAAAAGAAATAAAAAGGCATCCAAATTGGAAAGGAACAAGTAAAACATTCTCTTTTGGCACATGACATGATCCTATATATAGGAAACCCTGAAAAAAATCATAACAAAGCTATAGAGCTAATATCTGAATTCAGCAACGAAGTAGGTTGCAAGATCAGCATGCAAAATTTAAGTGTTTCTAAACAACAGCAATCTGAAGAGAAAATCAAGGAAAAAAATTCCATTTGTAATAGCAACTAAAAGAATCACATATTTAGAAATATAACTAACCAAGGATGTAAAGGATGTATACACTGAAAACTACAAAACAATGCTAAAAGAAATCAAGGACGACATAAATAAAATGGAAGGTCATTCCATGTTCACGGACTGTAAATATTGTTAAAATGTCAATTCTACTCAAAGCAATTTACAGATTCAACAAAATCCCAATCAAAATTTCAACCGCCTACCTTAGAGAATGGAAAATTCAATTATTAAATGTATATGGGGAAGCGGATTTGGCTCAACGGATAGAGCATCTGCCTAGCACGTGATGAGCTGGCCCACAAACAGTGCTGATGTGTGCGAGGAGTGCCATGCCACGCAGGGGTGTCCCCTGTGTAGGGGAGCCCCACGCACTTACAAGGAGTATACCCCGTAAGGAGAGCCGCCTAGTGCGAAAAAAGTGCAGCCTGCCCAGGAGTGCCACCGCACATGCAGAGAGCTGATGCAGCAAGATAACGCAACAAAAAGAGACACAGATTCCTGGTGCTGCTGGCTGCTGACAAGAATACAAGCAGACACAGAAGAACACACAGCAAATGGACACAGAAAGCAGACAACTGGGGGGGGGTGGGGTGTGGGCTTAGGGGGAGAGAAATAAAAAATACATCTTAAAAGTATATGAAAGGGTTAAGGGGACCCTGAATAGCCAAAACCATCTTGAAAAGGAACAAAGTTGGAAGACTCCCACTTCCCAATCTTAAAACAAAGCCACAGTAATCAATACAGCATAGCCTTAGGACAGATATACAAACCAAGGGAATTGATTTGAGAGTTCAGAAATAAATCCTCATATCTGTGGCCAACTGAGTTTTGACAAGGGTGCTGAGGAAACTGGATGTTCAATACACAAAAGATTGTAGGTGGACCTATCTCATACCATATACAAATCCACTCAAAATGGATTAAAGACCTAAATATAAGAACCAGAACTCCTAAAAGAACACATAGGGAAGTACCTTCATGATCCTGTGTTAGGAAATGGTTTCTTAAGACTTTACACACAAAGCATGAATAACAAAATGAAAACAATAGATAAATGGAACCTTGTTAAAATTAAAAACTGTTGTGCACCAAAGGACTTTATCATGACAGCTTGCTGTCTTTAGGAGACACTGGGAACTGAATCACGGACCTCCCATGTGGTAGGCAGAAGCCCAAACGCTTGAGCCACATCTGCTTTATCATGAAAGTATATGACAACCTACACAATGGGAGAAAAATATTTGGAAACCACATATCTGATAAAGGTTTAATATTCAGAATATATAAAGAAACCCTACAACTCAACAACAAAAAAGACAAAAGGCCCATTTGCACACTGATATTTATAGGAGGAGTATTCACAATTGCCAAAAGACGGAAACAACCCAAGTGTCCATTGACAGATAGATGGATGAACAAAATGTAGTATACACCTACGATGGAATACTACGCTGCTGTAAGAAGAAATGAAATTGGGATGTATATGACAACACAGATGAAACTTGAGGACATTATGTTGAGTGAAATAAGTCAGACACAAAAGGACAAATATTGTATGGTCTCACTAACATGAACTAAATTAGAAAGATAAATGCATGGAATTAAAATCTAGAGTATAGATTACTAGGAGATAAGATGAGGGTTGAGAAGAGGTACTGATGCTTAATGTCTATAGGATTTTTAATAAGGTTGATTGTAAATGTGTAGAAACGGGCAGATTTGATGGTGCCATATTATCGTGTGTAAAATTAAAAGTACTGATTTATAATTTTGACTGTGGCTGAAAAGGGTAGTCTAGGGATATAAATGTCAACTGAAAGAAAGCTAGAGAATAATCTTGGTACTGTAGAACATATTGAACTTGGTGGTGGATGAGGATAATGGTTAATATTACAAATACAAGAATGTGCTTCTATGAACCAACACAAATATATGCCATTATCACAAGGTGTTAAGTATATGGTGATACATGGGAAAAATACAACTAATGTAACTTATGAACTATAGTTAACAGCAATATTTTAATATTCTTGCATGAATGTCAAAGAAGGTACTATATCAATGCTAAGAGTTAATAACAGGAGTATGGGATATTTTTCTACTGGAGTAAAGGGTATGTTCTAAAATTGACTGAGGTGAAGACAGCACAACTCTATAATGAAAGTGAGAGCCACTGAGTATACACTTTGGGTGGAATGTACAAGGCATGGTATTGTATAACACAGTGAACCATGTGGTGAATGATAGACTGTAGTTAACAGTACAAATATGAGAACATCTCTCATGAACCGTAACAAATGTACAATACTAATAATGGGGTGGTTTATGGAAAAAAATACACCAAATGTAAGCTAAAATAGTTAGCAATAATATATTGATGATGTTCTTTCATAATTTGTAACAAATGTTCCATGACAATGCCAAGTGTTGGTGGTGGGTGGTGTCTGGAAAATCTGGACATGGTGCATGATTGTTTTGTAAGCTAACAATTTCACTAATAAAAAAATAAATGAAGGATTAAAGAGGATTAATATTAATATTGAAATGTAAGCTTCGGAGAAGAAAATAAGTAGGGCCAAAGAGAGAAACTATGTAAAGATAAAAGGATTAATCTAACAAAGAGATACACCAACGTTCAATGTGTATACACCAAACAGAAGAGCTTCAAAAAATACATGAAGCAAACGCATAGATATAAAAGAAGGAAAACATAAATACATAATTAGTTGGGACCTTCAACCCCCCTCTCAGAGCAATTGATAGTACTACTAAAGAGAGTTATCAGCAAAATCATCATCAGCCCATCACGATCTAATTAATCTTTAAAAAAGATCTAATTAACAATTGTTGAACATTCCACCCAACAACACAGAATACATTCTTTCCAAGCACCATGGAACATTCACCAACACTGACCACATGTGGGCAATTAAACAAATCTCAACATATTCAAAAGAAATGAAATCATGCAGAGTAGAAAGGAATGAGACTACATACAGGGCAACAGAGAAAAATCATGAAAACAAAAAGCTGTTTTTTCAGTAAAAATCAGTAAATTTGACAAGTATCAAGAAAGACTGACAGAGAAAATACAAATTAACAAAACCAGGAATAAAGCAAGGGATATCAGTTCAAACCCTGTAGACAACGAAGGGATAATTAAGGGACTATTACAAACTGAACACACACAAATTTGATAACTTTGATGAAATGGACCAATTCCTTAAATAAAACAAACCACAACTCACCCTGTATGAAATAGATCATTTTAATAGACCTATAACTGTTAGAAAAATTTAATTCCTAATTTAAAAGCTCCCCAAAAAGAAGTCTCCAGGCCCTTATGGTTTCAATGGAGAATTCTACAAAAACATTTAAGAAAGAATTACCACCACTCTTCTACTCAATCTCTTCCAGGAAGTAGGAAAGGAGGTAACAATACCTGACCCATTTTACAAGGTATTACTCTAATATTAGTACCAGACCAAGACGGTAAATATAAAACAAATACGAAAGCCACCAACATTGCTCATGAGATGGAAAATCTTCAACAGTATGTTACCAAATTGAATTCAACACTGTATAAAAAGAACTATATACACACGAACTAAATGGGATTTAATCAGGTATGCAAGGCTGGTTCACAATTCAAAAATTCATT
Organism: Dasypus novemcinctus; assembly: GCF_030445035.2. NCBI lineage: Eukaryota > Metazoa > Chordata > Mammalia > Cingulata > Dasypodidae > Dasypus > Dasypus novemcinctus. The sequence goes on along the minus strand of NC_080675.1, from coordinate 181,786,183 downwards.
AATGTAAAAAAAAAAAAGTACTAATAGGATAAAGAAGGAAAATAATGTCCATACCAAATGACATAGAAAAAATATCTGCCAAAACCAAACAGCCATTTATGATAAAACTTTCAGCAACTGAGTATATAGGGGGAACTTTACCAAATTTATTGATCATCTACACTAAAATGGTTAGGTTAAAAGACTATATGCTATTCCCTAAGATCAGGAACAAGGCAAGGGTTTCCTACGCAACACTTGATGTAAGTTCTAGCCAGCAAAACAAAGCAAGAAAAAGAAATAAAAGGTTACTGAGTGGGAAGAAAGGAATAAAAGTGCCCCTATTAGTAGATGACATGATTGTCTACATAGAAAATGCCAAGGAGTCTACAGAAACACTTCTAGAATAAGTGAGTTCAGCAAGGTCAATGAATCTAAAATCAACATGCAAAGATCAATTATTTTTCTATATATTAAAATCAAGCATGTAGAAACTGAAATTACTTACAAAATACCATTTACAGGCATTACAAAAATGAAATACTTAGGTATAAATGTAAAACAATATAATGCATAGAATCTGTATACTCAAAATTATAAAATTCTAATGAAATGAATTAAAGAAGACCCGAATAACGAGAGAGACATACTACTTGTATGAATTGGAAACATTTAAAAATTGTCATTTCTCTCCAATTTGATCTTATTACATTTCCTATCAAAATCCCAACAGCTTTTGGTAGATATAGGCAAGGTAAATCTAAAATTAAAAGGCAAAAGACCTAGAGTAGCTATAACAATTGAAAAGAAATAGAAATCTTTCATTAAAATGTGAGGAATCACTTCATCTGACAGTATTACTATATAGTTATAGTAATCAAGAATGTGTGGTTGTCACATAGGTCAATGAAATAGCATAGAGAATACGGAAATAGACCCAGTAAGCATTCCAAGTTTTTAATTTTTTTTACAAAGGTGCAAATGCAATTCATTGAAGGAAAGACAAATGTTTTAAAAACTGTGGGAGCACTGAACATTCAGAGCCAAAAAAGTGAACCTTGACCCAAACTTCACACATTATACAAAATTTAACTCAAACTGGGCCACAGACTTACATGTAAAACATAAAACTATAAAATTTCAGAAAAAAAAAAAAGTGGGAGAAAATGTTTTGGATTTAGTGTTTGGTGAAGAGTTTGTACATTTGATACCAAAAGCATAATCCGTAAAAAGAAAAATCAATACATTTGAAAATTAGAGCTCATCAAAATTAAAACTTCTGCTACGTGAAACTGTTAAGAGGATGAAAAGACTAGCTGCAGACTGGGAGAAAATATCTCTAAACCAAATACAACCTCCCCCCCCCCCCAAAAAAGACCAGAATAATACATAAAGAATTCAAAACTCAAGTAAAAAACGAGAGCTGTCATCAAAAAGGATATGCAGATGGCAAATAAACAAATGGAAATATGTTCAACATCATTTGCCATCAAGGAAATCCAAATTAAAACCACAATGAGAAGGAATTACGGGAAGATGGTAGAGTAGGAAGCTCCAGGAACTGTCTGAATCAACAATTTTGAAATTCTGGACTCCAGAACACTATACAGCATTTAGGGAAGAGCGTGAGGAATAGGCTGGTAAATCGTGGCAAATGCAAACACACTCAGATTTAATTACGGAGGCTAACTCTGATCTTATCAAGATAGAGATAATTTGAGTAAGCCCAATGGTGAGTGGGTGTGAAGAGACTGTAAATGTGTACTGCTCTTTCAGGTTCCCTGTGAAGGGAAAGAAAAAAAGACATGGGGCAATAACTAGAGAGAAATTAGTTAAGAGAAAGTTTTTATTTCAAGAATGACTACACTGGAGGAATTGTGGGAAGATGGCAAAGTAGGATGATCCAGGAATCAGATCCACCACCAGAACAATTTTTAAATTGGCAGGAACTTTCTGAATCAATTAAACTCCAGAGTTCAGTAGAACAATATGCAGCATCCAGTAGGATAGGAAAAGGATGGCAAACTGCGGTAAATACCAGTGAACTGTCCTCTCTGTGTGGTGGCTACCACTGCCCATTCCCCACTCGTGCAGCTGCCAGCACTGTGGTCTGGCCCCTGGCGCACCTTGCTGGTGCTAGAGGGACATAAAAACCTAATTCCCCAAGATCCAGGGGAGGGGCAGATCATAGTCCAATCACTCATCACTCAGCAAGCTACTTCAGATTGCTGGGGTCCCATCTCCAACAGTGGCCATCATTCTAAAGCACCCCAAAGATGGTGGAAGAGACTTAAAGACAGTATGATTCCTCAGAGCTGCAGAGGACAGTGGAAGAGCTGAATTTGCTGGGCAGATGCTTAGATAAGAAAGTGAAACTTTGGGGAGCTGTGGAAGAAGATTCTGGCACTGTTCAAATGAAACACGCACTTATATGATCCAGCAACTGCACTCCTGGGCATTTACCCCAGAGAAATGAAGATGTACATTTACGCAAAAAGTGTACGTAGGTGTTAATACCAAGCTCTATTCCTAATAACTGAAATCTGAAATCCCTCAACAAAAGAATGGTTAAACTAACTGTGGTATATCCAGATCATGGCATACTATGTAGCAATGAAAAGGAATGAACAATACATAAAACAATACATAAGATCTTGATGGCTCTCAAGAGAATTATGCTCAGTGAAAAGAGTCAATCCCGAAGCAACTGTGTAGCAAGATTTATCTAACATCCTTCACATAACCAAGTTAGGGTAACAGACTAGTGATTGCCAGTTACAGATAGAGGGAGGGGTGTGAGTACACCTACAAAGGCACAGCATTAGAGAGCCATGAGGTTAGGAAACAGTTCTGTTCTTTTTTTAAGATTTATTTATTTATCCCCCCCCTGCCCCCCCCCGTCTGTTCTCTGTGTCTATTTGCTGCATGTTTTTCTTTGCCCGCTTCTGTTGTTGTCAGCAGCATGGGAATCTGTGTTTCTTTTTGTTGCGTCATCTTGCTGCGTCAGCTCTCCGTGTGTGCAGCACCATTCCTGGGCAGGCTGCACTTTCTTTCGTGCTGGGCGGCTCTCCTTACGGGGCACACCCCTTGCGCGTGGGGCTCCCCTACGCGGGGACACCCCTGCGTGGCAGGGCACTCCTTGCGCGCATCAGCACTGCGCATGGGCCAACTGCACACAGGTCAAGGAAGCCCGGGGTCTGAACCACAGACCTCCCATGTGGTAGATGGATGCCCTAACCACTGGGCCAAGTCCGCTTCCCCAGTTCTGTTCTTTATGGTAGCTGCTATGCAAAACTACATACACGGTAAAATTACTCAGAATTATATATATACTCAAATGAATTCATGTAAAATTGGTAAAATCTGAATATGCTCTATAGATTTGTACAATGCCAATTATGCAATGTGGCAGTTATATGTGATGTTACTATTGTGAGAAAATGAATGATGGGTACGTGAGGCCAAATTTCCTGTGAATCTACAATTATTTCAAGATAAAAATTTTAAAAACAATCTTCCTACAAAGAAAAGAAGGTTTTACTGGTGAACTCAAATGAATATATAAGAAAAAGATAATAACAATCTTACACAAATAACGGAGGGCACATTTTTCAAATCACTACATGAGGTCAGCAGAACCTTTATACAAAATCTTTGACTTATGACAAGGAAATTAATTACAGATAAATTTAATGTATACACATAGACACAAAAATCCTAAACAATATGTTAGCAAAACAAATATTACATTTATAAAAGGGTAATAGACTAGAGAGGATGGAGCTCAGTGGTTGAGCACCTGCTTTGCATATATCAGTTTTTTTTAAAAATGCAGTCTTTCCAAAAAAAAAAAAAGTGGAAGAAAAAGAAAAGGCTTTTGAAAATGTTTCTAATTAGTCCAATAAGAAATGAAGTCAGAGTTTCCAGCTGCTAAAAAAAAATATACAAAAGCTTTGTGACTCAAAATTCTCATTTTAAAATATTGCACTTATAAATGCCCATGTCTCAAATGTAGGTTATCTAATAACTTTATTTTCATTAATTTTGTTTTTCTGCAAAAACAGAATGTTTTATTAGTATTAAAATTATATTTTTATAAAATTACATTCCTATCTGTTTTGTAATATGTCTTAATTTTTAATTTGAAATTAGTTCCATGTGTTTTTTCCATATTATTTTGACAAATTCTGAATACTTTACATGAAATAAATACCGAGATACCTATACTGTTATGTTCTCCCTTACATTAAAAGGAAATCACTATTCTAATTTTTCAACTTCCTACTGGTTGTAGACTCTACAACTTCCTTTCAAACCGCGCATTCAAAACAGATCTTAAGTAAGTAACAATTAGGAATTATGTTGTTATAAAGTTTAGAAATAAAATTAAAACCTTAATTTCAAAAATAATTCTCCATAAAGAATAGCACAAAGGTATTTTCACCTATTCTGAGAAACATTAAGCAACTATTTTCCATAATAACTGTGTTAGAAGTTCCTTACTGTCTATGGATCAATAATAAAACAAAGATATCACTGCGATGTTCCTTCTTTAACTCACAAATGGGGCTTTCTTATCACCATGTTACCCTGACCCCTTCTGGTCACCTTTGAAACTCCAAGTAAACAGCAGTATAGTGGGTTGCTAAGAGTAAAATATATTTATATTTACCACTGCTGCTAGAAATGACCATGGGTGTACTAGAAAAAGGAATTACTAGTAGCAGTCTACAAACCAGGATGAGGAACAAAATATATAATACAAACAAAGACTTCTTTAACCTCATCCCACCAGTGAGCACCAAAAATTCATCTTTGTCCTCTTTTATCAACTTCATAGCAGGGGAGGGGAAACCTATTTCTTCCAGGATTGGATAACATTGTAGAGAAGTATGGAGTAGAGTGGAAGGAGCATTTGCCATTTGCTTGGAAACAATTTGCAAGCTCCACCTCTTGAAAATTTCAGTTTCTTTAGGTATGAAATAAAAATACTGATATCTACCTTGGAATATTATCATAAGGATTAAATAAGACTATACCGTTTCATGTAAAAAGGTGCTCATAGGGTGACTATGCAACAGCTCAAGAATTCAGAGTTCAAAAAGGAGAACTATTAAGAGGTGATAGTTCTATTTGCAGTATCTTCTTCTAGCCAGTAATACGTATACTCTAATCAGAATCATCAGGAATATCAAACAATTTATACCCCAAATGTAGAAGAAAACATGCAACTTACACAAAATAAATCACAAGATTACCTATAAAAAATGGTGACTGAATACAAATAAACGTCTAATGTTACAGATTGAGATTTTTGAGTTTGCTTATTTGGGAAGCAGAACTTAAGAGACACAGGTCTATAGCACCAAGTTTCCCATCCTCCTCTTTCCAGAATCAAATCTTTCTTTTTAAGAATTAGACACCTCACCTAATCAGAACAGAGTCCCTGGTATAGCCACCATCATATTCTGTAGTTTCTTCAAGTGCTTGGAAATCTAAATTCTGCAAATACAAGAAAATATATTTTAACATCTTTCTCTACCACACCATTACAAACAATGAATAAAAGAAATTTTTTCCCAGTCATCTGCTTTCTTACCCGGCTTCCACAAATAAGCAATTCAATTTCCTCTGGTCTGAATAAGTATTTTAAGGGAGATTCATTAGTCACCATATGAAAACCTCTCCGAAAGGCCTTGAATTGTTTTTCTACTGATTTATTGAGAATGTAGTCAGAATAGAGACCGACAAACTCCTGCAGAAAACATTAACCACAAGAACTTCTTATAATATGCTATGCAAGCAAAACAAGTTATTGGGCTGCAGAATTTTTTTATTTTCCCCAAAGAAAAAGACATTCAAGAATATTTTTAAAAATTCAAATTTAACACAAAGTAAAATACTTTTTACAATTCCAAGCTCTCTGCAAATCCTGTATTAAACTGCAGGCCACTGACATAAACAATTTTGATAATGTATTAAGTAGGTCAGAATACAATTTTTAGGTACCAGCAGCTTGTTATGCAACTGATATCTAAGCAATGTATACATATTTTCTACATTTAGATAAATCCATCTATTTACGGAAGGTCAGAGAATGTAATGTAAAGGATCTGAGCAAACCAGGAAGACTATTATGAAATATTTGGGAAATTGCCTACTGCATTCAGTTCACCAAAAATGCTGATTTTATTGGCTTGGTAGATAAGCTATCATACTGTATCATAAAAGAAAAATGTGCTTTATATCCTTAGTAAGTACTAATATTTTATTAGAAATGTATATTCAGATGTGTTTTTTAAAAAATTCCCGTAACTTAACATAATTTTCCTGTTACATTCCGAGTTACTGACCTCTGTTCCTAAATGAACACTTTTGTAGTCAATAGAAAAGACAAAATTGATTTTAAGAATACTTTTCAGAACCTTATTTATGTCACAAATGGGATATATGTATAAATTAAATGTAATGATCATTTGCTCTGTGAGACACATGAAAAAAGAGGCTTAATTATGAGGCCCTCTGCTCACCTCTACAGCCTAGTATGACAAACACCCTGCCTCTCATTTCTACTCCCATAACAAAGCTCATCACTCTCTCCTCCTTCATGCCCCCTTTGTCTAAGGGGCTTGGTGCCCAACTATGTGCTCTCATAATTATCTTATATTTATTTCCTAGTATCACACCCTGCACTGCAACTTCCTGTTTACAAACCTGACTGGATACCCAGACTGAGAGCTTTTTTATTCCCAGTGTCTAGTTCACAATATATATTTGTAAAGTGATTTAATAAAGAGCTCTTCTGGGGAGTAAAACGTCATTATATGAACTAAGTCAAGGTAAAACACAAAAACTTTCCAAAAAGAAGCAAAAAAAGAAAGTTTATACAAAAGGCCTAGGTTTTAGATGCTTCTGTGCCCCTTCACTTCTTTTTTCCATTCTTGTAGCTTATGAAGTTCAACTAAGTTATGTCTGTGGGAAAATATCCTCTAATTTCTTCCTGTAGCCCTCTTCCTCGTTGTGCCAAAACTCTAAAATGTAAATGATTTATTGAAATCACATTTAATGACAGGTCTAAGGCAGTGGTTCTTACTGGGAAGGGAGAGGTTTTACCCCAAGGAGACATCTGGCCAGGTATGGAGATAATAATGGCTGTCATAATGTAGGCAGGGGGGATACTGGCATCAAGCAGGTGGAGGCCGGGAATGCTGTAAGCAATCCACAGTGCACAGGGCAATCCCCACAACAAAGAATTATCTGTCCCGCAGGTCAGCAGTGCTGAGACTGACAAACCCTGATCTAAACTTAAACTCTTTAATCTGACATCTTAGAATACATCCATCCCTGCAATTGCCAGATTATTTTTAATCTGGTTATGAAGTTCTGGCAATAAATTACATGGTTGAGTTATACTCTTCCTATTAAGCATATAAATCTTTATATGCTTCTGAACATAGCGGCAGGAGAGGAATGACAATTTTCGATCTTTCAGATAGGTATAATCCAATCCTAATGGCACTTACATGATTGACCTTACTAAGAATGGCACCTCCATTCAAGATATTTTCCATTATACAAGGTAGAAAGAAGAAAAAACTCTAGGGAAAAAGTTATGAATTTTTGTCATGTTCAGAATCTCAATTCTTTCACTTCTCTTACACTGAGGTCCTTAAAGATTTCATTTCTAAAACTTTCAAGGTAAAAAGGAATAAAAAAGTTTTTAAAAAGGATACATTATATCCTTAGAAATATTAAGTGATTACTTAAAGCCAGTATTATTGAAAGAGAGGAGTTAATTTTTGTTATCTCTTCTGTATTTTCCAGATTTTCTACAATGAACATATTACTTTTCTACTTGAAAAAAGTTGACTTCTTAATATACTAGGTAAGAAAACATTCACGAGAGAAAAAATTCTGAAACACTACTGTAACATACTAATACAACTTAATTCTGTTCAAAACTACACTCACAGAGTATGCTTATTAACAAAATGTTTGTGACATAATAGATGTAAGTCTGCAGTACCCTACAATCCAAGGTTTAGAAAAATGAGGCTATTTCATTTACATGAACATGGTTACATGATTTCTTGGTTCTTGGTATGAACTATTAAGTAAATCTTTGAAAATTACAGGCACATATGTTTTAAAACTCTGTAATAAAAAGATGAGAACAATGAAGAAATAAAAACACTTATTACCTTCCTGTTTTCATTTGTAATTGGAATTTTATCACCATTTTCCTTTAGATCATACATCATTGGATTACCAAAAAGATCTGTCTGTGATATCTGGAAAGTGATCATCATATCATCTTCCACATTTCCTTCATATTCCAATAAATCTTTTAAACTTTGATATAGAACCTAACAATCAGAAATGGAAAATTTAGGCTACCAAAGAATTACAAAATAACAACAAATAGTTTATATCATGCTTCTAGGAAAAAAATAAACTTTGTCAGTAAATACAAGTATCCCTGTCTCCCAAATCGTTTATAACACAGAAATCGAAGAAAGACGGCTAGTCATTAGAGTAACCTCCCGTTCTCTGCTGAGAAATCCCATCCCTCCATTTGGGCAATTTCACACTGCACTCTACTAAGCCTCAGAGGTGACCTGGGAGAGGGTAAGGGAGAAAGGGACACACCAAGTGCAGCCACCAAGACCCTCAACCAGGGCAACCTTGATTTCACCTGGCAATCTCATATAATTTCACTTAAAAACAAAGAAAATGTTTAAAAACCAGTGCTTTACAGCATTAATCTTACAAAAGCTGACTGCTGGCAGCAATACATACATTTTTGCCTTTGCAATTTTAAGTGTTCATGGCACTTCAATTGCATAAAACATCTTAGTGGTTATAAATATCTACAAATATTCCATTGAAAAACTTAAAAATTCTTAAATAAATTAAACCATATTTTTACATTTAAATAAAATCCAAAAGGACAAAGAACTTACTGGGTGAGAGTCTCCTAAGTCACGAAAAGTTCCTTTTTTCCCCATGAGCTTTCTGTAGACAACCATGGGAAAATGTACATCCAGTATACAGTTATTGTAAATAGCGAGACCCAGTACTATGCCAATCAGAGTAAACTGACCCTCAGTTTCAAAAGAAGATGGATTAAACCAAAACAATTTTGTAGATTCATCATACGTGAACATACCTATAAAAAATGATTTAAGGAAAGACATTACTTTTGTGTTTTCCTGAAGATACAATTGAGGATGCACCTCAATTAATACGAAAGTAAATATTATACGATTATTTACGTAAAACTTATATTACTAAGTATACAAAAAATATTTTTCTATATTAGCGCTTGAAAAACCTATGTTCAAATATGTTGATTTTGATATGAATTATAGAAAATGTTGGAAAATAATTTTTAAGAATCCAAGAAAACAAAATGGCATTTTCCAGAAAGTTAGGAAAATGTACATTATACTCAAGTTCTAATCTTCTACTTATGCACATGAAAAGTCTAAATTTACATTTACAACTTATTCACTCAACGGGTGAAAAATAAAAGCAATGAATTGTTAGTAAAGGAAAAAAGACTTAGAATATGTCTCATTTAGTAAAACACCTCAAATGTACGGTTTTAAAAAAACAACTCTGAATTAAAAAAGTTTGCTGTGCTTTAGTTTCTTCAAATTTGCACAATGGTACCATGAAATTTTTATAGTACCTTTCTAACAAAGTCAGAGGATATTTACATAAATTTAAATTTAATAAACTTAAATTATGCCTAAACCCAAAGTTTTTTAATATACGCAGTAATTATGAATATGTAAAACCAGAAACAGTTGGCGTTTGTACTATTCTCACAAATTTTTATGGTTTTCATTATTCAAAACACATACTTGGAGACCTTTTTCGTAGCACTCATTAGAGAATGGCAATCTTTGGTGTCACATATCTGAATGACCATTACATGATACCTCACTTCATTGCACTTCATTTCACTACACTTTGCAGATACTGCCCCTCCTCCCCTTTTTTAACAAATTGAAGGTCCATGACAAACCCTGCATTAAGCAAGTCTGTTGGCGCAATATTTCTAATGGCAGTGTTCACTTTGTGTCTCTGACTCACTTTGGTAATTGTCTCAATATTTCAATCTTTTCCAATATTATTATATCTGCTATGGCGGGGGTTATTAAGCTTTTTAGTTCCATGGACTCCTTTTCAGAATGTAGCAGCAGACAGTTTTACATAAGACACTTAATATCAGAGATCAGGGAAAATAAAGATAGTAAGTTGAATTTTTTCAATTCAAGCTCACAGACCCCCTGAAATCTTAACCCCTGGCTAAGAACCCTTGTGTTATGGTGATCTGGGGTCAGTGATCTTTAATGTTAATTTTGAGATAATTTTAGGGTGCCACAAACTGCATAACTGCATCCACATGAACTGTGAACTTAGTCAATAAATGCTGTGTGAGACCGTCCTGACTGCTCTACCGACTGGCTGTTCGCAGCCTCCCCTGCCTTGTTAAGTTCACAGTTCATGTGGATGCAGTTTGTGGCACCCGAAAACAATGACAAAATTAACATCAAAGATCACTGACCCCAGATCACCATAACACAAGGATTCTTAACCAGAGGTTAAGATTTCAGGGGGTCTGTGAGAGCTTGAATATTTTAAGACCACTGTTAAGACTTACTGCTTGGAAAAATACTGATCACTGACAATACACCTGGTCACCCAACAACTCTGATGGAGATGTACAACAAGATTAATATTTTCATGCCTGGTAACACAAAATCCATTCTGAAGCCCATGGATCAAGGAATCATTTAGACTTTCAAGCCTTATTATTTAAGAAATACATTTCATAAGGCTATAAGCACCATAAATAGTGATTCCTATTTTGAATCTAGGCAAAGTAAAATTGAAAACCTTCTAGAAAGGATTCACTATTCTAGATGCCATTAAGAATATTTGTGATTCATGTAATGAGGTCAGAATATCAACATGAACAGGACTTTGGAAGAAATTGGGTCCAACCCTCATGGATGATTTTGAGGAGTTAAAGACTTCAATGGAAGACCTAACTGCAGAACTGGTAGAAATAGCAAGAGATCTGGAATTGGAAATGGAGTCTAAAGATTTAAGTGAATTGGTGCAATCTCATGATAAAATTTGAAAGGATAAAGAATTGCTTCTTATGGATGAGCAAAGAAAGTGGTTTCTAGAGATGGAATTTACTCCTGGTGAAGATACCATGACCGCTGTTGAAATGGCAACAAAGAATTTAGAATATTACATAAACTTAGTTCATAAAGCAGCAGCAGGGTTTGAGAAGACTTACTTCAATTATGAAAGAAGTTCTACCACGGGTAAAATGCTATACAACACCACTGCATGCTACAGAAATCTTTCATGAAAGGAAGAGTCAATCCAGGTGGCAAACTTCATTGTTATCTTATTTTAAGAAATTGCCACAGCTACCCCAACCTTCAGCAACCACCACCCTGCTAAGTCAGAAGCCATCAACACCGAGACAAGATCTTACACCAATAAAAAAGATTGTGACTCGCTGAAGGCTCACATAATGGTTAGCATGTTTTAGCAATGAAGTATTTTTAATTTGAGGTATATATGTTTCTTTAAGACATAATCCATTTGCACACTTTGACTACAGTAAGTGTAAACAAACTTTTATATGTACTGGGAAACCAAAAAATTTCTGTGGCTCGCTTTATTGTGGTGGTCTAGAACAAAACCCGCAATATCTCCAAGGTATGCCAGTACTAAGATGCATTACCTTCTTCCCTTTAAATGAACATTAAAAGTGAAAGGATAATTAAATATTTTATATCAATTTTTACAACTTCATAATCTTACTAAAATGTTACTGAAATGCTATGGCCAAAATGAATGAAAATATTTTAAGATTTAGGTATCATAAAACTCCTGTAATTTTGGATACAACAAAGAATTTAGAAATAAAATAATATAGTCTATAAATAAGTTTTGAAATCAGTTCAAAAATCTTAAAACATTAAAAATGTTCCTTTTCACACTTAAGTTAAAAATAAAAGGAATATTATAACATTCCCTTGATCACTAAAGCATAAATTATGCTTAGAAAAAATTTTAAGCAATTTAATATTTAAGAAGTAATGGGCTGAAAATTATAATCCATACTTCCATTTTTAATTCTGACATAAACTGTTCTTACAGGCCTAAGTTATAACACTCAAGGAAGAACGTTAGTTACAAACATGGTTCTTTTCATGGCCAGGAACGGTTGATAAATAATTATAGCTAATAAATTCAATGAAATTTCACAAATGCATGTAAAAATTAATCAGACTCTAAATCGTAGCAATCAATACCATTATCTTTGTACATGAAAAATAACAATCTTGAGGTCCAGGGAGATTTCATTTTAGGTACATTTTTTAGGCACCTGGAAGAAAGGCACCATTAGGGTGTTCCATCTAAAATATTTCTTTTCAGTATTTCTATTGCCACCATTTTAATTATCTTACCAACTTCTTGCTTTCAGTTAAAAGTACCAATTGGAACTAGTTAATGTTATGTTTTTTGTTAAAAGTATTTCTGAATGTAAATATACTTTATAGCTAATATTTCTAGATATGTCAAAAGCTAGAGCTAAGGATCAAATTGACAAACTACATGCTTACCTTAATTCTGTAGTTGTCTTTTCCTTACAGAGCTTATAAATTATTTTTCTATCTTACAAAGGGTATGGTTTATGTACATTTGATTTACAATAATCAAATTACATATAAATGCCACAGGCTTCAGATTAATAAACATTAGCTAGAATAGAGATAACGTTACCTTAAGCTGCTATTGTTTTTTCCATGAACTCAAAATGTTTACTTTTCTTTGTATGAGAGAAAGTGATCAAGAACTGACCAAGAACAACTACAGAAAGCTCAGTTCAATGCATAAACTAAGAAAACAACACACTCTAACAGTTTGGCTCTCAAAGCTTAAGGGTTTCCCGCAACTGGTGTATCTTTAGAAGAAGCCTTTTCCTACAATTGTCATTCACTTTTTTTTTTCATCCCCGCCTTGTGGCTTTTTTTGTGTGCTGTCTGCTCTGTGTCCATTGGCTGTACATTCTTCTATGTCTGTTTATTTCCCCTCCCCCCCTATGGCTTGCTTGCTGCCTGCTTTCTGTGTCCATTCCCTATGGGCTCCTCTGTGTTCTCGCTTGCTCCCTTCTTTTTGTTGTGTCACCTTGCTGAGTCGGCTCTCTGCGGTCTGCGGGCTGGGCGGCACTCCACGGTATGTGGGCGAGCCTGCCTTCACAAGGAAGGCCCTGGGACACAAACCCAGGGCCTCCCGTATGGTAGACAGCTCATCTGATTGAGCCACAGCTGCTTCTCTGTCATTCACTTTTAAATGCAAGCGAGCCCAGTGAGTGGTTATTTTGGAGAAATTGAACCAGTTCAGAAATATCCAGTTAGGAAGAGACAATATTAACTAGGGGTTGTGTCTTTTCTATTTTCTATTTTGCCTCTTTTTTATCAGAAGCAAAAGAATAAAGAACTGAAACTCAAATCCTTAAATTCCAGATTGACATATGTAGATCAGCTTTTCCCAAACTGTGTTAAATAAAAACTCTCTGGGATACAGATATTATTAAGAATGGGGTGAAAAAGGGTTGTGGAATACAAAAAGTTTGGGGGAACATTATAATAATAAAGCCCCCCAAATCCTATAGCAAATAAATCTAATTAATTTGGTACCAGCCAGCGTTTCTCAACTTCATTTGAGCATGATTCAGTTGGGAGACATTCTCAACATTCTTCAGACCACTGTTTCATGAAACTCTTGTTTAAGAAACACCACAAGTTTGGTGACTGTTTAGACTACAAAGAAAAGCAACCAAACCCCTACAATTATTCTTAAGCACCATTCTAATGTTTTCTCAATTTAATTTTCCAAAGAAGTAATTTCCTATATTAAAATATTTGGTTAAGTAACGTAAATAAGAACATACATGAATGATGCACATCGGTCCCTAAAATCCATAAATTTAGTCATTATCTGTGATTCTAGGGAATCCATACTCAAAACTGTCTTTTGATGCTTTTCAAAACTGAGATTGTCAATAAATTAATGGAAACAAACTCTTAATTCAAAAGGATGATATGACATCATCATTGTATCACCAAAGTGTTTACCAATATCTGGATTGAAGATTTCCTCCACAACCAGCTGAAAAAATTCTTTGGAAACACCTCCTTCATCAACTCCTTGTTCTCCTTCAAATTCCACATACAACTGTTTCTTCAAGTCTGCAGGATTTTCCATAGCGATCATCTCTAGCTAGTGAGTGAAAAATATGAAAAGATGACATAAAATATAAACAAACACAAAGTCTTACTTTCTGTTTTTAACGGGAAATGTAAGCAAACTGGTCAAGTCAGGAAAAGCAATGATGGTTTTCAAAGAGTAAACAAGGACTCAATCTCCAAAGGAAAAATATGAGGCAAACAACTGCAAAAGAGCTGTTTTCAAACTTTAGGGTTTTGTTGTAAATTAGCACTTAGCAGAAAATCTTGCTGAAAGCTATTAAACTCTAGCACCCAACATTTCTTCAACTCTAAATCTTTTATCCAATAAATCAATCTTAGGTCACTATGAAATCCTGAAGTTCTTTTTGATTAATAAAATTAACACTAGATTGTTTTTGAAATATGTATACTTTAAGTTATTTGTTGTTTTATATTAGATATCAGAAATTTATTAACAGTTATCCTAACTGATTACCCACCTTTATTTGACCAATTGGCTCCAAATGCCTTTTGGTTATTAAAAAACGAAAAAAGAAAATCTACTCCTCAAGGATTAATATTTGCCAAAACAGTACTTAAGAATGTGCAGGTTACTGCAAAAATTCCAAAAGGAATTTTAAAAATCGTCCTGAACAAAGCAACAATCACTAGAATAAATTATAGTTCTAAAGTAATTACTTTAGGTAATGACATTTGTTTGGACAATCTACATATAAAATAAGTAGTCTCATAAATTAATGTATCAGGTCAGGCAGCCCTAGACCAGTGTTTTGCAAACTGAAAACTGCAGCTCATTAGTGGTTTGAATCAGCAATAGGGTTAAAAATAACTGCATGCATTCAACATCACAAAGGCACCTAGTGTTTTGGAACAAAATTTATTTCAATTGTATGTACAAATCGATACATACACAGGTACTGGGGAAATCATGTAAAATATTTTTCACTGGGGTTGCAATAAAAAAGTCTGAAATACAAAGGCTTAAATGACCTGGATATTTTCAATTTTTGGGTTTTATGATTCTGTGAACTTAGAATCAACTGTGATCAAATTAATTAATACCATCATTTTTCTTGACTAAAGAATGTGCTGTCCTTGCTGAAGAGTGGTCTCTAACATTTACAAAAGCATTTTTATGCCAAGATGTATGAAAAGAACTTATTTTTGAGGCAGCATATTATTGTAGGGATTAAGTGTCAGAATACTTTGTACTAGTCCCAATTGTCACTCAACGTTAGCAAACGACTCAATTAAGCCTCAGTTTCCTCATCTGCAAAGAAGGAAAAAAAAAAGGATAATACTTATTCTTCATATTGCAAAGTTGTGAAGGTTTATTAAAAATATGATTGTTTTATGCACTATTTATCTGTAAACCCACAACTTCTCTAATAAAGAGAAAAAAAGAAAAAAATATATATGTACATACATGCAGGCAAACCTGCTTGTATCAATTATATAATATATTCCAAAGTGAAAAACAGGTGACTTTCTGATTATCTGCTATTTAGATTATACATACTATAGCTCTTCCGCATTAATGTCAATAAATAAGAGTTGACTCCATACGAATATGATACCCGCAAAGGATTTGGTAGAGTTTCTATAGGATTCAGAGGCTCTGTGCTTTAGTCTCCGCTTAAGACCTTTCATATGAAAAGTGAGGGAAACTTACCTTCATTCTTAGTAAGGTATTACATGCCATTCCATTTCCAATCACCACTTTCTGCCCCCTCCTCTTGGGTGCCAAAGGAGAGAATTTAGGGCAATATGTTCTTTTATTAGGATAACTATAAATATATACCTTTACCTCTCTTTGCTTTAATGTTTAATTCGTAAAATGGGCATAATAGAAATAAGTTAATGTATGTGAAGCACAGATAAAATTCTCTGCACAAAAGTCAGTGTCTTATACTTGCTGCTGTTATTATTGTTGTTATTTTTATGGTTCTAAAATCTTTTCTGGGCTTCCTGGAAAACCTAACAAGCAGGAGGTTATAGAACTAAACTCCTTTAGCAATTAACAGCAGCAACAATAATAACAGTGTTGTCAGGGCACTACTCTAAAACACTTCACAAATACCGAATCATTTAAGCTTCACAACAACCCTTACAAGGTAGGTCATATGACTAATCCCATTTCATAGATGAGGAAACTGAGGTATTGAGAGGTTAAATAACTTGTGCAAACCAGAGGTAGGAAATGGTGAGCTGGGGATGCTAATGGAGGCAGCAAGCTCTTAACTACTAAGCTTTACTGACTCTTCATGATGATTAGGAGTAATGATTTTGAAAAAGGCCATTATAAAGTAAAGGGCTGTAGTAATTTTTCTTATTCTGAAAAACAGAAAACTCCAATCCATTGCTTAGTCAACTAGAGAATGGCTTAAGAACTAAAGTATAAAGATTTACCACTATTTGTAGTAGCTATTTCATTTAAAATGGAGTAGGTAATGCATTATTACAAATCGAAGGAATCTGGAAATTAGAGAACTACTCCAGTGAACATCTGAAAATTTCTTACCTCTGAACTAGCCAGGATGATGAAATCCTAGTGAGATATTTTTTTTTTAATAAAATAAACAAAACAAAACAAAAACCCAACTTACCTGCTATCAAAGCATTCCCAGAATACTTAGGTAGGGTGGTATCTCAACATAAAAACACAGTTGCCAGCTTTACAACAGAGAGAAAACCCCCTCACTTAACACTGTATAGTATTCTGGGCTATTATTCAAGAATATCAAATTCTTACTTAGCCATAATAGAAAAAAACTCCACAATGGTGTAGATATTTAAGTAGAGGTAGGAATACGCAGATAAAATAGACTCTCTTATATTTGGATGCCTACAATCTGTTCGAAAGGCTGGCTTAAAGTACTTAAGTCAATTTGTTGGACTCAATGGTTAGCAGTTTACTAATGCATATACTTAAATTACTGACTAGAGTGGGATTTTTTGATTACCCAGATATTTAATTTTTCATGTTCTCTATAAACAGATGAAGAAAAGTTTGTTATACCTTAAATATAAAGTTTAGGTGTTTAGGTAGCAGCCAAATCGCATGATCACATCTGCCCAAGAGACCAGGAATCCTGAGTTCTACTTCCAATTCTGCCATTAATTTTTGCAGGCCACAGTCTCTAGGCTTCATTTTGCTCACATTTCTGAAGTGAACTGCTTTTGCAGTAGATGGACAATATTCAAGTACAGATATTATCTCGTCACTCCTAATTTATAATAGGCTAAATATTAGTTAGAAGTTTTAACATAATTGAGAACTGATTTAAATATCATTTGTTAGCATGATTAAAAAGCTCACAGCTAATCTTACTTTAACACTTGCTTAGAGGAAGATCTTATAAACCAAAATGGTTAATGATTTCCTCTAAATCCTACAAATTAATTTGTAAAAAAGAAAAAAGAATAATGTTTGCATACAAGTAACTAAGCTTTTTGGTATATAGTTTTGCTGTACTAGAGGGAAAAAAGGAAAATAAGAGAAGGTAGAAAATGAAGGCGGGCAATTTTTTAAAACCCTCTAATGAATCTTACAGGCAGCAATTTCATTGTTACTTGAAGGCTAAGCACAGCTTTTGTGGAAGGCAGCTAAAGAGGTCCAAATCCAAGAAGCCAAACATAAAGTGTGTAGCTCTGGCACACACTGTTCTGTTTTAACAATGACACCAGAGAGACTGCAACATGCCATGAAACATCACTTCATGTTCTTACATAATACCTACAATATAAGCAGCAGGCTGCCTGAGGATCAGTTATTAAGTATATTAATTGTTCATGTGGCTCAAGAATATATAAGTAAAATGAAAAGACACCTAAAAAGCAAGCATTATAATTACTCCAGGCAGTTAATGCCCCTTTCTGTTTCCACTGAAACACTGCCTAAGTTGCCTGAATAACGCAGACTTTCTTCAACACAATAAATATATTTGGAATTTTCAAAAACCAGTAACAGAGAAAAGAGGCACAGAACCTCAGCACCTTTTTGATCTCAGAACTTAGTCTTTTGCAACTTTTTCCACTGGTGTAGAGTTTTGAGCTCTCAGATATAGACAAATTCATTCTAAAATGAAAATATATTCTGAATAAATATACATTATTTTCTAGTCTGTGTCATGGGTTCATACCCTTCATTAGCATAGAAAAATGGACTATATCTTAATTTTAGGTGGCATTCAATTTTACTTTCAGCTGATGAAAAAGAACTAGAAATGATGGGATATCTAATACTATAATAAAATACCCTATGACAAATGTAAATTCTGGTATAAGGTATCTGGTAACTGGTTTGTCTTCTGGCCAGCCCTTATGTTCTTAATTGGGGCACTAAAATTCTTACCTTATGTGGAAGGGAAGGAGGGAGGGAGGGAATGGGGAAGGAAGAGAGGAGAGAAGGGAGGGAAGGAAGAAGGAAGGAAGGAAGGAAGGAAGGAGAAGCAACCCCATCTTGAAAAATAGGAAGATAAAAGCAGGTACATGAGTTCCCACTATTCTCCAGGCTCAATCTCCCTGGCACTAAAAACCTCAAAATTCCTGGAATAGCTGCTGTTTCCCAGAAGATCTAACCAACTACAAAACCCAGAGTTGTCCCTGAGGATATTTAAGTAGAAAGAACTATCACTACTGCCATCAGTGTCATACGGGGACCTCTGGGTGACCTAGAAAGGCCCCAAACTCAGCAACATGCAGAGACCTCCCCCCAGTTACTTCACCCATCTCACAAAAACGCAACTCTAAATTTCATGTGCTTGAATTTTCGGACACTGCTTAACTGCTTTATGACATGGTTTTACTGCACAACTTCTCCCAGTCAGAATTGACCTTTATACTTACAAAATAGTTCTACATTCCCCTTATTCCTGCACATCTGGTCTTTCCCCCAAATCCTTTTCTCTTCTCAATGGGGAAACCTCTGGATCTAATTATCAAGATTTAGAAAATCTATTCCTTTTCAAAGAGAGAATATAAAGTAACCATGGGAACACATTTCAATTTGGACAGGAGCAACAAAAAATACAATACTATTTAAGAACAGAAATGTTTATGTCCCTATATTATAAAATACCAAATACAGTTTTTCTAAAGTCACTTATAGAACAAATTCATTGAACTGTATCACACTCTCACTTCTCCAATTTCCCCATCATTAGGTTTCTAATTTAATATTAATTTAAAACAACTGCCCAACTTACCCGGACAAGTGCATCATCTATGATATGATCACGTCTGACTTTGAGTCTCAAATATGGATTCAACTGCTGTCCTTGCACTAAGCTGTAGAGAACAGTGATTCTTCGTTCACTGTACATGCGAATTCTGTTGTCATAATATAATCCCAAATTCTTTGTGACAGCATTCAATATAAAGGGACATGTCATAAAAGAGAATTTGTTTTCTGTTTCTACTTTGAAAAAAGTATAATCTTTATCCATTTCTAGTACATCATTCAGTGGTTCATTAATAAACTCTTCAAAAGGGATAAGCGGTTTTCGACAATCTAGAGTTTTAACACCAAGTTCAGTTTCCAGTGGGTCTACTCTAGGACCTTTCTTGTTTCTTCTTTCCTCTCCCAATAACTCCTGAAGTGTCAATTCACTGGACTCAGGGATGGGTTCTTCATCATCTTCTTCATTGTGATTTGTATCCACTTCCCCTCCCACTACATTTGCATAGTAAACCATTTTCAAGCACTTTGAAGCAGCAACAATGGCATCATCATCATTCACTAGATTTCGACCATTAAATTCATTGCTTATGACTTTGTAAGTAATAAGTTGCTGAAATGTTTCCATCATTCTCCGAATCTGGTCTGCACTGTATCTAGACCATAGTCTAACCAGTTTTCCTTGGGCTGCAAGGGGCAGTTTGCTCATTGCTTTGCAGAACAATGGCAAAGCCATTTCCAGATATTCAGGACTGTGGAGATTTCCATTCTCCATCACAATAATGAACAAATTCAGGTAATTAGGATCACGGGAGTATACATTGTGATATGTCAAGTCACATTCCACATTTGGTGATAAGTATACAAGTGCATTAAGAAAGGCAGTTTCTATTTTCTCATTAGAGAGCAATCTGGTGTACACCCTTCTAATGGCATCAATATCCACAGACACATCATCAGGGCCTAATTTTTGTAAGTTGTTATCTCCTTGTGAACTATCACCTATCCTTGAGGAGGATGCTTCTGAATCTTCTTCCATAGCAGCAGCAGAACATGCAGCTTTTTCCTTTTCATCTTCATCCTTGTCTTCATCTTTTCCTTGAAGAGATTTCAGTTCTTCCTTTGTGTGATGTTTGACTTTTCGAAAGCTCTGTACCAATGCCTCAGCACTAGAAAAAACTCTTCCAATAACACGGATTAAAGGGGAATAATCCTCTCTCTCTCTACATAATTCAAGAATTTCATACACCGTCTCTTCTGTTAGGTAAGTCACATCTAGACCATTGAAGGAAAAGAGAGAAGAGTTATTTTCATAATGTATAAACTGATTTTATTTTAATAAGTTCCAGTGAAAAGTAAACAGCCAACATATTACACTCAATACCGTTTATAATTTACAACTCTTTTGAAAAAGTGTCTAAGGGAGGCAGATGTGGCT
This sequence comes from Dasypus novemcinctus, assembly GCF_030445035.2. NCBI lineage: Eukaryota > Metazoa > Chordata > Mammalia > Cingulata > Dasypodidae > Dasypus > Dasypus novemcinctus. Next base: position 181,765,296 of record NC_080675.1, on the reverse strand, counting down.
CAAGCATTTGGGCTTCTGTCTACCACATGGGAGGTCCCAGGTTCAGTTCCTGGTGCTTCCTAGAGAAGATAAGAAGACATGAAGCTGGCTCAATGGGCTAGTGCAAGAGGCTGGCAGGGCAAGCTAACGCTGCAAGATGACGCAAAGAGGAAACACAATGAGACACACAACAAAGGTGGGAGTGGAAGTGGCTCAAGCAACTGAGTGCCTCTCTCCCACATGGGAGGTCCTGGGTTTGGTTCCCAGTGCCTCTGAAAGAGAAGAGGAGCAGACACAGAAAGCGCACAACAAATGGACAGGAAAAGCAGATAGAGAGTGCAAACAATGCGCGGGGTGGAGGGGGATAAATAAATCTGGGGGGAAAAAATATCTACTACTTAGAAATCAGCAAAATATTGTGTTTACCTGTATTTTTTTTCCAATGAATGACTACCTTACCCATTGTTTCAATAACACAGTCACATTCTTTCAAAAGCATACAACCTCTACTGAGCTCACAATAGTTCTAATTTCTCTTCACAATCAAGGAATATGTTAACATGCTGCTTTAATTATAAGTATGAAAGCATCTTAAAAAAATTTTTTTTATTTAAAGAAAATTGTAAATATGAGCCATTACATCATGTTCCAATTCATCACAACACGCCTCTTAGATCATAAACATTACTACTCTTCTAAGGAGTTTCTTTCCTGTTTTATTGCTTGCTTTAAGACAAGTTCCTATGACATTCACTTTTGGAAACTGCTTTTCTTTTACTTCTTTGTGTCTTAACACCAAACTAACTCCTTTTGGTTTTTCCTAATTTGTTCCAAGACAGCATTCTGTGGGCAAATGAAGAGAATTAATAAACCATTTTTCATTAGCTCTTAAAGTTAAAACTGCCATCTGTAGTAAGCCTTAGAGAGTGGCAGGGAACAGAGCTTGAGCAATGAAAAATGATTAAGTGATACGGCAATTTCGGCAGACAAGTGAAGCAGAGACTGCTACACAGGCACCAAGAGTTCCTCTTCTTCCTGGGCACATTGAGGCCCCATTTCCTGACTCCCTACTCCCTTACAAGGGAATGTGATAGGTGCTACTTTCAGGACAAGGCTCTTTTCCCACGTTGCCTAATGAAAGCTGTGTGTTGAATATAACCGAACTACCTCTGTTCTGTCTCTGAATGACTGCAAGAAGCAGAGCCCCTGCCAGCCTAGAATACTGTGGACTGTTAAATGAGCTAGAAATAAACTTCCTGTGTTTAAAAATATTGCTCATTTTGGGACCTATTTAATAGCACAGTCTGCCTTACCCCGTTGCGCTCACAGAATCTTTGAAACTAACAGAAATGACAATTCCTCAATACCTCCCGGTACTTTTCTTTTAATATATAAAAATTTTATAAGAACCAAGATAAGCTAATATATTCCTATTGTTTCGACAGCTTGAAATATTTCAATTCAAGGAAACTTTTTTCCTCACCCCCATTATACCAATTTTCTCCTATAAATAAATACTCAAAGCAGCAAAAATAATGGGGCAATGAAAGGCCAGACTGAATACCAATTTCTCAGTACTCACTCTCAGACCTATAGTAATATTAACAAACTGAAAGCAGAAAAAACAAGGACGAGAACACTTCAAGGATGGCTGAGATAAAATCTCTGAAGCCATGGACCACCTCAGGGGTGGAAGAGTGTATAGCAGTTTTCTGGAACACATCCAACTTCCCTCTCATGCCTGCATCTAAATATAATGGCTAAAATCTCCAAAATCATCTTTTCCTGTTTGACTCTTCTTAATATTTGCTATTATTCCCTCTCACACAAAACCAGACAAACCTAAAACTCTTGTTCTCTGCACAACATTTAAATCACATATACTCCTTTGGGAAGAATAAAAAGTTAAGTCTGGAGAATATGGAAGAGAGGAATACTGAAGGGGAGTGCTATGGGATGGAATAAATTAGAAAAACAACGAAAAATGCTGTTTTCCCTCTCTTCTACACCCTTCTTACTCAAGAAATAGTGACATACAAAAAAAAAGAGTGGAATTTTAACATGTTGTTTTCTAAAACCCCAAATTACCATCATAATCAAATATTAATATTTTCTCTGAGCTTTCATAACAAGTTTGACTTCTTCATGGAAAGCGCTGAGTGTAGTGCTTTGAGTGGAAAACAATATAAAGGACTCAAACACAAAAACAGTAGTAACCCCCAATTCTTAGGGACATCATACAATTCTTTTAAGACTTCATTCTCAGATATGTCCTATTAAGGATACATAAGCATCAGTAATGTCTTCTTAAAAAGTGTGAAGCCTAAAACTTACTTTACTTGGAAAAAACTATAGTATCTTACAAGACAACCCCAAACCCCTAATTTCCTAAAATGTAACCAAAAACATATTACATACCTATTATAAAATCCTGTTAGAATGCAAAAACACTTTGCTTCCTGATCATCAAATCACAGAGTTGTTAACAAAGGTTGCTCTGTGTAGGCAGTAATACGTCTCTTGGGGACATATACCTATTTCCCCTATGTAGACATGTCATGCATCATCTTCAGAACAACTTCGAGGTATTCTGACATTCTACCAATTACAGCTAAGATATACTTAGATATTGTCCACAAAGTGCTTTTTTAAAATGAACAGATTTTTTTTCAGATATAAATATAGTCAAAAAATATCAAAATTAGGAATATAAGCAATCATAAAATTTGGGCATCAATAAAAGACACTTTACTAAAAAATCATTAACTCAAGAGACATTTCTATAGGATATACCTATGAATATTGTGATATATTTATGGTCCTAAAAAGCCTCAATCTATAATATTGTACACATAAAAATTTATGCAAAAACAATACTATATCTATGCAACTAGAATAATCCAAATAAAAATAAGCACTTAAAAAGTCATTTAAAATTCTTAATAAAAAATACTATTGTAAATACAGAACTTTGCAGAAAAGTAGGGGAAGGGAAGAGCAGCATTTAAAAGAGACTATCAGGAAGGGTTGAAAGTTCTAAATTACGGAGACTTGAGCAAAAAAATGAACAAAGCCTGGGAAGAACCACTCGATAAGCAACTATGGGAATGGGGAAAAAAGGTTAACAATTTTAGGATATAGGGCTATTTAGAAAAGTAAATTAGACTTGAGTGAAGACTATCATTGAGAGTTGATGATATTCGGCAGCATGAATGTACTAGATGCCTGGGAGGAAGGCTAAGCAGGATATGGAAATAATATATTAGAAAGAAAAGCAGACTTCTCAGATAACTATTACGAAATTTTGCCTTGCCTTCAGAAATGGAAAAAGACCACTTCCTCTTCTTTCACCACATAGTCCTAGGGTTCCAGAACTCATGCCAGATAATTAGTCCCAACTATTCTATACTTTAAACAGACTTTTTTGCATAGTTTAGGAGACTAACCACAACTAAATCAATTTTTCCTAGAGGAAAATGTAGGTAAAAAGTTCCAATCGATGCATTAACAAATGAACTCTGGAAAATAATCTTTTCATTAGAGACCATTAAACACATAAAATGTATGTAGTCATTATTAGTTATATCTTTTATTATAATAAAAAAATTGGCCCCACTATACTGTCATGTCATAATAATGTCACACAATTAAACAAAACAAACTCAGACATAAACCTCCAATACGGTGTTCAACCAACCATTCTCAATTAAAATCAGAATATCTTACCTTTAAAATCATCTCTAGCTCCTTGTCCTTCTTTCTTGTTCATTTTTATCTCAGTGCAGTTATTAGGGGCACTTTTTGAGTTGTTCTCAAGGTAAGCTGAGCTTGCTCCTTTCTTGGAGGGATGAGGATCACAGAGTTTTGCATTAATCTTATAAAGCTCGAGGGCTTTAATAGCTGCTGCATTGTTATCCATACGAAGAAAAGTTGGACAGGAAGCACAAAACTCATTCGTGCAGACCTCATTTCCACAGCCCTCAGTTAACTGGTGGTAGTAGCGTTCTATTAGATGCTTTGCAGCTGCTCGCTTCCTGTACCAAACATTCAAACAATTAGTATAGCTCTTAGGTAGAAAGCCCAACAGATCATCAGCACAGCAGAAGTTAGTCAAGCACTGAAATAATAAACTTGTGCATTTGGATGAGATAGAAAATGGAGATCATATATTTACTCAAAACTTTTGATTGATGAAATATTTGATAAAATGATAAGATGCTATGATAAAGAATGTGAATGCTTATCAAAATCATTGTTTTAATAAAATATGCTTTCTTTGGTTAAAAGAGAAAAATCTTGTGTGATGTTATATGTGCTTCAAGTGCTGCACAACAGCTGAAAATTACATGGTTTTTGCTAAAAAAGTTTTATTATTTTATCACTTTAAAAATTAGTATTAAGAAAATGAGCACCCTTTTCTAGAGTTAATTTTAAAAATGAACTTCTAAGTAAAATATGCAAAGCTAGTGTTTAATGCAAAAAAAAAAAAAAAAAGATTCCAAAGCATATGGTCTTGAACCTAAAATTTGTCATTAAACCTCCTCATTAATTCCATATCACCCATGGAATATTTTAAATTTCTTTAGTACAAGAGCCTTATAGTCCTCTTACTTTGTAAACTTAAAGTACACAGACTAATGTTCTATGATTGTGGTTTCAGGAGAGAGAGCAAAAGAATTAAGGAAGGGATTATTTCATCAAGTAATAAATTGGACTACCTTATCTATCTCTATCATCTCTTCAACTCTAAGATGCAATGCTTCACTATCTGATGATGTGAGATTACAATAATTGAAGCAGAGTACCTGGATCCAAAGAACAAAAATATATAGCCATTCCAAATTCAAAGCACGGGATTAAAAACTACAAAGAATCTAAACTACAAAAAAAATAATTCACCTAATTTAACTGTCAAAAGTTCTTACAGTTGTTATCTTACTAACATGTAGAATAGTAAATGGCACTAGAGTTTAACTACATCTTGTTAATCATGAGAAATAAACCAAAGAAAAGGATATAAGGGACATATTTATAAGTCCTCAAAGTTATCATGGCAGGTGACAAGAGTAATAATCCAAACACATTCAATTCTCTCTGGTGCTTCTATTTTTCAAATGTTCCATGAAAATTATGAATCACTGCATGTAATTGCATGTAATTGTATGAACACAATTAGAGATATTTTACTAGAGGTAGCCATAAATAACCCTGCTTTTGAAAATTAAAATTATTCCAGATATATCATTATGAAAATATTAATCCAAGTGATAAGAAACATGTAAAGAAAAAGAAATGTAGACTCTAGAAGATTTATAATATTGGCTGCTACTCTTCAGAGAAGAATGAGAGATTAATGCCACCCCCACTCCAAACTGTAGCAGCTTTTCCTAGTGGGATGTAAAAAGGTATGTTCTTTCTGGAGGGAAATTATTAACATGTATAAAAAGTCTTAAAAATGTTAATATTCTGTGAATCATTAATTCCACATCTAAGAAAAAACTGGACAATTTTGCCAAAATGTGTGGTTTCTATGAAAAAAATCTGGCATGCCCAATAAGAGGCAGTGGCAGTTTGAGATTATTTTATGAATCCCAAAAAGAGAAAGATTATGTATGTAAACTAACCTATTCCTCTGGATGTGATACTCTTTGACTGCATTAAATTCAGCTGAGGGGCCTCTGATTAGATTACTTTTTAAGACTGTTTTAGGGCTTTGGACAAGACTACTTCAATGAGGCATGATTCAGGCTGAGTCTCCACCCCCTTGCTGGGTCTATATAAAGGGAATGACAACAAGGACAGAGGAAGAGACAGAAAGGAGAGGTTCAAACTGAGACCCCAGGGAGAGATGAGCCATTTGCCTGATAGTTTGCAGCTGAAATCAGGAAGAAAGCAACAGTGGAGCCTGAGAAGAGGCCCTGAGAGAAAAGGCATCAGAGAAGAATCCCAGTAAGAGCTCCTGGCTGCCCTCGGTGGAGCTTGGGAGACAGTACAGCCCCGAGGGCGAAGCATAGACCAGGCAGAGGTCTCCCGCTGTCTTGCTTCAACGTGCGGCGGTGACTTGGGAGAAGGCACCTGGTATTGTGCCTTGAGATGGACTTTTCACAACTTGGAACTGTAAGCTTTTTACCCCAAATAAATTCCTGTTATAAAAGCCAACACACTTCTCGTACTTTGTATTGGCAGCCCTTTGGCAAACTAAAATAGAGGAGATCAGATAAATGAACTGTTAACAGTTCAACACAATGGAATTAATAAAAATTACCAAAATCTGAAACTGGAAAGGAACATAAAGGGATACTTGATTAAAGTAGTTAAGTATAGGATAAACACATTTTTATTCCAAAATGTTAATAGTCATTAGGTAATGTGAATGAGTAAATTTTAAAAATTCTTTGAGTTTTTCCTTAATTTTTCCATAATAAACTTCTTTGCATATTAAAATTTTTATATGAAAATGGTGGCAGTTTTAAAATTTCATATACATGATTTGAATGGCTTCAACATTCACTAAATTGTCCTTATGATTTTAGAGTATGATCAAAATCAAAATCAAAACATAAAATAACCTATTTTTCTTAGTAAGATATCAGAGTCTGTCTAAATCAGCACCCCTAAATCCCCATCACAGGTATACTACCTCTGCTTATAATGCATAGAGAAGGAATGTGAATAGTAAAAACAGAACAAGACTGGGAAGCACTCTGCCTTTACAAAGCTGATAAACCTAAGCAAATAATTTAATTTCCTGAGCCTCAGTTTTCCCATCTTTAAGATTTCTTTGAATTCTAAATTTTAGGTTTACATAATGAGGTGAGGAAGGAACTAGAACTTGTTGGATCCCTGATAACATACTAGACACAGAGTTAGGCAATTTTTTAACGTAAGTTATTCTCATTTAAATGCCATGACCCTAAATATTATCTTCAGAAAGAGACAAAATCAATTCACATACCCAAGATCACACAACTGAAAGGAGAGAACTGTGACTAGAACAGGAGTTTTTCAGCTCTGGAATCTATGCCATTTCTATTATATTGTCTTATAGATGGTGGTTTATTTCAAAATAACTAATTTGTAAAATGAGTTGTAGTGAAAACTTCCATGGAAAAAAATATCAATGTGTAAATAAAAAAGTAAAAAAAAAACCTGGCAAAATCATAATTTAAACCTCATATTTATGCATGACACCTATCACACAGATTAAGTTTCTTGAGGAATAGGTGCCACTATATTGTGTAAGGTTAACATATCTATAATTTGTTGAGGACTTATATGCCACATACTCTTTAGATGTTCCCTTGTAAGAAGGCAATAAATACTACAAGTTAAAAGCATACATTTTGAAATCAAAGTGCCTAAATTCATGTATGCAATCTTGAGCAAGTTACTTAACCTTTCTGTGCCTTAGTTTTCTCATCTTTAAAATAGTAGGAGATATGAGAATTTTCAGTTGTGAGAGAATTCAATGCATATGTATAAAGTTCTTAGAACAGTACCTGATAGTAAGCACCATACAAGCGTTAGCTGCCATTATTACTGTTAGTTGTTAGTATCACACTCACAAGTCTGAGTTTGCTATATTAAGTGATGCTCAGAGGAGTCACATATCTACGAAGAGATCTGAACCCAGGCTTGACTGCAAAACTGTCGAAAGAGCTATTAGTAGCACAGTAGAAATTTAAGAGTGACCTCCTCTATTTGACCTGCTTTTCTACCCAAGATTTAAAACAGAAGCGACCCTGGTGAGACAGAACTGAATGGAAGCCATGCCATAGCTGAAATCAGCCATATTAAGCATTCTCCGTTCCTCATGTCAGTAACACCTTGAATTATCAGCATACAATTACGTAGCCCCATCAAAATAAAGGACATAAAAGCCTCTATGCATGGAAAAAAGTACCCTGATAATGACTTTTTGGTAGATTTCTTATCCAAGATTAATCCCTACTGATAGTCTACAGGCAGAATTGCCACATCACAACTTGTGGGCCAAATCCAGCCTGCCACCTTTTTTTTTTTCCTTTTTAAAATAGCCTACAAGTTAAGAATGGTTTTTAACATTTTAAAATTGTTAAAGAAAAAATCTAAAAAAACTTAGTGACAAATGAAAATTATATGAAATTGAAATTTCAATGATCAAAATGTTTTACTGGAACAAAGCCATATTCATTTATGTATGTATTGTTTATGGATGTTTTTGTACTGTAACAGGAGTTGGGTAGTTTGCTAAAAGAGACCTTAGGGCCTGCAAAGCCTAAAATAAATACCCCTAAGACATTTACAAAGATAAAACTTGTGAACCCTTAATATAGTTTGTTCTCTCTGACATCCAGTGATGACCTATCCATTTAACTTGGGACTCTATTTCCATTCAATAAATAAATGCAATAAAATGCAGAACTTTCCTCAAGTACATTAAATAAAAGGAAAGGAGAGAGAACGGGAAGACGGGAGACAGGAAGAAGATGAGAGAGGTAGAAGAGAGAGAAAAGCAGTAGAAAGAAGAGATGAAGGAAGGCCTTTCCTCAACAGGTCCCTTTAGTTAGGCCTCATCTACCATTCAATACCAAAACTCCCAAAGAAGGAGGTAAGGCTCACTCTCTTTAATTTCCTCGCACCCCATTGACTTTTCTTATTATGGTTCTGCAAAGGTCCCCGTCCATGGGGCATCTCTGGTGAAGCAGGCAGTCTTCAATTATCCCCTTTCCTTCCTTGGTTTTCATGACATTTCATCATTTCACACTGGTTCTCATTCCAAATCTCTGACCAATTTGTACAAGTTCTTTCAGTCTTTTTTATCCTCTTATACTCTTCCAAGTATAACCTAGGCTCTCTTTCTTTTGTCTATATACCATCCCTAAGCAATTTCACATCTACTATGGCTGAACTACTACTACCATATACAAGCTAACTCAAAACCTGTAGACAGATCCTTAACTCTAAATGTATGCTAGACCAATGTCATTTGAACATCCCAAGATGACTCACATTCAACAAGCGCAATGCTTTTTTCCCCTTGAACCAATCATGACTCACATTACCAACATTAGTAAGTGTGGCAGTTTGATATTACTGATGAATTCCAAAAAGAAATACTGGTTGTTTATAAACTGGGCTGTTCCTCCAGGCTCGTGATACCCTTTGATGGTATTAAATGCAGAGGTTTCGCTTTTACTTGATTAAATTAATATCAGGGCTTTGATTCGGCCACATCAGTAGGACGTTGATTCCCCACCCCCTTGGTGGACAGACATACACAGAAATGGACATGGCAGAGGAGAGAGCTGTTTTTTTTTTAAAAGATTTATTTCTCCCCACCCCCTCATCGTTTACACTTGCTGTGTCTGTTCATCTTTCTTGTTTTTCTAGAAGGCACTTGAAACCAAACCCATCATGGGAGGTCCCACATAGGAGGGAGGTGCCTAATCGCTTGAGCCACCTCTGCTCCCCACTTTGTTGTCTTTCTCATTATGTTTCCCTTCCTGTGTTTCTTGTTGTGTCTTGTTGCATCAGCTTGCATGCCAGCCCATCGTGTCAACTCGCTGTCTTGCTCACCTTCCCTAGGAGGAACCAAACCTGGGATTTCTTGTGTGGTAGGCGGGAGCTCAATCGCTTGAGCCACATCTGCTTCCTGAGAGGTGAGTTTTGATGTTGGAGCCCTGGGGAGAGCGCTGAGCCATTCATCTGATAGTTTACAGCTGGCCTTGTGGAGAGAGCAAAGCAGCTGAGTGCGGAGTACGGAAAGAGAAAAGCTCTGGGAAGAGAGACAAGCCTTATGCCAGCCTACAGCTGAGACTGGAAGAAGCTGGGACCATGGAGCCTTAAGAGGAAAGCAAGCAAGCTGAACCCTCGCAAACACTGCACGCCATTTTGCTTTTTAACACATGGCCACTGACTTTGGGTGAGAAAGTACCTCTCATGGTACCCTGAGTTGGACTCTTTAGGGCCTTGTGACTCTAAGCTTCTACCCCAAATAAATACCCTTTATAAACATCAACACAATTCTGGTACTTTGCATCAGCAGCCCTTTGGCTCATACAGTAAGTGACAGACATCATTTTAGGCCCAAGCCAAAAACATGAATGCTCCTTATCCACTCCCTCTCCCTTCTCCAGTATACAATCATTCAGCCCATTCAAACCACCAGTTACTTGTCTGTCTGTCCTTTTATTTAGTAAAGTGAGTTAGGTAAAGACTGAGTCTTATTTCTGCACTGGCAGTGCCTAAAGCAGTTAAGTAGGTAAGTTAATACCTTAAGCACATATTAAGCACTCAAACACATACCGAATAAATGATTACTTTAAATTCCTCTGAGGTATCTGGAATAGCAAGAGATGATCATAATCCAAAATAAAGATTTCTAAAGTATAACTCATCACCATATATTGAATTAACAAGTACTGCACTATTTTCTTCTAGTAAGAAGCTGAGGTTGGGGAAAGAAAGGCATAGAAAAAGCAATTTTACAAGGCCATTCTGTAATCATGTTTCCTTCCAACATTAATCACCCAGAACTAAATGTACCAATACTAAAAGAAGCCAGATAACCACAATTAGTATATTTACAAATGTATTAATTTGAACATATTTTATATTTTATGCTGATGCAGTAACAACAGATATAACTTGTAATTTAAAGAAACTGCTATACAAATTACTACTAAAAAGTTTTCAGAGGTGTTTACTTAAAACAAAGTACCTCATGATGTACTTTTCTCATATAAAAGAAGGTCTTTCATAATCAATCAATCATAAAGACCAAAGAGATAACCTACATGAGGGAACTCTACAATATTAAAGTACACACTTGAAAATACGTACACATTTAAAATAGATTACATTTTCCATATTCAGACTGCTATCCCTTCTATGACTGATTAGGGAGGCAGTCCTACAAATAAAGTTTTATGGAACGAATCATTTGCAGAGGGACCAGAGTTAACTCCAGACAACTTGACAGCAAACTTTGTAGAAGTAGTTTTACCTATGAGAGAAATGTGATATAAGCAATTAACTTAGAAATGCATAAAAAAGAAAAAATGGACCAATGGACTGAGGGATGGATGGAGAGATGTGATGAAGCAGTATAGGTATTAATGGTAGAATCTAGGCGGTAAGCATTTGGATGTCAACTGCAATTTTTTCAATTCTGCTTGCATATTTGAAAATTTTCATATGGGGGACAAAAATTACTAAGGGAAAGATTTCAGTCACCAGTGTGTGGGGTGGGGAAAAAAGGACAACCAATTTTAGTATCTGCAGGGGCACTAATACCATGCTTGCTGATTTATAATCTAGTTTTTGGAAAAATCCTAGTGCTGTGGGAAACTGGTTTACCAATTTGTTGCTTCCTGTTATTGTAGATGTTACCCTACTGTAGATGTTGCAGTTGCTTCCTGTTATTGTAGACATGTTGCAGTGCTATGTTGCAGTTCTGATAGCAGAAAGCTACTTGTTAGTTTCCAAATAAATATGATGTGCAAACTAGGGTTGGGGCTCACAGTTCCAGAAGCTGTGAGACCCCTAGTCCCATCTTCATCTCCTCTTGTGTCTTTCTCTCTCTGTCCTTTATTTCTTTAAGTTATGCACCGCCTTCCCTTTGTGCAGACCTATTGTGAGCTGATTGCAGCAACTGGCACCCAACATGGGGCACAAAGGGAAGAAAACTCGCAGCAACTGGTGAATGAATAGGGACCTGAAAGGAAGAAGGATCGCCTCAAGCGAAACTAAAGTTTGTGTAACGGCGCAGAGCCTCGAGTGGTTTGGAAAACCTTTGAAGTCCTCGAGGGTTTGCTTGTATTTCCCCAGGAGACAGAATGTCCTGTGTGGGTACCAGCTCATTGGATAAAGCCATACTATGAACGCCAAGAGATGGCGAAACTTCCTGTGGAACCTGGAGCCTCCGGATCACGCAGATGGAGAGACAGAAGCTGGAAACTGCATGGCTGGGTCTCATTCTGAAGACTAGAATGGCTTTACATCAAAGTATCTAAACTACGGAACTTGTTTAAGCATGGCATCATAAAGCAAGTATGACTTGGGGACAGAAAAAGATTAAGAAGGAAATAGAGAGGAGGAAAACTGGAAAAGAAATGTTGGATTATAAAAGAAACCAAGAAGAGTTAATAAAAAGAATGTTAGATGAAAGAAACAGAAAAGGCAGAAGACAGGGCAGCTTGAGAGCATATAAAAAGTCAAATTAAAATCAATGAAGAAATTCCAAGTTAGTAGATTTGGAATGGTTTTTGTGTTTGTCTGTTTCATGTCAGTGTGTGTGCTGTAATTTTTTTCAGTATGTGTTAAAAAGAAAAAGAGAAAGAAAAAAAGAAGGGCCAGTGCCCAGAAAGAGAGAAAAAGGAAGGAAAAAAGAGAAAGAAAAAGGAAAAAAGAGAGAAAAAAAAGATAAAATGAAAGACGTAAAAAGTTAAGCAAATATTGATAAAGGTAAAAAGTTTGTGGGAATGCTAACTGAAATGTTATAAGGTGTATTTTATCCTAAAACAAAATAGTTAATATGGAGATATGTGGGACAGAACTAGTAGGCATAAAGCAAGCTGTAAAAGTATTGTGGTAGCATTCAATGAGAAATGTTTTGTAAAAGTGAAACAAGCCTGAATGAATACAAAAAGTGCAAAAACTGTGCGAAAAGGTAAGCAATGGACTTTTGCAGTTCTTCAAGGCTTTCTGCCCGTGCCTGAAATGCAATGAACTGGCTGCATAGAAGAAACCTGTGGTAATGACCCTACTAAGAAACATCAGAGACAACGGTATCTTAAGGGCCTGGAATAGGCAAACAACTGGGACAAGATATAAGGTCCCTGCTGCTCTATCACATTATTAAATGTTGTGTGGTTGGGTAAAGACAAAACTATATTCTCTGCTGTAATTGATAAAGTACAATTTTATCTCATGTTAAGAGATTCTGTAATATTATTGGAATATTAAAAAATCTTTTTATTCCTCATGAAGATATGTTCATTATGAAAGGTCCTGCATGGGAGTAGGAGGATTTCCAGCAGGCGGCTTTAAAAAAATAATAAAAGAGGAAGGTGGATATTGACTTTGCCTGTGGATTGGATGTGGCCCCAGGTCCAGTGAAAATGCTAAGAGCACTATACAAACTGGGAAAAAGGAGGTCATTTTTTAATCAAGTATTGGCCTATCCATATAGCCTTGCTGGTAGGAAATCTTAAGCCCATGAGAAATAAATCATCTGCTAGTTGGAAGTCTGTATAATATACTGTAGTTACGGATTATGTATAAAATGCTGTTCTCTGATTTGACATTGTTACTTAAATGATAAGCACGCAATGAGCCCTTCAGGGTATGAGGCAGTAAGAAACCATCTAATCTGCCTTCCTTGCTTTGTTGAAACAAAAAGGGGGATATGTTGTGGGAAACTGGCTTACCTATTTGTTGCTTCCTGTTATTGTAGATGATGATGCAGTTGCTTCCTGTTATTATGTTACCTTACTGTAGATGTTGCAGTTGCTTCCTGTTATTGTAAATATTACAGTTGCTTCCTGTTATTGTAGATGATGTTGCAGTGCTATGTTGTAGTTCTGATAGCGAACAGCTGCTCGTTAGTTTCTAAATATATACAATGTGGAAACTAGGGTTGGGGATCTCAGTTCCAGAAGCTTTGAGTCCCCTACTCCCACCTTTATCTTTTCTCTTGTGTCTCTGTCCTTTACTTCTTAAAAGTTATACGCCGCCTTCCCTTCGTGCAGACCTAATGTAAGCTGATGGCAGCATCCTAGTATATATACCCTTCCCCCCAAAGGATAATAAGTGTCATATGCTGACCATAACAGTATGGGGCAATTTAATTTACCAGTCAAGGAGACATATATAGAAAAGTATGTTTACTTTATCAATATCGAAGGCAAACCAATATCGAAGGCAAACCATGTGGTCAGAATTACTGCAACAGCTGCTGCTAATATAGAAGATGAACTTAACAGGCAGTAGATAAACACACTAAGAAGGTTAAAGACAAAGAAATAGGAATGATCTGAAAGTGAAAATATGTGAGGGAACAAGGTACATGCAAGATTGGAATTAGAATTCAAAACAGCAATAATAAAGTAGGAAAGAAATAAAAACTGAGAAAACATAAACCTACGACAGGGAGAAACTTTCAGCACAGCATCATGAGCAGATCCACTGACTCCACTCCTCAGTGATACGAAAATGATAAAACAGCAAACATTTAGACTCTGGAAATGCGCCAAAGGGCAAAAAGCAAATGAAAAAGACATTTACTCAAGAAAACCTAGGGAAATAGTAAGAAAGCAAATTTACGGTATTTGAACTCAGGATACTGTGGCCCTTCCTTCTCCCAGCTCAGTGATGTAGAGATTCCACTCCAGACACTGCAGCAAAGCACACAGGCTCTCTCTCCCCCAGCTCCCAGTCCAAGCAGCCCAGAACACGAACTGCCTCTTCCCCAAGCTCCCAGGCAAAGGGCTTTCTTCCTAGGAAGAGCAAGGCTTCAGCATCTTCCCCCCACCCTCCCCCGCCCCAACAGACTGCTGAGGCTAATTCTCAGGCAAATGCAAAGAAGAGGTGGCTGGGAGCTGCTCATAAATAGAGCCTTTACCTTGGGCATGGCACACCAAGGATACTGCAGCCCCAATCAGCCTTGCCCTAGCTCATGAGGACATGGTTCCACACCAAGAGATGCAAAACCCAGAACTGGTATTTAAAGTGCCAAATTTTGGCGGCAGACTTGGCCCAGTGGTTAGGACATCTGTCAACCACATGGGAGGTCCGCAGTTCAAACCCCAGGCCTCCTTTACCTGTGTGGAGCTGGCCCACGCGCAGTGCTGATGCGTGCAAGGAGTGCCCTGCCATGCAGGGGTGTCCCCTGTGTAGGGGAGCCCTCAGGCAAGGAGTGCACTCCATAAGGAGAGCCGCCCAGCACGAAAGAAATTGCAGCCTGCCCAGGAATGGTGCCACACACACAGAGAGCTGACACAACAAGATGATGCAACAAAGAGAAACACAGATTCCTGTGCCACGGACAACAGAAGCGGACAAAGAAAACGACACAGCAAATAGACACAGAGAACAGACAACTGGGGTGGGGAGGGGGGAGGGGGGAGGGGGGAGGGGGGAGGGGGGAAGGGGGAGGGATAAATAAATAAATAAATAATTCTTTTAAAAAAATTTCTACCAAAAAATTGTGAGGCATGCAAAGAAACAGGAAAGTATGACCTATACATCAGGGAAAAAAAAGTAACATAAACTGTCTGAGTATAACCAGATATGGAATTTAATAGAAAAAGACTTCAAAGTAGCCATTATAAAACTGTTCACAGAACTAAGGCAAACATGATTTAAGAAGGAAAGGTATGATGCCAGTATCAAATCAAATAGAGAATATAAATAAAAATTTTAAAAAATAAAATAGAAATTCTAGTGTCAAAAGGAGAACACCAGAAATAAAAAATGCATTCAACTTGGGAGGTTCAATAGCAAATGTGAACTGACAGAAGAAAGAATTAGCAAACCTGAAGACAGATGGATAGACATTAGGCATTCTTTTTGAGTGAAGAAAAATGAAGTGTCAGAGAAATGTGAAACACCATCAGCTGAAACAACTACACATAATGGGAGTACCAAAAAGAAAGAAGTATTCTAATGATCACAGAAAACTTTCCAAATTTACTGGAAAACAATAAATTACATATCCACAAAGTTCATCAGGGAACTCCCAAGAGGATAAATGTAAAGACATGTACAAACAGACACATCATGATGCTGAAAGTCAAAGACAAAAAGAAAATCTTATAAGTTGCACGATTCCTTAAAAGGAAACTCCAATAAGATTAACAACTGACTTCTCAGTAGGAAAAAATGGAGGACAGAAGGTATCTTGATAACACACTCAAAGTGATCACGCACACCCTCACTCACACAAAAAAGTTAACCAAGAGCATTTGCTGCTAGCAGACCTAGCTTATACAATATGCTAAAGGAAGTTCTTTGGGCTGAAAGCAAGTGATTGGGTAGGATAATAAGAATCTTCACAAATAAAGAACATCAGTAAAGATAACTGTGTAACTATAAAAATATCTAAATAGACCTTTTTTTGCCTCTCTTTTCATAACTAATTTAGAAAGGAATCATATAAATAAAATTTAAAGAAATGTTGGGTCTACAACGTATAGAAATATATGTGTAATATATTTGTAAATAACAGTACAAAGGAAGTGAGTGGAAGAAAAGCTGTACTGGGCTAAGGAAATGATGAGAGATGGTAAATAATAATGCATTAGTGGGTTTGTTATATTAATAGATGGTAATGTGTATATCATTAATACTACAAAAAATGGGGAATGGGAACAGGGCTACAAAGTAGTATTGTAAAAACATAAATCTGTAATTAAGATAATATAAATTTGAAGCTGATTCTGAAAGTTAAGTATATGGTAAACCTTAGAGCAATCATAAAGCAAAAACCTCACAAGAAAACTCCAGATCAAACATCCCTTATGAATATGGAAACTAGTATCTTCAGAACAAAACATGAGCCAACTGGCCCAGAATCATAAAAATAATTACATACCATGGTAAGTGGGATTTATCCCAGGAATTTGAGGTTGGCTCAAATAGGGATATCAATGTAATAAATCATATCAATAGAATTTTAAAACTCATATAATCATCTAAATTCACACAGAAAATGTACTTGACAGTATTCAGGATAAAAATACTCACTAAACTAGGGCTAGGAGGGAACTTCCTATATCTGATAAAAGGCATCTACAAAAACACCCACAGCTAACATTGAAATAGTGAAAGACAGGATGCTTTCCCTTTAAGATCAGGAACAAGACTGCAATGTCTGCTCTCACCACTTCTATTCAACATTGTGTTGGAAGTTATAGCCATGTCTATTAGGCAAGAAAAAGAAATAAAAAGGCATCCAGATCGGAAAAGAAGAAACAAAATTCTCCTTATTCAGATGACATGATCTTTTTTATAGCAAATCCTAAGGAATCCATTAAAAAATTATTAGAACCAATAAATGCATTCAGCAAAGTTGAAGGATACAAGATAAATATACAAAACTCAATGTATTTTTATACATTTGCAATGAACAAGCCAAAAATGAAATTAAAATAATTCCTTTTACAAAGCTTAAGAATAAAATACTTAGGAATAAATTTAACAAAAGAAGTACAAAACATATACCCTCGAATTACAATAACTGTTGAAAGAAATTTAAAAAGATCTAAATAAATGGAAAAATATTGCCTTCTCATTGATTAGAAGCCTTACAAGATTCAATGCAGCCCCTATTGGAACACCAGATGACCTCTTTATACAAACTGATAAGCTGATTGCAAGCCTCATATGGAATTGCAAGGGACCAAGAATAATTAAATTTTAAATCTTTCCTGAAAGAGAACAACAAATAGTAGGACTCACACTTCCCAATTTCAAACCTTACCACAAAGCAACAATAATCAAGATGGCACAGTGCTTACAAAAGATTTGATATACATATTAAAGGAATAGAACTGAGAGTCCAGAAATAAACCCATACATATGATCAACTGATTTTCAAAACGGGTGGTGGCAAGACCATTCAAAGAAGAATAATCTTTTCAACAAATGGTACTAAGACAAGGGGATATCCTCACAAAAAAGAATGAAGTGGATCGATCCTTCTTTCACAGTATATGAAAAAATTAAATCAAAATTGACCAAAGACTTAAATATAAGAGTTTAAACTATAAACGTTTCAGAAGGGTTTTGGATTTAGCCAAAGATTCTTAGATATGACACCAAAAGCACACTGAAATGAAAAAATACATTAAAATGACTGCATAAAAATTTGAAAGTTTTGTGCTTCAGAAGATAACATCAAAATGAAAAGTCATTCGATGGAGTGGAGAAAGTATTTGCAAATCATGTATCTGATAAGAGGCCTGTACCTAAATTATCTAATGACTCAATAATAAAAAGACAAATAATCTAATTTAAAAATGAGCAAAGGTTTGGGACAGATATTTCTCCAAGGATGGTATATGACTGGTCAACAAGCACATGAAAAGATGCTTCACATCATCAGGCATCAATAAAATGAGAATTAAAACAATGAGATATCACTTCATATTACTAAGATGCCTAGAACCAAAAAGTCAGATAATAAAAAATGTTGGCAAGGATGTGGAGAAATCAAAACCCTCATATACTACCAGTGGGATTGTAAAATGGTGCAGCTACTAGAGAAAACTGCCTGGCAGTTCCTCAAACACCAAAGCACTGAAATTCTACACTAAAGTATATGCCCAAGAGAAAAAAAAAACGTAAGTCCACACAGAATAAACTTCTACTATAATGTTTAAAGCAGCGTTATTCATAAGATAATATAATAATTGGTAACAATCCAATGTTCATCAACAGATTCTTTTAAAAATCTGGTATATCTGCACCATGGAACATTATTTGGTCATGAATGAAGTACTGATACATGGTACACCTCGTATGAACTTTTAAAAAACTAACGTAATTTGGATGAAAATCAATGCAAGAAACCAGTCACAAAAGGCTACATATGATATGATTCTACTCACATCAAAGTCCAGAATAGGGACAGCTATAGAAACAGAAAATAGCTTAGAGGTTGCTTAGGGTGAGTAAAGGCTATAGAGTTTCAAGTGACAAAAATGTTCTAAAATCGACTTGGTGATGGTTACACACAGCTCTAAATATTCTACAAACCAATGCATTGTACCTTTTAAATGTGTGACACAAATGGTATCTGAATTTTATAAGCTTTTAAAAATTAGTTTAAAAAAACTAATGGTAGATAAATTACAAAATAATTGAAGGAAATAAGCAAGCCAAGATAAAAAGAAATATATAACTGCAAATAGAGTGGTCTTAAAAGGAATGAAAAAATGAGGATCGAAGAAGAAAGATATGAAAGAGAAAGGGCCCAAGGTTTGGATATGCATTTATTACAGCTTAAGAACCAGTGCTTAATGGTTTATCTAAGTAAGTAACATTTCTTTTTGTTCCTTCTAGTACATTCTGTTGGTAAAAACTCCATCCCCCAAAGTTATATTTAATATAAAACATTTGGGACAAGTTATGATATTCTAGATAGTTCTAGGTCTTATAGAAATAGATCAAACAAGAGACATCTGTGACACACCTACATTCAGGTTTAAGGTTGGTTCTCTTATAATGGAATGAAGTTATCACATTATTTAGAAACTGAATTTGTTAGTACCAAAAGCTAATGATCAAGCAATTAAATACAGAATAAGATGTAGATTTAATGAAAAATTATAATATAAATCATTATTTTTTTAACATTTATATATTCCTGTTGCCGCCTTCCTCCGCCCCTCCTCCCCTTCCAGCCCCCCGTCACCCTTCCCGCGAGTCCCGCCCATATTACCAACCTACAATCTGCCCTCTTCCCCAGTAACTGCTTACAGCATATTACCAGAGGTCTGCCCCCCCAGCTTTAGCCAATCCGCAGCCACCCCTCCGCCCTGCTCTCCCCTTCATACTCCTCCCTCTACCCAACCCTATATAGCTAAGTGTACTTCCGCAATAAAGCAGACCTGTTCTTGCGCTCAAGCGGTCTCCGTGGTTTTTCCTCAACCGCGCGTCCCCCACGCCTGGAGAACCGGTGTTCCCTCTTGGAGCACCCCCCGCCGGCGGTTCGGCAGGAGCAAGCCCCCCCGACTCTTGGGCCTGAGCGAGGACGAAACCCTCACGCTCAGCTACATATTCCCCCTGCCTTGTTGTTTGTACTTTCCATCTGCTATGTGTTCGTCTTCTCTTTAGGAGGCATCAGGAATCGAACCTAGGATTTCCCATGTGGGGGAGTGGTGCTCAGTTGCTTGAGCCACCTTCACTCCCTGTTTTGTTGTCTCTCACTGTGTTTCCTCTTTGTGTCTCCTTGCTGCGTCAGCTTGCTGCGCCAGCCCACTGCACCAGCTTGCTGTTTAGCTCATCTTCTTTCTCCAGAAGGCACCGGGAACTGAACCTGGACCTCCCATGTGGTAGGTGGGAACTCAATCGCTTGAGCCACGGGCTGGCACAGGAAGCTGATGCAAGCCAGTAATCCAAATTAAGGTTCACCATGCCAAGTGCAATCAGAAATATTTTCATATTTCTAACAGTAAAGAGTAATGATTTAGGGAAGTGGATGTTAGAAATATGAAAATATTTCTGATTGCACTTGGCAAAACAATAGCCCTTTAGGACTGTTCTATTCATCTTTATACTCTCAATGTCTGGAGTGCTCGTTATACAGTAAACACAGAGGAAAATGTAGGTCTAAATAATTCCATAGAATAATTCACCTTTATAAAAACAGTGGTAAGCTGAATTATCTACCACAACAAACACAAGTTCTTAATCTTAATTCATGGACCCATAGGTGTGAACCCATTATAAACAGGACCTATGCATGATGTAATCTTTAGGTAAATGTGGCCAACTGAGTATGGTGAACCTTAATTTGGATTACTAGAGGCCTCTTAAAGAGAAGGCCAGATAAAGAAACAAGAAGTCAGTAGGAACCCAGAAGATATTCAAGATGAGGACATCATTATGTGATAGGAAGTAGGGATTCAATTCAAGAAAGTCCAAGGCTTATGTCAATCCAGCACTAGAACCCAGGAGGAAGCAAGGTCAAGTTAATGACATTCACCCCACAGAAATGCACATATGCTCAATGTTGCAGGAAACTTCAGAAGAATCATAATCTATTCATAAACCACTAGATAAAAACCTGAGAAGTAGAAGTCACTGAAGGATTTTAAGCAGGTCACCAACTAAGTCCACTTTGCTTTTACAATGATTCCATTTTCTTGACTGAGACCAACGAGAGCAAAAGTGGAGGTAGGAAACCAAATTAGGAGATGACTAATCTGTATAATAGCCCAGCCAAAGAATGAAGAGGAGGAAAGCAAAGCAAGAAATATTTAAAAGAAGTACTAGGTGGGGGATAAAGTGAGTGGGAAGAGCTGAAGATAATGCCCAGGTTTCTCATATGGGTAAGAGGATAGAAGGTATTATTAAAAGCTAAGATGATAATAAGAACTTCAAGTTTTACTGGGAGAAGGGAAGAGTATGTATACATCCTATAAAATTCTTTTCTCATTTCTCTAAATTAAAAGGGCAGAAACAAATATTCTGCAGAATTTAAAACCAGGCAAAACCAAACATTTATTAAATGACTTAAGTACATTACATAATTTAATTCTTATACTTATTCTAGGAGGGAAATGGCACATCAAACAAGAAACTAAGGCACAAAGAGTTTGGATAACTTTTCGAAGTTCACAATAATCATGTGGTACAAAGGAATATGGGCTCAGTTCTAATGTCAAAGCTTTTCTTTGCTTTTAATAGACATTCGTCTGATCTAGCCTAAAGTTAGAAATAAATAAGGAACTGGTGAACTAAAAAGTTCTGCTTTTACTTAACATGGGGGAAGAGCATTCCCTTTATTTTCATTGACCTCTTTTTGGCTCTGAACCCTCTTTATAGCTGACAAATAGACACGCAGCAAATAGACACAAAGAGCAGACAACCGGGGTGGGTGGGGGGGAGGGGAGAGAAATAAATAAATAAATAAATCTTAAAAAAATAAAATAAAATAAAATAGAAGGTACAGGTTTAGATGATGCTTCATGTTAGTTAAGCGGACCAAGTGTGACTCAATCATGTCACTTACATGACTTACACCTTTCACTGGCTCCCCACATCTATCCGGAGAAAACCAAGTGCTTTTATGTGGTGTCTAGGCCTTTCACGATCTGCTCCTGGGTTTCGACTGCTCATTTTTCACATCTCTTCCCATGTCTGTACTGTTACCTCCATCATATTTTAGCAAAAATGACCTTCTTACAATTCAGAGGATTTGCTATACTGTTTATTTTGACTCTGCGTCTCAAGAAATTTACTCTTATTGCTTAGCACACATTGATCCCCACTTATCCCTAACTGCCCTTAAGGTCTCAGCTTAGATATCACTTCTAAGACAATTAGGTATCCTCTGCACTCTCATAGCAACCTGCACATACTCTCATTATGTACTTACCGCATTTTGTTATAACTGCCTATTCGTTACATGGCTCCTAGGGCACATGACCCAATCACTTATTACCGTTGTGTCCTCAGGACTACACAAATTACAGAGTTTCAATAAAGATTCTTGAACCCAAGTAGTCTCATGGTCTTGAGAGCTAGGGGACAAGCATACAGACGTATCATCATTCCAACAGTTTGAAAATGAAAAATGAATTTTAAAAGAATCAAATTTAATGGTGTCATCATCAATATGGTGATATAAGGTATCACCTGGAAAAACCTCGCCAGAGATTCTGCAAATAAAATGACAAATGAATCCCACTTGCTTAGAGTTCTGAAGGATGAGAGAGACTACAGAAAGACTCCACAAACACTGAAATGAAGAAAGAAAAAAATGTCAGGCAGGGAACCACCACCCCAGACCTACTGGTCCAACCTGTCTCTGGCACTCGGTCCTGCACAGCTTGGGAGCTGCTCAGGACAGCAGCCTGGATCCCTTCCACCTTTCACACTGGAGAAAGAGACTACAGGGCTTACAGCAGCAAATCAGAACCCCACATATATCGAGGCACAGGGACTGAAACCGCAGAGACCCAGTGCAGAATACAAGCCACTGAGGAATGAGGCACACAAAAGGGCCCCGAAAAGGGGAAAGAGAGACAGACAGACAGCTCAAAAGTGCTGCACTCACGCTATACAATTTCTGTTGACGGGACCACCTAGATGCAAAACAGACCTTCCTGGAGTGACCCACCTTTCTGGACCGACTCCATCTGGATGCCCGTGTTGAGATACCCTAACAGAGAAGAAACAATAAAAAACCAAACAAACAAACAAAAAACCTGTTAAACTGAACTGCTAAAAGACAGGAGATTCCCAGACCTGAAAAGAGTTAATGGGGAAAATGGAACACTGAGTGAGAGAATTTAAACAAATCACAGGAGCTGGGGAGAAAATTCTGCACAAACACAATCAGATCATGTCACAATTTCTGGGAAAACAAAGAGGAAAGGAAGTTTTCTCCTGGGAGGTGAAACAATTACACAAAAAGGGTAATCTTAAAAATTGTACCACATATTCAGGGCAAGAATAAGATGAAGAATAGCTGAGAACAGTGGATCAGTTAAACAGGGACCATTCCAAAGATCTAGAATAAATAAGACCAAGTGTCAAAGAAGAGCCTTAATTCAAAGCCAATCAACAATAAAACCCTAAGCAAGAGGGAAAAACTGACCAAGAGTTAGAGTTAATTCAATAAAATAATCAGATGACTAGACATCAGCAAAATATTTCAAGCCAAGGAAGAACACAGGAAGATATGACTCAGTCAAAGGAAAAATGTACAACTTCAGAGGAGACTCAGAAGTTGGAACAACTGATCAAAGGAGTCCAAACAAATCTAAATCAATTCAAGGAGATAAAGGAAAACAGGGATAAAGAGCTAAAGAAGACTGAAGAGCAGGTGTAGCTCAGTGGTTGAGCACCTACTTTGCATGTATGAGGTCCCAGGTTCAATCCCCAGTACCTCTTTAAAGAAAAAAAGAAGAAATAAAACAATGTGTGAGCATAAAGAATAATTTCTAAGTGTAAAAGAAGTTTAACATAAATTTTAGGATGAAAGGTACAATAATAGAGATTAAAACTACACTAGAGAAAGAGGGTGTGGCTCAGTCATTGAGTGCCTTTTAGCTGTATGATGTAGAGGGTTCAATCCCTGCTACCCCCTTGTATTAGACAGCCAAAGGGGTGCTGATGCAAAATATGAGAAATTGGTTGGTTTTTATAAGAGTATTTATTTGGGGTAGGAGCTTACACATACCAAGCCATAAAGCATAAGTTACTTCCCTCACCAAAGTCAATTTGGAGCAAGATGGCTGCCAATGGCTCCGAGGGTTCAGGCTTCCTAGGTTCCTACATTCCTGGGGCTTGCTCTTCTCTGGGTTCAAGGCTCCTTCCTTCCAGGGGCTGGCTTTTCTGTCCTCTGCATGCTCACTTCTCAGGGCTCCAGCTTAAGTCTTCAGCATTAAACTCCAACATCAAAACTCCAACATCAGAAACCCTCAACTCTGTTCTTTGCCATGCCTTTTATCTCTGAGTCCCCACCCACTGTAACTCAATCATGTCCAGGTACAGATCAGATTACAAGCATAATTCAACACTTCTTTTTGGAATTAATGAATAACATTAAACTGCTATACCCCCTTAAAAACAAAACAAAACAAAACAAAACAAAACAAACAAAAAACACTAGAGGCATACAACAGATTTGAACAGGAAGAAGACTCAATGAACCAGAAGACTAGATAATCAAAATCAGATGGAAGAATAAAGGAAAAAATGAGCAGTGTGTCTCAGTGATGTGACAGCTCAAACTGCACAAAAATATTTGTCACAGGTATCCCTGAAGGAAGAGAAAGGAAAAGGAGCAGAAAGAATATGAGGAAATATTGGCCCCAAATTTCCTACCTCTTGTAAAAGACATAGTTATACATGTCCAAGAACTGCAAGGTAGTCCAAACAGAATAAATCCCAATAGAACTATGTCAAGATGCAAACTAATCAGAAATGTCAAATGCCAAAGATAAAGAGCTAATTCTGAAAGTGGCAAGAGAAAAGTGATTCTTCCCATACAAAGGATCCTCAA
Source organism: Dasypus novemcinctus (assembly GCF_030445035.2). Classification (NCBI taxonomy): domain Eukaryota; kingdom Metazoa; phylum Chordata; class Mammalia; order Cingulata; family Dasypodidae; genus Dasypus; species Dasypus novemcinctus. Next base: position 181,740,596 of record NC_080675.1, on the reverse strand, counting down.
AAAGACTAAAGCGCTGATTTCTCATCAGAGAAATGGAGGCAAGAAGGCAGTGGTATGATATATTTTGGGAAGTGAAAGAAATAAACTATTGGCCAAAAATTTCTTTACCTGGCAAAACTATCCTTCAAAAATGAGGGACAGTTAATTCACAGATATACAGAAATGGAAAGTTTGTCAACAATAGCCTTTCCCTACAAGAATTACTGGAGGGAGTTCTGCACTTTGAAAGGAAAAGATAGGAGGAAACAGTGTGGAGCAGTGTGAAAAAAATGAAGATCATCAGTAAGGGTAACTAAAAGGGTAAATGTAAAACCCACTAGTACTATATTCTGAAAATACAAACTCTACTCTTTTACTCCTATAAGAGTCAGAATTAACTAACAAGAAAAAGGCATATTTCCTGATAATGGATGTGCAAAATATGAAGTGATAAAGTGGGACCAAAACAACATAAAGAGGGGAAACAAAGGGATAGGGGAACAGAAACTATGCATGCAATTAAAGCTAAGTTGATAGTTTTTCCAATTAGTAGGTTATAAATGTAGACTTTAAAGCATATTACAAAACTACAAGTGGTCAAACCAGTATGGTGTTGGCCCAAGGATATAATGACCAATGGAATAAAATTGAGAGTTCCCAAATAGACCCTCACATCTATGGCCAATTGATTTTGGTTGCCATGTCCACTCAATTGGGAAAGAATAGGTTCTTGAACAAATAGTGCTGGGAGAGTTGGATATCCATATGGAAAAGAATGAAAGAGGACCCCTGTCTCACACCATATACAAAAATTAACTCAAAAAGGATCAAAGACCTAACTTTAAGAACCAGGACTATAAAACTCCTACAAAGGATCTCCAAGATCTTGTGTTGAGCAAATGCTCCTTGGACTTTACATCCTAAACACAAGCATCAAAAGAAAAAATAGATAAATGGGGCCTCTTCAAAATTAAAAACTTATGAGAATCAAAAAATGACTATCACAAAAGTGAAGACAACCTATTAAATGAGAAAAAATAGCTAGAAACCACGTCTTAAAAGAGTTTAATATCCAGAACATATAAAGAAATCTTACAACTCAACAATAAAAAGATAACACAAAAAAACAGGGAAAACACTTGAATACATTTCTCTAAAGAGTAGGTACAAATGGCTAAAAACATACATGAATTGATGTTCAATATCACTAATTATTAGGGAAATGCAAATCAAAAATATATTTCATAGCCAACTACAAATAAAACAGAAAATTAAAATGTTGGAGAGGATGTGCAGAAACAGGAATACTCATTCATTGCTGGTGACAATGTAAAATGGTGCAGGGAAGTGGCCCAATGGATAGGGCTTCTGCCTACCACATGGGAGGTCCGCTGTTCAAACCCCAGGCCTCCTTGACCTGTGTGGAGCTGGCCCATGCACAGTGCTAATGTGCGCAAGGAGTGCCCTGCCATGCAGGGGTGTTCCCCGTGTAGGGGAGCCCCACGTGCAAGGACTGTGCTCCATAAGGAGAACTGCCCAGTGCGAAAGAAAAGTGCAGCCTGCCCAAGAATGGTGCTGAACGCACGGAGAGCTGACACAACAAGATGACGCAACAAAAAGAAACACAGATTCCCAGTGCTGCTGATAAGGATAGAAGCGGTCACAGAAGAACACACAGCGAATGGACACAGAAAGCAGACAACTGGGGGGGGGGGGGGAAGGGGAGAGAAATAAGTAAAATGGTGCAGGTGCTATGGAAGAGTCTGGCAGTTCCTCAGAAAGGTAAATGTAGAATTACCATATGGTCCAGCAATCAACGAATGTAGGGACTCAAACAGATATTTCACACCAAGGTCCCTAGCAGCATTATTCTGTGAATTGCCAAAAGATGTAAGCAACCCAAGTATCTATGAACTGACGAACGGATAAACAAAATGTGGCATATAAATAAAATGGAATATGAACTAGTCATAAAAAGGAAGTCCTGATGCATGGGACAACATGGATGAACTTTGAGGACATTATGTTGCATGAAATAAGCCAGACACAAAAGGACAAATACTGTATGATCTCACAGATATGAACTAATTATATAATCAAACTTGTAGAGCTAGAATCTAGAATACAGGTTATCAGGGGAAAAAATTGGGGTTAGAAACAAGGAGGTGATGCTTAATTTGCATAGAATTTCTTTTTAAGCTCATTGCCTAGTTTTGAAAATGGATGGAGGTAATGGTAACAGATTATTCTGAGTATAATTAAGAGCACTAAATAATAATGTCAATCTGCTTAAAAGAAGAAACTTTAGGTCATATATATTACTAGAATAAAAGTTAAAAGATAAATCTTAAGAAACAGTGAACCCTATTGTAGATGATGAAGTATAGTTAATAGTACAAAAATATTCTTTCATGAAATTATAACAGATGTATGACACTAATACAAAGTGTTAATAATAGGATGGTATATGGAAAAAATACACCCAATGTAAACTATGAATGATAGTAATAGTATTATTTTGATAATTTTTAGTTATAAAAAAGGTTAACTACTGTTAAGAAAAATTAGTACAATTATAAAAAAGTGCTATCAATTGTAACATGTGTTCCACAGCAATCCAAGGTTTTAGTGGTGGGGTGGTGAATGGGAATTCCGTATTTTATTCATGATTGCTCTGTATATCCACAACTTCTCTTAATAATAATAGTAGATAAGATTCTCAAATTTATTTTCTTATAATGTCTAGATAACAGAGTCAATTAGCTTTCTCTTTCAAGTTTTTGACCTTGAGGGGTACAGATGTCAAAATACTTCCCAGGTTTTTGGATATCACAAGTACGCAAAAGAACTTGCAATGGCTCAACATGCAGAACAAGAATATGTTATCAGAACCCATGGAAAAGATATTGAAAAAAGAACCCTCTGTTTGATTGAAAAGACTTCTTTCATTTCAGAACATATTTAGAGATGCCATTTGTTGAATAACTGTTTTTGTATGTACGTGACATACCAAGTTAGAAATCACATGGATAAAACAAACATCCAAGTTAAATCCCCATTATTTACTCTCATTATAAGGTTCATGTCTCTCATCAAATGACATAATGTATACTTGTGCAACATTGAGCATAGTGAACTACCACATGGTAAGTGTACATGATGTTAGGTGTTTGTACCCAAGTTCTTCAGGGAAAGGCGGTATATACATATCCTAGAAAATCCTAGAAAATTCTTCCTATATTTCTCTAAGGGAATTAAAAAGGAATACGCAAATGTTTTGCATAAATTTAATAACCAGATAAAACAAGTACTGTTCTCTCATGTACTAAGTATTTGCTGACAACCTCTTGCGTGCCAGGTACCCTCATTATGCTTTCATTCTAGTGGTAAAGGAGCTAGACAACAATGAAATCAATATGAAGCCAAATGACATTAAGAACAATAAAGAAAAAGACTCAAAGAGCAGCAGGGGTAGAAAAGCTAAAATGTGACCATTCTTTGATGAGGCAAATGAGGAGATATGAAGCAAGTGAGCCATACAGATGTCAACAGAGAAGAGTTGAAGGCAATGAGCAAAAGTCTCAAAGACACAAAGAATCTTACACAGAAAATGGAAGTGAGCAAAAAAGAAGTAGAGAATGGTAGCAAATGAGGTCTCAGAAATGAAAGGAAAGTAAGGCCATGCATATTTTTAGATTTTACTTTAGAGAGATGGGAAGCCTCTGAAACATTTTCAGCAGAAGTAACATGGCTTGCCTTCGATTTTTAAAAGACCACTCTGGCTGTTAAGTAGAGAACATACGCTAAGAGGCAAGAATCAAAGCAGAAAGACTACTGAGAAATGAATTCCTTTTCTGGAAATAAGATGATGGCTTTAATCAAGCTGATGGCAGTGGAAGTGGTAAAATGTGGCTGAATAATGAATATAACAAAGATGGAGTCAACAGGATTTGCTGATAATCTGAGTATGTGAAACGAAAAATCAAGGATTTTGGTTGAGCTGAGAAAAAGAAAAAAAAAGAGTTGCTACTGACTGAAATAGCAAAAGATAATAAGAGAAGCAGACTTGAAAGGATGAAAACCAAGAGCTTTTTTGGTTTTGTTAGGTTTGAGATGTCAGACCTCTAACTGTTGGATGTATAAGGATAAATCAGAGTTGGAGGTGAAAATATTACAGTTGTCAGAGTATATATGGTAAAGCTCTTACCTAGCTAGAAAAGATAAAGATGGTCAGAGGACTGGGGCATTCCAACATTTAGAAAAAAACTAAGCACTTATCTAAATGATCTTGCTAAATACTGAAACATAAAACCAGTTGAAGCATTTACCCTTGCTTCATTTGCTGCATCAGTTATATACCTAAAAATACAATCTAAGTGTCAGAGGACAGGGAATGCAGTTACCAAACACAAGCTACCTGAAGTTAGAAAATTGTTTTGAAATCATTTTTAAAAATTGAGTCTAAAAATATTAAAAGATGATACTGCCATAGTATGTCCAAATGAATAAATTTTAACAAAAAACAGAATGCACACATGCACATATATATATATGTAAAATTTAAAAATGGGGGTTATAGTGTTAGCCCAACTTCTAGGCTGAACTATAAAATGGTACTCTTTACAGCTGATAATTTTAACATGTTTCCTTCTCCAAAGGAAATAGGCAACACGAATTACTAAAAATAAATAGGCATGTTCTTTAAGTATATATATATTAGTATTGGAAGTTATCCTTGATTTCTCTATTGTCTCACATATTCAAATTAGCAAATCCTGTTGGCTACAAAGCAAAACTTCAAACATCATGCCACAACAGGTAACAAGACATCCTAGTTAATCCTTAAGAAAAATTAAGAAACTTTCATAAATTATTTTGTAAATCAAGCCTTGCAAGATTATGGCAGGAAAAAACCTCTACCTACAATCCTTGCTAGACTGCTCCTTGGTTATATTTCTATAGGTAGGGAAACTGCCAGAAATAGTGGCAGACAGGAAGGCTTAGCACTAGATTGGCACAGCAATAATGTCTAAAGTCTTAGATGCCTTTACCCCAACATCATGATAGTTCAAATTACTGTTAACATAACCCAATCAACTCGAAAAGTATGACACCCTACCTATTTTAAGCAGTACATAACACCAAAATTTCACCTGGATTCTTTATTCATAGGTAGAAAACATTATTAATACCCATAACAGGGAAGTGGGTTTGGCTCAACGGATAGAGCATCCACCTACCACATGGGAGGTCCAGGTTCAAACCCAGGGCCTCCTAACCCATGTAGTGAGCTGGCCCATGTGCAGTGCTGATGCGCACAAGGAGTGCTGTGCCATGCAGAGGTGTCCCCCGCGTAGGGGAGCCCCACATGCAAGGAGTGCACCCCATAGGGAGAGCTGCCCCATGCGAAAGAGGTGCAGCCTGTCCAGGAGTGGTGCTGTGCACACGGAGAGCTGACACAGCAGGATGACAGAACAAAATGAGACACAGATTCCCAGTGCTGCTGCCAGAAATGCAAGCGAATGCAGAAGAGCACATAGTGAATGGACATAGAGAGCAGACAACTGGGAGGGGGGGGAGGGGGGCAGGATAATTTTTTTAAAAATTACTAACCAAAGTATTAAAAAAAATAGGGGAAAAAATACCCATAACAAATTGTTTTTTCACTATTTTTTTATTTTGAAACATTCTATACTGATCCAAAGCACAAATTCTATACCCAAGCAAAAATCCCACTTCCTCCCTCCCCGCATACTGTGGAAATATCTGCAAACTCTGTCATTTCCAGCTATCTAAGTGACATGATACAATGTGTCCTGATGTGCCCTGCTTATTTCAATTAGCTAAATGTTTTCAAGGTTCACCCATTTTTCAGCATGTCTCAGAACTGCATTTCTTCCAATAGCTGAATAATAAATATTCCACTATATGCATGTACCACATTTTGTTTACTCATTCGTTCATAAACACATAGGTTTTGTCCACCTTTTGATTATTGTGAATGCTGCTATCAACAGTGGTATACATATATCTGAATATGTCCCTGTTTTCAATTTCTTTGGGTATATACCCAGAAATGGAATTGCCAGGTCAAATGGTAATTCTATTTTCAACTTTTTGATACCACCCCATTGCTTTCCACAGAAGCTACTCAATTTTACATTCCTGCCAACAATGCCCTAGGTTCCAATTTTTCCACATCCTCTCACTTATTTTCTGTCTTTTAAATAAAACCCATCTTCTTGGGCATGAAGTGATAACTTGTGTGGTTTTGACATGCAGTTCCCTAATGGATAATGATGTTGAACATCTTTTCATATGTCTGTTGGCCAATTGTTCATCCTCTCTGGAAAAATGTTTGAGCAAGTCTTCTGCCCAATTTTAAACTGGGTTGTGTTTTGTTGTTGTTGTGTTCTATGTATATTCTGGATATTAAGTCCTTATCAGATACATGTTACACAACTATTTCCTCCATTCTGTAGGCTCTCTTCTCTTTTGTTAATATCCTTTGATACACAAATGTTTTCTAATTTTGATGAAACTGAATTTATTATTTCTTTTGTTGCTTGTGCTTTTGGTGTCACATCTAAGATCTGCCCACTGGCTCTCTTCTAAGGGTTTTATAGTTTTAGCTTTATGGTTAGATCCTTGATCCATTTTTAGTACTTGGTATCCTTATCAAAAATCAATTGGCCATAGATGTGAAGGTTCATTTTTGGACATTCAATTCTATTCCATTGGTCTATTTGTCTATCTTTATGCCTGTAACACACTTGTCTGATTACATAGCTTTGTCATATATTTTAAAATCACTGTGAGTCCTCCAACTTGGTTCTTATTTTTCATAATGTTTTGGGCTATTCAGGACCCAATGCAGTTCTGTATAAATTGGAGGATTAGTTTCCTATTTCTGCAAAAAAAAATTGTTGGAATATTGATAGGTGTAACAGTTTGAAATTCTTTCGTGAATCCCAATTATGATTTTTAACTAATCCATACCTGTGTGTGAGAGGCCCTTTTGGTGGAGTCCCTGCCCTCTTGCTGGGTCTGACAAAAATGGAGGAACGGACAGACAGAGACAGAGAGATAAGAGAAGTCGCCATATTGATCCTGCAAAGTGAGAGAAAGGACTCCAATTTTGCCCACAGCTGGGCTGCAAGGAGAGAAGCCCCCAGGAGGCTCAAAGAGCTAAGGTCCAGGGAGAGATGAGCCATATGCCTGAGGGCTTGCAGGTGAACTCAGGAAGAATATGGAGCAGCCACAACTAAGAGAGGAAAATGAGAGAGGAGGCATGGAAAGAGACAAGCCCTATGCCAGGTTGCCCACAGCTGAGCTCCAGGAGATGGTAGATTCTGGAGGGAAAGGTAGAGATCTCAGCAGAGATCTTCACCATGTGAAGATGGTAGGATCACAAGGAGCCGACTCTGGTGAGAAAGCATCTCTGATGGTGCCTTGATTTGGACATTTCATGACCATGAAACTGTTAAGTTTTTCTCTAAACAAATTTCCCATTATAAAAGCCAACCCATTTCTGATACTTTGCATTGGCAGCCCTGCAGCAAACTAAAACAGTAATAGAGATTGCACTAAATCAATAGACTATTTTGGGTATTACTGATATCTTTATATAGCTAAGTCTTCCAATCCATGAAGATGGGATGTCCTGCCATTTATTTAGGTCTTCTTTAATTTCTTGAAGCAGTATTTTACAGTTTTCTGCATACAAATCTTTCATATCCCTAAAACTTATACTTAGCTATTTTATTCCTTTAGATGCTTTTGTAAATGAAATTGTCTTAACTTCCTCTGTGGGTTGTTCACTGCTAGTGCATAGAAATACCACTGATTTTTACATGCTGCTGTTGTACCCTGCCACTTTGAAGGATTCCTTTACTAGCTCTAATAGTTTTCTTGTAGATTCCTTTAGGTTACTGATATATATAAACCACATTTTCTGCAAACAGAGACTAGTTATTGCTCCTTCCTTCCCAGTTTGGATACCTTTTATTTCTATTTCTTGCCTAAATGTTCTGCAAATAACCTTTCTGTACAGTAGTATAACACTGAATAGCATAGCAAAAGCAAGCCTCCTCGTCTAGTGCTTGAACTTAGGGGGAAACCTTTTAGTCTTTCATGATTGAGGTTTGCTGTATCTTTTCCACAAATGGCCTTTATCATGTTGAAAGTTCCCTTCTATTCCCAGCTGAGTGTTTAAAAAAAAAAAAAAAAAAAAAAGCCAAGAAAGGGTGACAGAATTTAACAAAAGCCTTTTCTGAATCTATTGAGATAATCTTTTGTTTTTTTTCCCCTTCAATCTAATTATGTGATGTATCACATTGATTGAGTTTTCATATATTGAACCACCCTTGCATTCTTGAGATAAATCCCACTTGGTGATGGTGTATAATCATTTAATGAGCTGTTAAATTTGGTTTGCTAGTATTTTGTTAAAGATATTTGCATCTATATTTGTACAGGACATTGGCTCATAATTTTCTTTTCTTGTGATGTCTTTATCAGGCTTTGTTATCAGGGTAATACTGGTCTTAAAGAATGAATGAGGAAGTGTTTCCTCCTCTTAAATTCTTTGGAAGAGTTAGTGAAGGACTGATGCTAATTCTTCTTTAAATGGTTTGACAGAATTCACCAATGAAAATGTCGTAACTATCAAAATTTTTTGCATGCTACTTCAGCATCCATCTTACTTTGGCTAAGCCACTTGGATCAATACTGACCTGTGACTTATTAAAAAAAACATTTTCCACCCCTGGGGCCTAGGCTCCCCAGAGCTAAAACCCACATCTGCATCTACCACCCACACCATCATCATCATCCTACATGCCTCACCCAGAACCGCTGGCCCCAAATGATAAACTAACATCCCCATCATCTTTGGTCTCCCAATCCTTTTCCCTTGTCATGCACATCTGCCTTAAACTAACCAATCTTTGACTCCCAGGGGAAATCTAACTTCCAACCAAGGATCACAATAAAGGCACAAGCCCATAGGCCCTTCTTGCTCTGCTTGTGTACTATCCACCCACTGGCTGAACCACTCAAGCTAATTGTACTTCCCTCTTGACAACCCCCGCAACTCCCTACTGCAGCTCTCCCTGGGACCTATAACAAAATATCAGTCTCAGTTTCCCATTGTTGTCACATCTGAATTCTACCCACCCAGACCCAAATTTAAAATGCAACTTAATTAATTTGAAACAGAAGTCATCTGATACTGGAATTTTCTTTGGTGGGAGGTTTTTTATTGTGTCAACCTCTGTACTTGTTACAGGTTGGCTGAGGTTTTCTATTTTTCCTTAAGTCAGTTTCAGTAATTTGTGTTTCTCTAGGAAATTTTTCCATTTCTTCTAGATTACCTAATTTGTTGGCATACAATTGTAAATACTTCTCTTTTACTTTCTTTTAAGTCTGTAAAGTCAGTAGCAATGTCACCATTTTCATCTCTGATTTTAGTTACATGTGTCTTTTCATTTTCCTTTGTCAGTCTAGCGAAAAGGTTTGCCAATTTTATCATTTTTTTCCCTCAAAAAAACACAATTTTTTGTTGTTGCTGTTGATTCTCCAATTGTTCTTCTATTCTTTATTTATCTCCCCTTTGATAACTATTTTCTTCCTCTGCATCATTTTCTAGTTCCTCAAAGTGTGAGGTTATTGATTTCAGATATTTCTTCCTCTCAAACAGATGTTCATAGCTATAAACTTCCCTCTGAGCACTGCCTTCTCTGCATCCTAACAAGTTTTAATATGTTATTTTCATTTATCTTCAAGTATTTTCTAACTTCCCTTGTAATTTCTTCTTTAACCCATTTGGAATCTTGAGAGAAGTATCCTATCATGCCTTAGATTCTTGTCATCCTTGTGTTTTACTACAACACAAGCTTCAACTGTCTTCTTTTATACATTAATCTTGATTCATTTTCCTAACTTATTCTACCAGGAATCTAGAAACCCCTTATGATATAAGCTGTCCACATCTTCAACTGCTTCATATAATGATCCCTCAACTGCTTACTTTTAACTACAGCAAGGCCATTGGTTATCCTGCAACCCTTTTATGGGAGGGTTTCAGACTCTTAAAACCTTTAAATCCCCCTGTATTCTTCTAATTCATTATATTAAACACTCCCTTCTACTCTCCCCTTCTTTCATGAACTATAACAAATAAACAATATTAATACACGATGTTAATAACTGGATGGTTTGTGGGAAAAAACACCAAAGTTAATATACGGACTATAGTTGGCAGTGATATTTTGATGATGTTTAGTCATCATTTGTAATGAATGTTTCACAACAATCCAAGGTGTTGATGATGAGGCAATTATGGGAATCCTGTATGTTATACATAACTGTCAACTCACAACTTCTCTAAAAAAAAACATTTAAAAATTCATAAAAATAAATTTTAAAAAATACTGTTCAGAACAATTACTTCAGACTCCCTGGTCATGGGCCTTAGACACTGGAAGCGTTTTCCAAGCTCCCTGGGTGACTCTAATTAAAAAAAAATAAAAAAGGGCATTTCTTGAGGAGCTCCGTGGTCACATAAGTTTGAGAAATACTACATTTTATAGCCTTTTCTTAAAGATTCACGATGTATACCTCTAATTTTAAAAAGTTTCGGTATAGAAATTTGTTAACTCTACATTTCTTAAATTTACTTGAAAATGGAATCCTTTTTTCAATGAGGCCTTAGCAACAACTCAAAGAGACCACTGTTTCATGCAAAACAATTCAGAAGCAGCAGTATTTACTGGGAAAACTGATGGCCATCGATGGCACAAGAGACACTGACTGTCCCCCATGCTCACCTATGAACATATTTAATATTACATATCCATATCTACCTCCTTCTATTTTTAGAAGGATCATTAATGCAAGCTCAATCCTATACTCTTCATTTGAACCCTTATTGCCTTGAAAATCCTGCCTCAATACTATCTTTCCTATTTTAACCTTCTTAGAAAGTCCTCACAGTCAAGCACTGAAGTTTACCTTACTTTACTTTATAAATATTTGTCTTAATTCTAGAAAAATAGGTCTTCAATTCCTATTACACCACCACCCTTTCTGAGGCTCTCATTGATTATACTACTGCAGCCCTCGTCACTCTACCACAACACATTTCTTGTCTGTCCTGTTTCTCTGCTGCCAATGTTATAAAAAATGTCGAGCAAGGTTACTACTGCTCCCCTACTTACCAAATTATTTACTGGTTCCCAAATACTACAAGACATAGGACAAAGCCTTTTACACGTATGTAAGGCCCTCCACAACCTAGCCCTTTCTATCAAGTTGTATCTTCCTTATTTTCAGTCTAAAATATAAAAATCCTCAACAGCCTACCACTCCCTACACTTAAAATAATGCATTATATTTGAAGCAGTCTAAGGCAGCATAAAAGGCACCACAGGCTCAACCAAGTTACACTTACATTCGGCTAGCTTCAATGTCGTCAGACTGAGGTTCTCCTGGTGATCTGTAAAATGCAATTGTGAAAAGTTAAAACATAATACTGCATACTCCAAAAAAGTTAAGACATGTTATTTTGGAAAACATAATTGAAATCAAGATTTAAACACTAACTAAAATTAAACAGTGCTTCTGTTTATTTAAAGGTTGCAATAAACAAAAAAATAAGATTGCCATACAACAAAGTTTTTATAAGGGCTGGACTAATAAAAAATTCTGCAAATTTTTTTCAAGGAAAAGGAAACTCTAAACACTCCATTAAGGTACCAAAATATAAACCAGAATGATAAAATGTAATTATTCACAAAATCAAATATTTATAATAAAAACACGTAACTTTGAAACTTTCTACAGCCAAATTTTGCTTATCCACAATAATATAAGGATTTATTGGTATTCATATCCCAAACTTTAGATCATGGATCAGCAAACTATTCCCTGACTTGGAAAACTGAGGCCTGGGCTAGTTGCCTATAAAGTTTTACTGAAACACAGCCAACTACCATTAATTTACATATTTTAAAGACTGCTTTCATGTTACAAAAGAATAATTGAGGAGTTGTCACAGAGACTGATGGTCCACAAAATCTAAAACATTTTTTACCTGTCCCTTTAAGAAATCTCTGCTCCATACAATTCAAACTCAAATCTAATTAACTGCCTTGACAAAATTTTGAGATACTTAAAAGATTTACCATTCTGATCATAATTATCTCGATTCAATAGTGAAATTACCTTTCCCTAAAAACACACTAGGCAGAAGGTGCTACCTGTCAAAGTATACTACCCTGTATGCCACTCATTTTCTATTATTTCTGAGTGTTCCTAGCTTATGTCGCAGTATTCAAAATTCTAAGACACTAAGAAGCCTTTCATTTCCATTTTAGGGATATGGACCAATTTTTCCTATCCCTACCATGCTGTTAAAAAATTAAATTTCTGTTACTCTATCATCTTTCAATGAATATTAATGAGTCAACAATAATGCTTATTTCTAATATTTTTAAGTCCCTAAAATAGGTAAAATAATCTTTAACTCAAAAGCTAAATTTTCAAAGTGGCATGGAAAGGACTTGATTTCTGAATTAATCACTGACTTTTAACACTTCAAACTCTAAACAAATTTAGCTGAAAAAAACCTTAAAAACAGAAACATGGGAGAAAAATCAATTTTCCACATTCTTTAGCTTTAAAAAACTCATTTCTTTATCAGACTTTCAAAACTGCCTCTCACTGCAGGGTTTAAGACTTTATTCAGATTCTGAGGGCAAGATATAAGTAAAAAAGAAGAAAAAGAAAGAGAGAGAGAAAAGACTCCAGCTCAATAATATAGTTTATAGATCTTCTTTATAGTATATTTAAATTTCAGCTTTGCACAAAATTATGTAAAAGAGCTAAAAATTGAGGCATGCTGGAGGTGGAAGTGACTTGGCAGCGACAGGAATGCAAAAATTTTCACTCCACCCTATCCCCCAGGGAGTAAGCAAATCACCTCTGACACACCTGGTCTCCACCAGCCTTGTGGGTAAGAACCCCAAGATTGCTTCCAAACTTGTATCTCCCAGACAGAAGAGCTAAAAACTGATGATAACCCCATGTACCAGCTGACTCATTTTTGTAAGTGCGACCCTCCAGCATCAGATGTCATATAGTAAGGAGGCAGAGCAGGCTTGTAAAACAAACAAACAAAAAATAAACCTGCTGGCACTAAGGGAAGAGAGGCAGATTAGAAAGCTTTCAAACACGTAGGCAGCAAAACTTTCAAAATTAACAGGAAAAGATAAAGACAGACAGAGGGAAAAAATGAGGACATGATGACAAGGAAATTTAAAAAATACTGCAAAAAGATAAGACAAGGCAAGAAGGAAAATAAATCCAAGTCTTTGAGGCATAATATGAAACCACAGCAAAGTTTTGAGATTCTGCAATGGGACATAGGTTAAATACATCACTGAATGGTAAATACATAGTACTTTTCTGATTTCTGTTCCCTAAACAAGAGAAAATGTGAATAGTATCAAAATATCACCAAATTGTTGGTAAATATATTGGATTATTATATAATATTAAAATGTATTAAAATGAGCTACTAAACACCAATAAAAGTCAAACCAATTCAGTCTAAAATAGGTTCTTAACAAGGGGCCCATGAGCTTGAATTTAAATTAAAAAAAAAAAAAAATTTTGTGCGGACGTGTTGGTGCCGGTGCGATATATTTATTAAATAATACACAGTATACTGTGGACGTAATAAGAGGTCTGTGGTTTTCAAGTGACTGGCAGAGGGGTCCATGGAAAAAAACGGTTAAGAACCCTGGACTAGAAAAAGGATTGAAATATTTTAACCCTAAAGTAGACCTGTCCTTGATCATTTACACATAGCACAGGTTAATTTCTATTCAAGTTCAATTTTAATCAAGAGAAAAAATGATTATACAAAATAAGTAGAAACACTTTTCTTGCATCAAGTAGTAGGTAATAGTAAAGTCTGAATAAATGTGTAAGTCATCCTGCTTACAGTACATGACTTCAAATTAATATTCTAAGTAAGCGTTACCAAAAACTATCTTAAGATTCAAACTCTCCAAACTATGAAATATCTAACATCTGGCAGTAGTTTTCAAACTTTATATTGTCCCTTAAAAGGCTTTATTTCCAAGTGACTGGAATTTTGAAAGAATCCAGTATGTGCTTATAATTTTGCCACATTCAGGACATATAATCAAGGAGGGAGGATACTGACTTAGGATAACCTAAAGTTTGTCAGTATAACAAATCAGAAAATAATTTTTGAAAGTGTAACAATAAGCAAGTAACATTAGAAAATAAAAAATATTAGAAAATAAAAAAATAAATCCTGCCAACAGTCTCAATTTTAGGTCTTGATACAAAGTGCAGAAAATGTAATCACAAACACCCACTATTCTGAATACTGCAGTATGAACTAGCAAATTCAAATGGTGGCTCACTTCCAATAATACTGGGTGCAGCTTCTCCATCCTGCAAGCCACTCCTTTTACCTCCACTGTAACTCTCTAGGAGAGAAAAGTATACTAGTTTTATTAAAGTTGTAAAACTTCTAGAGAAGTGTTAAACTTTCATCACATAAAAGGTACATTTAAAATTTTAAAATTAAGAAACTTTTCACACCTTTTTTTATAACGCTCAGAATAAAATGTCTATTTTAAAACTTGAAAATTTTTGAGAAACACAACTGTTTATTCATACAGATAGGTCTTTGGTAATGGCTACCGGTATTTTCAAAGGGGAAAAACGCATGAAAAATTTTAAGGAGATTATATTGGGTAGGTCAACTCTTAGGTCCACTATTATTAGCAGTACTCCTGCCAACTATACATTTTCTTCATTTTATAGCACGTCTATTACTTTACAACAACAGCCTTTTAAAGGCTGTAAAATAATGTTCAAAATTACCTTTTACAAGCTGTGGCCATTCGGTGACATCAGGGTGATCACAGCTTTGAGTCACTGATTAAAAACAGGTTGTCACACGAGTCTAGCTGCTAACTTGATCTGAGCGTAGGCTTAATAATTCTAATAAATTAAACAAACCTTTAGTTAGAACATTTTGTTACTATTATAAACCCAATTCACTGTTCAAAAAGTAATCTTCAAATCTTCAAATTAAGTGTCAATTCAAAACTCACCAGGAAAATGATTGTAAAAATGCTTTTAAGGACTGTTTTCCAACATTTTTTTTTCTTACATGATCTATTCACTTGATAGAATGTGATAATAACCCCTTATACTATTATGGAGTGTTACAGTTTACAAAGCACTTTCATAACCATTATCTCATTTGATTCTCAAAACAACTTTGGTTCTACCTAATCAGGGCAGACACTATAGTAAGAATAAAATAAATAAATAAAAAGCTTCAGAGTGATTAACTGACTTGCCCAAGATTTTTGAATTAATGCTGGAGTTAGGACTAAAACTCAGGTTGGAGTTTTTCTGGTTCCCTTTAGAGTTGCTATGCAGTGTTTCATGATTTAAATACACATAAATTAGCAAAGATTTAGAATGTGGATTAAGAACACAAAATGGTTTAAAAAGGACTATTTCATAAGAAAATACTTAACGGAAAAGTTATATACATACACATTCACACAAATACATACAATGACGTCTAGGGTGGTCTAAACATTGGTTCAACTCCCTTGGATACTGTATGAACAAATAAATGCTCTTCTCTTTCTCAGCTATAAACTAAGATTCAATTTCCTGAAAGAATATGGCAAAAAATGAAAACACATCTTCCTAGTGTCATTATATGCCCTTACTAGAGTATAGCAGAATGTCCCTGATTGTCATGGTTCAAATTTATCAGACATCCTAATCATATAATAGTTTTGGCAGAGACACCATACATGTTGAAATGGGTACCCCAGTATCATTATTCATTTCGTGCAACTAGTTTATCCCACCATGATCACCCCATTAAGCTATATATCCAGGTCAAAAGTGAAAAACGAACTAAGGAAAGATGAGAAAATGCAGAGCAAGAAAAGAAGATCCTTTGTAGTTAACACCGTCAAGCTGGCCACAGACAAGCAGAGAAGGTGTCTACCAGCCTGGATTCAGAACTCATTAGAAAACAGCAATGTATGTGAAAAGTCCAAGAGAATGGTAAAAACATCAATGCTGGGGTCCATACACGAGCTGCCTTTCAACAGTTCTTCAAATCCAGATGAAGGTGAGGGTAGCCCTGAGTATATATAAGTAACAATAATGAGGATTCCAAAAAATGTTGGAATAAATAACTCATTGCTATTCTTATCATAGCTACAGGCAATCGCAAATCTCTAACAAGAACCTAGTTCATCCTTGAGGTCATGTGGGAAAGAGGTAACAAAGCAATGAACAGTGTGGTTATGATGTAGACATCCCTGGTTCTCAGGAGATAAATAGTATATGTGGATTCAGAAAATGCAAATATTATCTAAATCTAACTTTCCAACTTGTAAACACAAAAATAAGTCAAAAATATATTTTAATTGACTAAGAGGTCAATTATTATTAAATAGCTATATGTGTATTTTGAAATTTACTGAGTCAAGATCGTGCTACTATTGCTCCTCCTGTATAAGGTCCATGGCTCACTAATATACAAGACAGGTTTCAGAGCCAAACTGCTTGGATTCAAGTCCCAGTTTGGGTACTTACTAGCAGGGAAATCTTGGGCAAGTGACTTAACCTCTCTGAGCCTCAGTTTCCTCATAGGTAGAAGTAAGATAAGAGTGGTACCAATTTAGAGGACTGCCACGAGGATAAACAAGATAGTATCTAAAGTACTCAGAACAGTGCCTAGGACAGAATAAGAGCTTGGCAAATACAAGGCATTATAAACACTTACACTCTGATGGTCAAATATGTGCCCCCAGCCCCGAATCTTCATGTATGCACATTATTTTACTTTTCCTAGCACAATGATTTTTCTAAATTCTTTCAACACCCAACGTAGGGCCCTCATACAGTTGACATTGGTAACATAGTTATTTATGTAGCTCTGTTACCCCACTAGACCTAAGTTCTTTGAGAGTGGGGAATATTTTAAAATGTTACGCTAGTGTGCATCCCCCATCAGCATCTAGCACAATGCTTTGAAAATGGTGGGCAACCAAACATATTTGTCATTATCCTAACATTCAGTCCCCAGAGAGACAAGCCATGACATTAAGATATACATGCAATATGAATTCTAAGAAGTAAAATGGAAACATACCATATTTCGCCAAACTTCTGACGAGCTGGTGAATTCTAAAATCAGGTTCTTACAGATTTTTAACCTAAAATATAAAACACTTCACTCAATTCTTTTTATATGAACTGGATAGACTTTCAAAAATAAATATACTTTTCAGTAAAATACTTGACTAAAATTTACTATAAGATAAAAAAATTCATTTTCTGTAATGTGTATGAAGATTCAAAAACGTTATCAATAGACAAATTACCCTCCTGCTGCTGCCAGGATGTGTGGAAGCTAGCTAGGCAGGCCTTGTGGCCTTAGTGCTTTCAGCTGGCACAGCCATGCTTCCTATTTTCATCCACAGAGCTTAGTGCTTTCCATTCCTCTTCTCTCCCTCCAAAAGGACCAAAAACACATGAAAATATATGAAAACTGTCTGACTATATGGCTCTTATCTCTTAGATACCTACTATAATTTAGCTTTTAAATAAATTCTCTATGCTGAGCTTCTACTATGCTATGTACAAGTATTTGTCCACTTATGCATTTGTCCACTACCTCTAGGAGTGGCAGCCTTGGGAAAGTCCTATGACCTCAGGTATCTATCTGTAATTGGAGATAATACCTGCCTATCCTGCTGGGTTATTGCAAATATTAATGTAGCAAATGTATGTAGAGCAATACCTGGCACATAAAAGAATCCCTATATATTGTAGCAATTGATTATTTCTTAAACCTACCATTTAATATGTCTATTAAAACTTAACTCTTGGCAGCGGACTTGGGCCAGTGGTTAGGGCATCCGTCTACCACATGGGAGGTCCACGGTTCAAACCCCGGGCCTCCTTGACCCATGTGGAGCTGGCCCATGTGCTGTGCTGATGCGCGCAGGAAGTGCCATGCCACGCAGGGGTGTCCCCGTGTAGGGGAGCCCCAAGCGCAAGGAGTGCGCCCCATAAGGAGAGCCGCCTAACGCGAAAGAAAGTGCAGCTTGCCCAGGAATGGTGCCTCACACATGGAGAGCTGACACACAACAAGATGACGCAACAAAAAAAAAGAAACACAGATTCCTGTGCCGCTGATAAAGATAGAAATGGACAAAGAAGATGACGCAGTGAATAGACACAGAAAACAGACAACCAGGGTGGGGGGTGGGGGGGAAGGGGAGAGGAATGAATAAATAAATAAATCTTAAAAAAACAAAAACAAAACTTAATTCTTACCAAAAAATAAATTTTGAAGCTTAAAATACAACTCCTAATAACCACTATAAATTCTTAGCTCATTTGTACACAACTGGGAGTAATTCTTAGTGGGGGAGGAATTGAAATCTTATAATTTTATCATATATAAAAAAAATCAAATCCCACAAATTAGAACCCCACCCAGTATCCTCTAGGGTGACAGTAAAAAAAATAAACTGCATATAATTATTTTGCTATTATGAACTAAATATAATGAGCAAACTCATGGAGTTAATAGCTAGAATGTAAGTCACCAGAGACTAGAATGTGTATAGAGAATGGAAAGCTGAGGACCTGTGCAGAATTGGTAAAAGGTTGTTTGTAAATGAACAGCAACAGTGAAAATACGTCAGAGTCTGTAATTAGTAGTACTAACATGTGGGTATGATAGTAGATTTATTTTTGGAATAATGAAAGTGCTCTAATATTGACTGAAGTGATGAATGCACAACTTGATGATTATACCAAATGCTAATGATCATACACTTTAGGTAAGTTATATGGTTTATGAACAAAAAAATAATAGGGTGGGTTGGGGGAAACTAGACCAAATTTAAGATATGGACTATAGTTAGTAGCAATACTTTGACCATGCTCTTTCATAATCTGTTACAACTGTTTCACAACAACAATGCAAGATATTTATGGAGTGGTGATGCATGTGAGTCCTGTATGGTGTTATGCATGTTCACATATGAATGATAAACTTTAATAAATCGTTTTTAAAATGGAAAAAAAAAAAAAAAAAAGAGCTAGGTTTTAAGACCTGAGTGGCCTGATTCTCAAACTTTTGTCTATACAGAGTAGGGAAGCCTGTAAAAAATGCAGATTCTTTGGTTCTACTCTCCACTGAGTCAGAGTCTGATTCAGTGCATGAGGGTAGGGGTATACACAATGTTGCCAAAACCTGCTAATCCAACCTCTCTCCCCAGACTAGACCAAACTTCTAGAGAACAGGTCTATCATTCACTTTTATTCTTCCAATGCTTGAAAAAGTTCACAGAATTAACATCTTAAAAAAGAGAAAACTTTTCCCTTAGGTGACTTCAAGTAAGTTAAGTAAAAGCAGAGTCAACATTCAAACCTAAGTTGTCTAATTCTAAAGTTCATGCCCTTTCCTTTATACCGCACTTCTCAGTTCTAATTTATACTTAAACCCTGTCAATTTTATCACTGAACTCTCTCTTGCTTCCCTTTTGTCCGATGCTTACCAACATTATCAGACTGTCCTTACTGTGGTTTCCCCTGTCTACGCTTGACTTTTCTGCAAGAATTATCTTCCTAAAACTTTATTCTGGCCACCTTACTCCCATGTTCAAAAGCGTCTGTGGCTTCCCAGTGCCCACAGAATAAATTTCAAACTCTTTCACATATCACTTGAGGCTTATGCCCCCACCCAACCAAACATGCCTTACTATCCACTATATGACATCATCACCAGATATCTAAGGATACAGTCCCAACACTGGATCACTGGCTATCACAGACTGGCTATCTATATTGTTCACTTTAATGCTTTTGCTTCTCTGGAACCCCACCTCATATTCTCCTGTCCTTTACTAACATCCATTCCCCAAATCCTAACCATCTATCCTGCCCTGTTAAATTCTTTCTTACCTAAAGGATATCTTTGACTGGACTAAGATCTTCATAAATAACCACCATCCTTTGGACTTTACTATATGTTTCTAATACAATAATAGCATTTATTCTTTTCTACTGTACAGTTATTATTTTCTACCCAAGTATGTTTTCCTAACACCACACCTATCCCTCCAAACAAACAAAAAAGGAATCAGGATGCATGGCCTGACAAAGTATTTTTAGATGGTTTCAAATGCAATTTATGGATGAACAAACAAGTATATCATTTCTCCTCAACACAAATTTAATCCAATGCCAATTTAACAAAAGTTTATTTCAAAGAGTAAATATGTAAGAATAACCAAGAAAATGTTGTATTTCTAATAGAAGAATAATGTCCCCTTCCCCAGAGAACTTACCCTGTCAAATATTAAAGCATATTAAATAATATAAAATCACAATATCTCCAAAAAACTTTGACAGTATCTAGTAAAACTGAACATAGACCCTATGATTTTAAAACTCCACTTCTAATTATATATCAAACAGAAATGAGTACATACATTCATAAAAATACATCTACTGGAATGCTTAGAGCAGCAGTATTCTTAAGAACTCCAAACCAAAAACAACTAAAATGCCCATCAAGAACAGAATGGATACATTGTTGTGTATTTAAAAAAAGGAACAAAAATACTATAATACAGCAACAAGCATAGATTACTACCACAACCAACAGTGTGAATTAATCTCACAAATATAATGTTGAGTCAAAGAAGCTAGAAGCCAGATACAACAAAATGTGTGCTGAATGATTCTACTTATATAAAGTATAAAATAAGGTGAATTTAATCTATGCAATTATAAATCAAGACAGTCATAATTCTTGGGGGACAGCAGGAGTGACAGAGTACAAAGGGCCTCGAAAGTGCTGCTGCCATTTTTTCTGTTCTTGAATGCTGGCTACGCATGTGTACTCAGTGTGTGAAAAGTTCAACAAGCTTATGCTAATAAGCGAACTCTTAAAAGATATGATAAAGGATGATATGAACATTATATATAGAAAGAGTAAGTCGAGAAGAAGACCCCAAGGCTCATGACAATTGCTTCCCATGAAAAAAAGAAATTGGACAAAATACATGAAACAGCTGTTTTCAGACACTGGACATGAGGCAACGCAGGACTGTGATCCATAAAAGAAAAGAATCAAATGAAGTGAGCTCTATCACTGCTGGGATTTCTATCTGGAGTCTAGGGAGTCCACACTGTAGTCTAGGGAGGAGTAACCCAAGCAGAGGGGAGCAGCCCCACTGAGGTGAGTAAAATTTGTATGGCAGAGTGCCAGAAAGAGGGAGAGTCATGCAAAGAAATAAATCTATGTGGGGTGTCCTTTGAGCCTGTTGATGTACATTCAGCTGTGCATGAGTAAGGTGAGAGACTTTCCTTAAGACTGGGGAATGAGGAGCTGGGAGCTAAAACATTCTCATAGGAATTCCCTCCACTGGGAGCATTCAGTAGAGACCCCATAAATGTCAAGACTTAGTCATACTTAGTACCCTTAAACCTTCTCAAGACACACCTGAATATCAACATTTGATCCCTTGTAGGGACCAAGCTAACCAGCATGTTACTTAGCTGCCTGCCAAGTAATACTATAATGTCAGAATCCAATAAGAAATTATTAAATATGTGAACAAGCAGGAAAATATGACCTATACCCAAAATCAATTAGACAAATTGATGGAATTAGTAGACAAGGGCTTTCCAATGCCTATTGTAAATATGCTCAAGGATTTTAAGTAAAATATGAAGAAATGAAAAAACTGATGGAATTAGTAGACAAGGGCTTTCCAATGCCTATTGTAAATATGCTCAAGGATTTTAAGTAAAATATGAAGAAATGAAAAAACATGGAAAAGAAATGAACCTTCTAAAAATGCAAACTCTAGTATCTGAAATTACGTGACTGCAGAAAGCAAATATAGCAAAATGTTAATTGTGGAATTACGTTCTATAATTATTCCACTCTGTGCAAACTGGAAATTTTAATAATAAAATGTTAAGAGGCATAATAAAGTCATTTTATTCTTTTATTTTTAATATTTATTTATTTCTCTCCCCTTCCCCCCCACCTCGGTTGTCTGTTCTCTGTGTCTATCTGCTGCGTCTTCTTTGTCCACTTCTGTTGTTGTCAGCGGCACGGGAATCTGTGTTTCTTTTTGCTGCGTCATCTTGTTGTGTCAGCTCTCCGTGTGTGGGGCACCATTCCTGGGCAGGCTGCACCAAATAGCTCTCCTTACGGGGCGCACTCCTTGCACGTGGGGCTCCCCTATGCGAGGACACCCCTGCGTGGCACGGCACTCCTTGCGTGCATCAGCACTGCGCATGGGCCAGCTCCACACGGGTCAAGGCTGCCCGGGGTTTGAACCGCGGACCTTCCACGTGGTAGACGGAAGCCCTAACGCTGGGCCAAGTCCATCGGCCATAATAAAGTCATTTTAATATAAATAAAAGTTGAGAAATTTCATGGCCAATAGAACAATGTTAAAGGAAGCTCTTCAAATAGAAGAAAAACAGCACCAGATAAAACTTGAAAGTTACCAAAAGGAATGAAGAGTGACAAAAATGGCAAATACATGGATAAATATAAAAGAACATAATTCTTGTTTTTAAAATTTCTTTACAAGATAATTGACCATTTAAAGAAATAATTACAACATGTACTGTGGCATTTGTAACAAATGCAGAAGTAAAATATAAGACTACTATAGCAAAAAGGATGGGGGAGGGCAAAAGGAATTATACTGTTCTAACCTACTTGCATTTAGATGAAGAGGTATAATAGTTTTGAAGGTAAAATGGGATATGTTATTGTAAATCCTAGAGCAATCCTGAAAAAAATAGAGGTATAGCTTAATAAGCCAATGGTGGATATTAAATGAAATTCTAAAAACTGTTCAATTAATCCAAAAGACAGGAAAAGGGAAAAAAGGAACAAAGATGGGACAAACAGAAAATAAATAGTAAGATGGTAATCTTAAACCAAACCATACTGACAATTACAATAAATACAAGTAGAATGAATACTCAAATGAAAACCAGAGACTGTAAAATAGGATGAAAAAGTTGTAACTATATGCTGCCAAAGAGAATGCTAAATTTAGCATATAAGTTAAAAGTATAAGGATGTAAAAGGACATAATGTGCAAGCACTAATAAAGTAGGCGTAGCTATTCTGATTTAGACAAAGTAGACTTTAGGACAAGGAATATTAACAGAGACAAAAATGTGGATGCACATATAAA
This sequence comes from Dasypus novemcinctus, assembly GCF_030445035.2. NCBI lineage: Eukaryota > Metazoa > Chordata > Mammalia > Cingulata > Dasypodidae > Dasypus > Dasypus novemcinctus. The sequence goes on along the minus strand of NC_080675.1, from coordinate 181,717,281 downwards.
CGAAGCTTCAAAATACATGAAAGCGGGGGAACGGATGTGGTTCAAGCACTTAAGTGCCTGATTCCCACATGGAAGTTCCTGGGTTCAGTTCCCATGCCTCCTAAACACAAAAATGAAACAAAACAAAAAACAAAAAAAACAAAAAACTATGAAGCAAAAATTGAGAAAACTGAAAGATGGCAAATTCACATTTATAATAGGAGATTTCAGTAACTCCTTTCTCAGTAATAAAGTACATAGCCAGATAATAAGTAATGATACTGAAGAAATTCTTGTAATACATACACCTAAAGAAGCACTTGTTTTTATCTAGAATACAAAAAAGGGGCAAAATATTTTAACACACTCACAAAAGAAAATATACATTTGGCCAATAAACACATGGAAACACATCAACATTAGTCAACAGGGAGAAACACAATGAGATACTGATAACAAACCCATTAAGACATCTGCAATTACAGTGACTGAAAGTAGCATATGCTGACATGGATTTGGAGAAATTGAAATCCTCCTAAGTTGCTGGGGAGGATGTAAAACAGTATGAACCATTATAAAAACAGTTTGACAGTTCTTTATAAATTTAAACACTTGTTTACCATGTGACCCAGCAATTCCAATTGTAGGTGATTACATCTGTAGAAAAAGATATTCATAAAGACTTATACACACAAAGTAACTTTATTCACAACAGCCTGAAACTAGAACCTATATTCATCAAAAAAACAGGTAAACTGTGGCATAGCCATATTATAAAACAACAAAAAACTAGTGATACACTAAGAATGGATGAATCTCAAAAATATTATGCTTTGTGAAAGAAGCCAGACACATGAAAGTATATATGATTCCATTTATATGCAATTCCAAAACAGGCAAAACTAATCAGAGTGACAGAAAGATAAGTGGTTGCTTCGAGCCAGGAGAGAAGAATGACTGCAAGAGGAGGGAACTTTGTGGAGTAAATCAGATGTTCTGTGTCTACATGATGGCGGTGGTATATGTATTTCTCAAAATGTATGAAAGAGAACATTCATTTCATTAAATGTATATTATACTTAAATAAACCTGATTTCTCAAAAGCTTATGAAAACTTAATACATAATAAGGTGACATTTTAAATCAGTGGAGAGAGGATTTCTTAAGTGGCTGAGACAATCAGCTAGCCAAATAGAAGGAACAAATACAGGCCAAATGCAACCCAGATACTAACTCATATCATATACAAAAATATGAATATATTATAGATCTAAGCCTGTAAATCTAAACCTGTAAGGCAAAATCATAAAAGTGTTAGAAAAAAATGTAAGAGATTAGTTTGTGATCCTCGTAATAATGCTGAAAGTTGGAAGGCATAGAAGAATGACAGATTAGCCTATGTAAAAATTGTTAAATTTCTTAGGGAAGCTGTCAGTTTACAGAAAAATCATGCATAAAATACAGCTGTCTCACATCCTGCCCCATTATTAAAACACTGCATGAACTTATTTTATGAGGCTCTCATCCTAATATCAAAATCAAGATAAAGGTATCAACAAGAAAACTATACACCAATATCCCTTACGAACAGAGTCGCAAAAATCCTCAATATTAGCATACTGAATCTCCTGTACCCCTAAACACTTTGTGTCTCATATCTTCTACTTATTTTTTCTCTTTAGCACCACTGACACATATTTTACAAATCTTGTTAATAATTTCTTTTTCCCCTACTAGAATATAAGCTCCACGAAGGCAGAGATTTTGACTGGTTTTGTACACTGCTGTTTCCCCCTCCATTTAAAGCAATTCCTGGCACACAGAAAGTACTCAATAAATAGTTGCTAAGAATGGAGTAGATGGCCATGTAGCCGTTCACCTGGAAAAACTTCTATTGAACATATATATATTTATAATATATCATTAAGAAAAAAAAACTAGTAGAGAAAACAAACTAACTAATGCAAAAATATATACAAGAAATTCTTTGAAGAAAACAGGGGTAAATCTTCAAGAGCTTGGATGTGGCAATGAAATTCTTAGATGTGACACCAAAAGGACAAGCAACATAAGAAATGAGAGACACAAGACTTTATCGGAATTAAAAGACACCACAGAATGGGAGAAAACACTTGTAGATCATAAACCTGATGAATCCAGTATACAGAATAAATAAGTTTTACAACTTAACAACAAAAAATACACAACAACATTTTTTAATGGGCAAATGACTTGAATAGACATTTCTACAAAGAAGATATAAAAATGGCTGCAAGTAGGGTGGGGGCGGTGGGGTTGATTGGGACCTCATATTTTTTTAATGTAATTTAAAAAATAAATAAATAAATAAATAAATAAAAATGGCTGCAAGTATATGGAAATATGCCCAACATCACTAGTCATTAGAGAAATCCAAGTTTTAGAACCACACTGAAATACTTCTTCATACCCACTAATCCATTAGGATAGTTGTAATAAAAGATAAACAAACAAAATGGAAATAACAAATGTTGGAGAGGATGCGGACAAACAGATCCTTACACACTGTGGTGGGTATGTAAATGGTTCAGTCACTGTGGAACACTGCTTGGTGGTTCCTCAAAAAGTTAATCACAGAATTACCATAGAACCCAACGAGTCTGCTGTTAGATATATACCCAGAGGAACTGGAAACAGTTACTCAAACAATTACTTGAACACAAATGTTCAATAACAGTACTATTCACAATAGATGAAAGATGGAAACAATCCATCCCATCGACTTTACACGAAGAGACATATAAAAAGTGGTTTATCCATACAACTGAGCATTACTCAGCCATGTAAAGGTATGAAGTACTGATACAGTCTACAAGGTGGATTAACCCTAAAAACCACTAAGGGAAGTGAAAGAAGCCAAAGGAACAAACCAAATATCCCAAGGAAATACAGGATTTAAAATAACTAATCAATGATAATCACACAAATTTCCTAAATCAAAGCATTGAAGGAAAATATAACTAAAGATAAAGCATAATAAGACATTGGATAAACATAAAGAACAATTTGAAAGCCTGCAAAGAAATCTAACAGAGCTTATGGGAATGAAAGAAATGATAGATGAGATTAAAAATAGATGAGAGGAGGAAGCAGATGTGACTCAAGCAGATGCGTTCCCACCTACCACATGGGAGGTCCGGGGTTCGGTTCACTGTGCCTCCTAAAGAAGATGAGCCAATGTGATGGGCTGGTGTGGTGAGCTGACCCAACGAACAGACACAACAACAAGGAAGCACAATGAGAGACACAAAAAGTGGTGAGCAGAGGTGGCTCAAGTGACCGGGTCCCTCCCTCCCACAGGGGACGTCCTGGGTTCGGTTTCCAGTGCCTCCTAAAAAGAAGACAAGCACATAACAAATGGACAGAGCAAACAATGAGGGAGGGGAAGAGAAATATATGAAAATAATGTAAATCTTAAAAATAAAAACATCAAAGAAGAGTGGGTGTGGCTCAGTCGTCATGCACCTGCTTCCCATGACGCTAGGTCCAGGGTTCTATCCCTGGTACTTCCTAAAAAAACATTACAGGCACATCACAGCAGATTTGAATTGCTCGAACACTAATAAGTGATATCCAAGACAGAATATCTGAACATGAAAAGGCAGGAGAACAGAAAGAGGAAAAAATGGGAAAAAAGCAACAGGGATGCAGGGAACTGAATGACTATGAAACCTGCAAACATACATGAAAATACTGTCTCAGAAAGAGAAAAGAATGGAAAGGGGGAAGAAAGAATATTTGAAGAAATAATGACAAAAACCTTCCCAACCCTTATGAAAGACATAAATACCAATATTCAAGGACAACACACCCTAAACAGAATAAATCCATAAAGACTGACTCTGAGATACCTATATTCAGAATGACAAGAGATAGAGAGGATTCTGAAAGCAGCAAGAAAAAAGCAAAGCATCACATACAAGAGAACCTCAATATAAGATTAAGTGGAGGACTCTCACTAGAAACAATGGAAGTGAGAAGAAAGTGGAATGATGTGTTTAAGTTATTGAAAGAGAAAAACTGCTAGCCAAGAATTCTGTTATCCAGCAAAAACGTCCTTCAAAAATGAAGTTGAGTTTAAAGTCTTCACAGAAAAATAAAAACTGACTTCACAAGAGACACTAAAGGAGTGCTGCAGCCTGACAGGAAAAGGCAAGGAAGAGGGAAGCGGACATGCCTCAGATGACTGGGCTCCTGCCTAAATCACATGGGAGGCCACTGGTTGGATCCTGTTGCCTCCTAAAGAAGACAGAGAGCTGGCACAACGGGGAGGCATGGCAAGCTGACCCAATGAAAGATACAAGAAGAAAAAACACGAGAGATACAACAAAGCAGGGAGCAGAGGTTCCCAGTGCCTCCTAAAGAATACAGTGAGCCAATGTGATGGGCAGGCATGGCAAACTGACACAGTAAGATCACACAACAAGAGATGTGGGGAGGCAAAACAGAAAGGAAGAACAAAGCAGGGAATGGAGGTGGCTCTCGTGATTAGGCACCTCCTCCTTCCCATATCGGCTCCCGGTGCCTCCTAAAGAAACAAGGAAGACTCACAGACACAGCAAGTGAAAAACCACAAGGGGGTGGGAGAAATAAAATAAATCTTAAAAGAAAGACAAGGGAGAGAGACTTGGAGAAGAGTGTAGAAATGAAGATTAAGAGTACCTTAAAGGGTAAAAAGGTAGACAGAAAGAAGATACGAAAACAGAAAGCCAAAGTATAAAATGAAGTAAATAATGCTTCTAGAGTAATAATATTGAATGTTTTTTTTTTTAAAGATTTATTCATTTATTTAATTTCCCCCCCTCCCCTGGTTGTCTGTTCTTGGTGTCTACTTGCTGAGTCTTGTTTCTTTGTCTGCTTTTGTTTCTTTGTCCGCTTCTGTTGTCGTCAGCGGCACAGGAAGTGTGGACGGCGCCATTCCTGTGCAGGCTGCACTTTCTTTTCACGCTGGGCGGCTTTCCTCACGGGCGCACTCCTTGCGCGTGGGGCTCCCCCACGCGGGGGACACCCTTGCGTGGCACGGCACTCCTTGTGTGCATTAGCACTGTGCGTGGGCCAGCTCCACACGGGTCAAGGAGGCCCGGGGTTTGAACCGCGGACCTCCCATGTGGTAGACGGACGCCCTAACCACTGGGCCAAAGTCCGTTTCCCAATATTGAATGTTAATGGCTTGAATTCCCCAAACAAAATATAGAGAATGATAGAATGGATGAAACACTATGAGCCATCTATATGATGTCTACAAGTGACTCACTTAAGATGTAAGGACACAATCAGGATGAAGGTGAAAGGTGAGAAAAAGATATTCAACACAAACAGTAACCAAAAAAGATCTGGTATACTGATACTAATATCAGACAAATTAGATTTTAAATGCAAAACTGTTACAAGGGATGAAGAAGATCCTTCTATATTAATAAAAGGGGCAATTCACATGAAGAAATAACTATAATAAAAATGTATGCACCTAACCTGGGTGCCCTAAAATCTATGAGGCGCACACTGGCAAAACTGAAGGGAGAAATAGTCATCTCTACAGTAATACTTGTAGATTCAATACACCACTCAGCAGTGGAGAGAACAAATGGGCAAAGAATAAACAAACAATAAATAAATAAACAATGAGCTTGGATAATATGATAAATTAACTAGCTCTAACAGTCACTAATAGAACATTACACCCCAAAACAGCAGGATATACATACAATCTTTTCAAGTGTTCATGGATCCTTCTCCAGGATTGACCACATGTTGTATCACAAAATAGGTCTCAATACATTTTTTTTTTTAAGATTTATTTTATTTCTCTTCCCTTCCCCCCTGCCCCAGTTGTCTGTTCTCTCTGTTCATTTGCTGCATGTTCTTCCTTTTGTCTGCTTCTGTTGTTGTCAGTGGCATGGGAATCTGTGTTTCTTTTTGTTGAGTCATCTTGACGTGTCAGCTCTCCGTGTGTGTGGCACCATTCCTGGGCAGGCTGAACTTTCTTTGGCGCTGGGCAGCTCTCCTTATGGGGCACACACCTTGCATGTGGGGCTCCCCTATGCGGGGGGGGGGGGGCACCCCTGTGTGGCACGGCACTCCTTGTGTGCATTAGCACTGTGCGTGGGCCAGCTCCATATGGGTCGAGGAGGCCCGGGGTTTGAACTGCAGACCTCCCATGTGGTAGACGGACGCCCTATCCACTGGGTCAAGTCCACTTCCCTCAATACATTTAAAAACACTGAAATTATACAAAGCAATTTCTCTGATCATAATGGAATAAAGCTATAAATCAATGAGGGATGGAAAAAAGGGTGAATTTTAAAATATATGGAAATTAAACAGCATACTCCTAAATAATCAGTGGGTCAAAGAAGAAACTACAAGAGAATACAGTAAATATCGAGACGATTGAAAACAAGAACACAACATATCAAACCCTATGGGACACCACGAAGGCAGTGCTGAGGGAAATTTATAGCCCACAATGCCTACATTTAAAAAAGGAAAGAACTAAAGTTGAAGATCTAACTGTATATCTGGAGGCACTAGAAAAAGAACAGCAAACTAATCCCAAACTGAGCCAAAGGAAAGAAATAATAAAGGTCAGAGAAGAAATAAATGAAATTGAGAACAAAAAACGAAAGAATCAATAAAACCAAAAGTTGTTTTTTTTTTTGAGATAAAAATCAACAAACCCTTAGGCTGACAAAGAAAAAAATGAGAGAAGATGCAAATTACTAAAATAAAAAGCGAGGGGGAGATTACCAATGACCCCTCAGAAATAAGAGATCCTAAGAGGATTTACAGATTCAACACAATCCCAATAAAAATTCCTACAGCCTTTTCTGCAGAAGTGGAAAAGCCAATAATCAAATTTGTTTGCAAGGGTAAAGGGCCCAGAATAGCCAAAAATGTCTTTAAAAGAAGAATAAAGTTTGAGGACTCTCCATTCCTGACTTTAAAGCATACTATGAATCTACAATGGTAAAAACAGCATGGTACTGGCATAAAATAGATCCTCACATTTACAGTCAAGTGATTTTTGACAAGGCTGTTAAATAAGCCCACTAGCTGGGCCAGAACAGTCTATTCAACAAATGGGAGAACTGGATAGCCATATTCAAAAGAAAGAAAGGAGACCCCTAGCTCACACCTTATACAAAAATTAACTCAAAATGGATCAAAAAACTAAATATGAAAGTAACAACCATGAAACTCCCAGCAGAAAATGTAGGAAAGCATCTTCAAGATCTTGTTAGGTGGTAGTTTCTTAAGCCTTACACCCGAAGCATGAGCAACAGAAGAAAAAACAGATAAACACTTTTGTACCTCAATGGAAGAAAATATTTGGCAATATCATATCCAGTAAGGGCTTAATATACATGACATACAAATAAATGAAACAATTCAACAATAAAAAGACAAACGATCCAATTAAAAAACAGGCCAAAGACTTGGAAAGACAATTGTCCAAAGAAAATACAATGGCAAAAAAAACACATGAAAAATTCATCACTAGCAATTAGGTAAATGCAGATCAAAACTACAATGAGATATCATTTCACATCTATTAGAATGAAAGAAACCCCCCATCTCAAATCTTATACAAAAAATAACTCAAAACGGATCAAGGACCTAAATATAAAAGCTACTACCATAAAACTCCTAGAAGAAAACATAGGATAACATCTTCAAGACCTTGTGGTAGGTGGTAGTTTCTTAAACCTTACATGCAAAACACAAGCAACTAAAGAAAAACACATGAAAAAATATCCAATATCACTAGCGATTAGGTAAATGCAAATCAAAACGACAATGAGATACCATTGTACAACTTACAGAATTGTCTTTCCAACTGCAAGTGCTGAAAAGGATGTGGAGAAACAGGAACACTCCTTCACTGTTGGTGGGACTATGAATGTTGCAGCCTGTGTTAGATAGTTTTGTAGTACCTCAAGAAGCTGAATATAGAACCGCTGTATGATACAGCAATACCATTACAAGGACTATATTCAGAAGAACTAAAAGCAAGGATGTGAGCTGACATTTGCACACTGATGTTCACAGCAGCATTATTCACAACTGCTAAAATATGGAACCACCCCAAGTATCCAAGAATCAATGACCTGATAAATAAAATGTGGTATATACACACAACGGAATACTCTTCAGTTGTAAGAATGAAATCAGGATGCATATGACAACATGGATGAACTTAAGAGCACATTAAGTTCAGTGAAACAAGCCATACACAAAATGATAAATACTTCATGATCTCACTAATATGAACAAAATACAAAGAGTATATTCACGGAGATAAACTCTATAGAGTATAGGTTACTAGGAAATAGTATGTGGGTTAAGAATGGGAGGGGAGGTCTAATGTACAAAGCATGATTACTTTAATTATAAAAGTGTGGAAATGAATAGAGCTGAGAATAACACATTATAGTGAAGATAACTGATTTATAAATGTGACTGGTTGAAAGGGGTAGTCTGCAGAAGTAAAAATCAATTGAAAGGAAACTAGAGTATAAATATAAGAACGCTCTTCTTCTACAAAGTGCTTCAAATATGGTGATACATGGGAAAATTACAACTAATGTAACTTATGGACAGTTAAGACTAATATTGTAATATTTTGCAGCAATAGTTAGAAGAAATTATTTCAATCCTAACAGACAACAATAGGAGGGATAGATCGTATGGGTTTTTTCCTTTTGAAGTAATGAAAACATTCTAAACGAGGTGATGACAGCCTAACTCTGATGAAAATGACAGCCACTAAGTATACACTTTGAAAAAACTGTACAAAGCATGAGACTGTAGCACAGGGAATCTGGTGATGGTTGATGGACTGTGGTTAATAGGATAGTACAAGAACGTTTTCTCCTGACTGATAACAAATACCTAACAGAGGGTGTTACTACAGTGGTTCTAAGGGGAAAAAAGACACCAAATGTAAGAAAGGGGCTATAGTTAGCAGTTATATTTTGATGACGCTCTTGCATCGTTTCTTAAAAAGTTTTAATTTTTATTTTTGAAGAAGCTTTATATTACATACATGTTACATCGAAAATAAAGGGGGAGGAGGAGGGGCAAGATGGCGTAGGAGTAAGTGCACCCACATCATCTCTCCTACAAAAAAACAGCTGAGTGGGGGAAAAATCCTGCCTGAGTGAGCTGTTGGGGAACCCACAACACAGGAGGCTTCAGTGTATCGATCTGGAGAGAGCGTGACAACAAGAGTGATTGCTCAAGGTGAAAATATGAGTTTCTAGCACTTGTGGCTGGAGCTGTGGGAGGGCTAAGCCCCTCCCTCAGGGCAGGAAGCTTCAGCAATCCCAGACCCTTGCCAGTCAGTCAGCTGGAAGAGACAGAGAGCAGGAGGGTTCTAGTGAAGGGTGGAGAGGGGTCCAATGACCGCGGGTTCTGTTGTCTGGACCCCCTTTTTTGATCTTTGAGAAGCAAAGCTGGCTGGAGGAGAAACCATGAAGATGGGAGAGACAAATCTGCTGAGGCGGCCTGATAGGGAAAATTGGTCAGGGAGAAGGAGGAGTCAGGCAATTAACTAGTCCTGTGCAACTTACCTAAGGGAGGGGGACAGTAGGAAGTGCTTAATAAGCTTCCAAGAGTATATTTAGGGTTCCCAGCAAGATGTGAGTGCTCTCTCTCAAGAAGACTGAGAGTCATTTTCTTCTGTGGTGAGTTAACTTACCAGGGTCATTCCATTTGAATTTCAAAAGGAAACTCTCACACAAATTACTGCTTTCGGCTGCCCTGGGAGTGAAAGCAGTAAGAAAAAAAAGGGGGGTGCGGTGGGGAGGACAGATTCCTAATAAGCAGTTTATCCAACTGCAAAGAGTCAATCCTGCTCCAGGACAGAAAAGCTAATCAACCCAACAGACAGGTTTGGCTCAGTGGAGAGGTTCAGCCTTGAATATACAAGATCTCTAGTTCGATTCCCAGCTCCCCTTAGAGTAGTGACCCAAAGGGATATTAAAATTCTAGCTGCTACCTTAGGACAGGGAAAACATTAGACATTATCGTTATTAGTTTCCCTTGGGTTTCTTACTTTTCCTAAAAAAACAAACAAACAAACACAAAAACCAGAGGCGGTGGACTTGGCCCAGTGGTTAGGGCGTCCATCTACTACATGGGAGGTCCGCGGTTCAAACCCCGGGCCTCCTTGACCCGTGTGTAGCTGGCCCATGCACAGTGCTAATGTGTGCAAGGAGTGCCCTGCCACACAGGGGTGTTCCCCAAGAGGTGAGCCCCGTAAGGAGAGCTGCCCAGCATGAAAGAAAGGGCAGCCTGCCCAGGAATGGTGCCGCACACACGGAGAGTTGATGCAACAAGATGACGCAGCAAAAAGAAACACAAATTTCCATGCCGCTGACAACAACAGACAAAGAAGATGCAGCAAAATAGACACAGAGAACAGACAACCGGGGTGGGGAGGGGAGGGGGAGAGAAATAAATAAATAAATAAATCCTAAAAAAAACCAAAAAACAAAAAACCAGAGAACAAAAAGTTACTTTTGTTATATAATTTAAGTTAATTTACTCATTAAAACCCACTTCAAAATCCGCTGTGAGAAAGCTGCAGGGTAACTGCTTGATAAAAACCGGCAGCCTGAAAATCTCCACAGGGGCTTAAGAGAGAAGTCTGTTTTTTCTTAGTATTTGGTTGACTCCTTGCTTGTGGGTTTGTCTTGGTATTTCCTTCCTCTTTACCCTCCTCCCCTCCTTTTTTCCTTTTCTTTTTTTAATTAGGTGCTGTCAGCTCGTTTGTTTGCAGTGTTTCCTCTTCCTCAATTTCCTGTTTTCTCTGTGTACTGATTTTGGCTACCAATGCTATCTCTTTTCTTTCCTACATCTTTCTATCCGCCACCTTCTGTTGTTGTTGCTCTTACATTCCAGTTCTGGCTTTTTATTTCTAATACTTCTATTCCATTTTCTATCTTTTATTAACTCTTTTTTTTTTTTTTGTCCTTTCTTTACTCTTTCCCTCTCTCCTCACCATGCTGGCCTTTTAATTCATACTATATTCTTCTCCATATTCAGTTTCCCATGTCATTGTAGATATTCTACTTTTTTATTACTGTAACTCTATTCTGCTCACATGAGTTTCAAATATTCATTCTCCTAGGTCTTACAAGGCTCTTCTGCTAACTTTTATACCAACATTACTATTATACTTTTTCTTTTCTTTTCTCTTCTGCTTTCCCTGGCCCTAATCTTTTTCCTCCAAGGGAACTTAGACAACAACAAGGAAACAGAGTGAGAAAAACGAAGTGTAAAAGAGAAAACTTAACACACACACAAACAGCAACTAAGTAAAACCGAGACTAGACATAGAAGCTAATCAACTGAACAAATCCATCAAGATAAAATGACGACCAGAAAGCAACAAATAATTACAAACTATACTAATAATCAGGTAGACAAGGCCCACTCCAATGAAAAACCAGGAAGAGAAGCAGAACATCGAACAACTAATCAAGCTGTCCAAACGAATATCATGGACCATCTTAATGAAGTGAAGGAAGAGATTAAGGATATTAAGAAAACACTTGGAGAGCACACTGAAGAAATTATAAACATACACAAAAAAATAATGGATATGATGGTGATGAACGGCATAATCCAAGAAAACAAAAATACACTCTTAGCAAATAACAAGAGATTTGAACAAGAAGAGGCAAGAATTAGTGATGTGGAAGACAGTACATGTGAAATCAAACAGTAAAATTGAAAGAAACAAAGAGAAAAAATCCAGCAGGGCTTCAGGGATCTGAATGACAGCACAAAATGCACAAACACACGCATTATAGATACCCCAAAAGGAGAAGAGAAGGGAAAGGGGGACAGAAGGAGTATTGGAGGAAATAATGGCTGAAATATTCCCAAACCTACTGAGGGAGATGAATGTAAAGTCCAGGAAATACAGGGCACCCCAAATAGTACTAAAGGAAGTTCTGCAGGTTGAAAGAAGAAAACAGGAGAAGAGATGGAGGAGAATTTAAGAACCAAAAAGATAAAAAGAGAAATAGAAACAATATATGACATAAATCCAAGGAAAATATAGCTAATGTAAGTAATTCCTTGACAATAACAACACTGAGTGTTACTGGATTAAACTCACCAGTCAAGAGACAGAGACTGGCAGAATGGATAAGGAAACATGACCCATCTATATGTGATCTATAAGAAACCCACCTTAGACCCAGGGATTCAAGAAAGATCAAATTGAATGGCTGGAAAACAATCTTACAAGCAAACAATAACCAAAAAAATGGCAGGAGTAGCTATACTAATATCAGACAAAATAGAGTTTAAATGCAAAACTAGGCCTTGCCGTCTCTCCTGGGAAGAGGCAGCTGGGCACCACTGGAGGTTCTCCGGGACCAGGCTTTTTCAGGATTTTTTCAGGGCAGGAAGTGTCTGGACATCGATTTGGTGGGAAGGTAACGGAAAGGACTGGTCTATAAGATACAACTTGGGACTTTTCAGGAGGGGGAGGCAAGATGGCGGCTGAGTGAACTTCCCGGTTACTAGCTCCTGGGGGGAATCGGCTGGGAGGCGTCGGAGACTCTTTGGGACCGGCTGTTTCGGGATTTTTCCTGGTCCGGAGGTGTCTGGACATCGATTTGGAGGGAAGGTAACAGAGAGGATCCATCTGTGAAATATACACGGAGATCCCAGCTACGTGTGGAGGACTCCCTCCTTGGGTAGGCGGAGCCGAGGCAGCTAGCGCCGAGGCAGCTAGCACCGCGGCAGGCGGGAGAGCCGAGCCGCGCTGCGCCGCGGCGGCGGCGGGCGGTGGGCGGGGAAGCCGAGTCCGGCCGAGCCCGGCTGAGCCGTGGCGGGCGGGGGGGGCCGAGGCCAGCTGAGCTCGGCCGAGCCCAGCCGCGCCGCGCCGGGCGGCGAGCGGGAGAGCCGAGCCGCACTGCACTGCGCCGGGCGGCGGGCGGGAAAGCCGAGCCCAGCCGAGCCGCGGCGGGAGGGGAAGCCGAGCCCAGCCGAGCCGCCGCGGGCGGCTGGCGGGGGACCGGAGCCCAGCTGAGCCCAGCCGAGCCTGGCGGCGGGGTTTCTGTTCTTTGGTTTTTTTTTTTTTTTTTTCCAATCCTCTCTTTCTTGTCCCCAATATTCTTCTTATACTATTTTACCTTAACAATACAATAGGTCCTGCAGGAAATACCTCACATTTGCTGGGTTTCCTCACCCTCCACTGCATCATTTCTCTGTGAATAGATTTAGCCTATCTACACTATCCCCTTTCCCCTACAACTTGATATCCTCCACCATCTGCTATCTCTCCTATATTCCATCTCCCTTTCTTTGATCCACAAAGTGTCTAACTCTTAATTTCTAATACCTTTGTTTAGTTTTCTATCTGGTATTCGTCCCTGAAACTATTACCTTTCTTTTCTCTTTCCCTCTCTCACGAAAACAATAGCCTCTTAGTACGTACCACATTCCTCCCATATTCAGACGTCTACCTCATTATAGGTACTTTCCTACTACTATAACTCTACACAATTTACATGATCTAACCTCCATCCTCCCAGAACTCATATTGTTGCTTTGTAAACATATATCACCAATACTACTTCACACTTTTTCCTTCCTTACACAATTGACTTTCCCCAGCACTAATACTTTCCTTTAAAGTGAGCTTAACTAGCAATAAGAAATTGGAATAAGAAGACAAAGTGACAAAGAGAAGATATAACACTTACGCAAAAACAACAGCTAATTAATCTCCAAGACTAGACAAAGAAGCTAAGGAACTGATTAAACCCGTCAAGAAAAAATGTTGACAAGACAGCAACAAAAATCTACAAACCAAACCAGTAATCAGGAAAACATGGCTGAATCCAATCAACAAACTGAAAATCAGGAAGGGGGGCAGGACTTCGCACAAGCAATGAAAGATCTCAGAACATTTATCACCGACAAATTTGATGAAGTAATGAAAGAGGTTAACAGCGTGAAGACAACACTTGGAGGGGAAATTGCAGACATGCGCAAAAAAATAACAGATATGATGGAAATGAACACCACAATTCAAGAAATCAAAAATACACTTGCAGCAAATATCAGCAGACTAGAAGAAGCAGAGCAGAGAATTAGTGATGTGGAAGACAGTGCATTGGAAATCAAACAGATAGTAGAAGTGGTCAATAAAAAGGTAGAAAAAATCCAGATAGGACTTAGGGACCTGAATAACGCAAAACGCTCAAACATACGTATTATAGGCATTCCAGAAGGAGAAGAGAAGGGAAAGGGGTCAGAAGGAGTGTTGCAGGAAATAATGAATGAAAACTTCCCAAATCTACTGAAAGAGACAGATGTACATATCCAAGAAGCACAGCGCACTCCACTGGTCATAAACCCCAACAGGCCCACCCCAAGACATATACTTGTCAAATTATCCAATGCTCAAGACAAAGAAAAAATTCTAAAAGCAGCAAGAGAAAAGAAAACCATCACATACAAGGGAAACTCCATAAGATTAAGTGCTGATTTCTCATCTGAAACGATGGAGGCAAGAAGGCAGTGGTATGATATAGTCAAGGTACTAAAGGAAAAAAATCTCCAACCAAGAATACTCTATCCAGCTAAACTAGCATTCAAAAATGGTGGAGAGTTCAAAATATTCGCAGATAAACAGAAACTGAAAGAGTATATCAACAAGAAACCTCCCCTTCAAGAAATTCTTAAGGGAATTCTGCAGGAAGAAAGGAAAAAACAGGACAGTCAGAGATGGAGGAGAGTGTAAAAGCAACAAGAAAGACAAAAATAGAAGGGGAAAATAAAATAATACAAACAAAATATAACAAACACAAATCCAACCAAAATATGGCTACCATAAATAACTCTCTAAACGTAATAACACTGAATGTCAACGGATTAAACTCACCTATCAAAAGATTCAGACTGGGACACTGGATAAGGAAATACGACCCATCTATATGCTGCCTACAAGAGACACATCTTAGACCCAGAGACTCATGGAGGTTGAAAGTGAATGGCTGGAAAACAATCATACAAGCAAACAACAACCAAAAAAAGGCAGGAGTAGCTATATTAATATCAGACAAAATAGACTTTAAATGCGAAACAATTGTGAGAGACAAAGAAGGATACTATATTCTAGTGAAAGGGACAATTTGTCAAGAAGATCGAACAATCATAAATATTTATGCTCCTAACAAGGGCGCCTCTAAATATGTGAGGCAAACGCTGGAAAAACTAAGTGAAAGAATAGATGCATCTACAATTATAGTGGGGGATTTTAATACACCACTATCAACTCTGGACAGAACATCTCAAAAGAGAATCACTAAAGAAACAAAACATTTGAACAGTATATTAGAAGAGCTGGATCTAATAGACATATATAGATCATTACACCCAAACACAGCAGGATATACATTTTTCTCAAGCGCACATGGAACATTCTCCAAGATTGACCATATGCTAGGCCACAAAGAAAGGCTTAATGAATTCAGAAAGATCGAAATCATACAAAACAATATCTCTGACCACAGTGGAGTCAAGCTGGAAATTTGCAAGGGACAGAGACCCAGACTTCACACGACAATTTGGAAATTAAACAGCACACTCTTAGAAAAACAGTGGGTCAAAGAGGAAATCTCAAAAGAAATCAATGACTACCTTGAAACAAATGATAATGATAACACAACATACCAAAATTTATGGGATGCAGCAAAAGCGGTACTGAGAGGGAAATTAATAGCCATAAATTCATATATCAAAAAAGAAGAGCAGAAATTGAAGAATTAACTGCACATTTGAAGGAATTAGAAAAACAACAACAAAGTAACCCAACAGGAAGAAGAAGGAAGGAAATAACAAAGATAAGAGCAGAACTAAATGAAATAGAAAATAAGAAAGCACTTGAAAAAATAAACAAGACCAAGAGCTGGTTTTTTGAGAAGATCAACAAAATTGACAAACCTTTAGCGAGACTAACAAAGAAAAAAAGAGAAAAGATGCAAATACACAAAATAAGAAATGAGAAAGGTGATATCACCACTGACCCCACAGAAATAAAGACTATCATAAGAGGATACTTTGAAAAACTATATTCCAACAAAAATGACAATTTAGAGGAAATGGACAAATTCCTAGAAATACATAAGCAGCCCATACTGACGAAAGAAGAAATTGATGATCTTAACAAACCAATCACAAGCAAAGAGATAGAATCAGTCATTAAAAATCTCCCAACTAAGAAGAGCCCAGGGCCAGACGGCTTCACAGGTGAATTCTACAAAACATTCCGGAAAGAACTAACACCAGTCCTGTTGAATCTATTCCAAAAAATCGAAACAGAAGGAACACTGCCTAATTCCTTCTATGATGCCAACATTACCCTAGTACCAAAGCCAAACAAAGACACCACAAGAAAGGAAAATTACAGACCAATTTCTCTAATGAACCTAGACGCAAAAATACTTAACAAAATACTTGCTAATCGTATTCAACAACACATTAAACGAATTATACACCATGACCAAGTGGGATTTATTCCAGGTATGCAAGGATGGTTCAACATAAGAAAATCAATCAATGTAATACACCATATAAACAGATTGAGAGAAAAAAACCACATGATTATATCTATAGATGCAGAAAAGGCATTTGACAAAATACAGCACCCCTTCCTGATAAAAAACACTCCAAAAGATCGGAATACAAGGAAACTTTTTGAACATGATAAAGAGTATATATGAAAAACCTAAAGCCAACATTGTTTACAATGGTGAAATCCTGAAATCCTTCCCTCTAAAATCAGGAACAAGACAAGGATGCCCATTGTCTCCGCTCCTATTTAACATTGTCTTGGAAGTACTGGCTCGAGCACTGAGACAAGAACCAGATATAAAAGGCATTCAAATTGGAAGGGAAGAAGTCAAAATTTCATTATTTGCAGATGACATGATCCTATATATAGAAAACCCTGAGAGATCTTCAACAAAGCTCCTAGAACTCATAAATGAGTTTAGCAAAGTCGCAGGTTATAAGATCAATGCGCAAAAATCAGTAGCATTTCTATACACCAATAATGAGCAAGATCAGGAGGAAATCAAGAAACAAATACCATTCACAATAGTAAATAAAAAAATCAAATACTTAGGAATAAATTTAACTAAAGAGGTAAAAAACTTATACATCGACAACTATACAAGATTGTTCAAGGAAATCAAAGAAGACCTAAATAAATGGAAGAATATTCCCTGTTCATGGATAGGAAGACTGAATATTATTAAGATGTCTATCCTACCAAAACTGATCTACACATTCAATGCAATCCCAATAAAAATCAACACAGCCTTCTTTAAGGAACTAGAAAAACTAACTATGAAATTTATTTGGAATAAAAAGAGGCCCCGAATAGCCAAAGACATATTGAAAAAGAAAAACGAAATAGGAGGAATCACACTTCCTGACTTCAAAACATACTACAAAGCTACAGTAGTGAAAACAGCATGGTACTGGCATAAGGAGAGACACACAGACCAATGGAATCGAATTGAAAGTTCAGATATAGAACCTCATGTATATAGCCATATAATATTCGATAAAGCCACCAAACCCTCTCAACTGGGAGAGAATGGCCTATTCAACAAATGGTGCCTGGAGAACTGGATAGCCATATGTAGAAGAACGAAAGAGGATTACCATCTCACACCTTATACAAAGATCAACTCAAGATGGATCAAAGACCTAAATATAAGAGCCAAGACCATAAAGACCTTAGAAAGCAGTGTAGGGAAACATCTACAGGACCTTGTAATAGGAAATGGCTCCATGAATATCACACCAAAAGCACGAGCAGCAAAAGAACAAATAGATAAATGGGACTACCTCAAAATTAAAGCCTTCTGCACCTCAAAGGAGTTTGTCAAGAAAGTAAAAAGGGAACCCACACAATGGGAGAAAATATTTGGCAACCATATATCTGATAAGAGACTTATAACTTGCATATATAAAGAACTCATATATCTCGAAAACAAAAAGATAAACAACCCATTTAAAAAATGGGAAAAAGATTTAAACAGACACTTCTCCAAAGAAGAAATACAAATGGCTAAAAAGCACATGAAAAAATGCTCCAAATCCCTAGCTATCAGGGAAATGCAAATCAAAACTACAATGAGATACCATCTTACTCCCATAAGATTGGCAGCCATGAAAAAAACAGTAGAATACAAATGCTGGAGAGGATGTGAAGAAAGGGGAACACTCATCCATTGCTGGTGGGAATGCAGAAGGATCCAACCATTCTGGAGGACAGTTTGGCAGTTTCTCAAAAAATTATCCATAGATTTGCCGTATGACCCAGCAATACCACTGCTGGGTATATACCCATCAGATCTGAAAACAAGGACACAAACCGATATATGTACACCAATGTTCATAGCAGCATTGTTCACCATCGCCAAAAGTTGGAATCAATCCAAAAGTCCATCAACAGATGAGTGGATCAATAAAATGTGGTATATACACACAATGGAATACTACTCAGCTGTAAGAACCAATACACTACAATCGCACGTGATAACATGGATGAACCTTGAGAATCTTATGTTAAGTGAAGCAACCCAGGCATTGAAGGACAAATACTATATGACCTCAATGATATGAAATAAGTTAACTGCCTCAGAGAGCTAGAGTCTGGAAAAGTGGCTTACTGGAAATCGGGGGGTGGAGGAAGGATGTGAGTTAATGTCTGTAGGGGTGGAATCTGTGATGAGCTGGGGGTAAGTATGAGCACAAAGAAGGGACAAAATGGGGGCAAGGGGTTACCTTCGGGTGGGGTTTTCTGGGTTTGAGGGGGGCTGGGGATGGGAAGAGGGGTAATATGGTCCAAGAAATAGGTGGGAGGGAGGGGCAACATACAAACATGGGAGAGTGCCAGAAGTTCGTTGAGAACTAAATGTTGAGTAAAACGTATCAAAGTATAAGTAGGAGGGTCACCTGGTTAGGACGCTCAGGGGGTATGGTCTGATGCGGGACGGACTCCGGAGGGAATAGCTGAAGGCTCATTTTGCCAAGGTGGGTTCTACCATTGGGTGGGGTGGACCCATATCCTGGGGAAGACTAATGCCGTCGAATAGAGAGAACTGTATCTCTCATGAGAAAGGACGGCTCCCAGGGCATTAGATTGGCAGGCGTTGTGGGCCCTAAGGGGAGGGGAAAATGGACGTGCAATGGATAGAACAAAGGTAAATAAGGGGGAAAAAGAGGAGTTATGTGAGAGTACACGAGGATGAATATAAAACAGCTAATATTACACCAAAAACATATAGGGGACGACAGACTAATAATGAAAACCATAAGACAAAACATAGGATAACTAAAAAATTTAGAAAACTGTACAACCTAAAGTATGGACCACATAATAAGCACAAATGTTACCTTGTTTGCAAACTATAGTTTCGGAATCTGTACATCAGTTTCAGGAAATATGATATGAATAAGTTAAAAGATTATTGCTGTGGAAGGGAAAAGGTTTTATGGTGGATCTGGGGAAATACTGTATATTGTATATATGAATTTTGGTGATCTAAGACTCTTCTGAAGCTGACATTATACCCATAGTGGAAACAATTAAAAACAACAGCTGGGGGGGTACTGGGCTCCTGGCCGGGGGGTCACTGTTGTGGGCCCTGGGAGAGCAGCGGCAATCCTCCAGGTGCAACAGCAAGAACCAGGAAGGAAGGAGGGCCCAACAGTGGGCTCTTGATACTAATGGCTACACTTTTGAGCCTATGCACCTGCAATAAGAACAAGGCCTAGAGTAGCATTGTGCCTGGGGGTTTCCTCCTGACAGCGTTCATGTTACTCAAATGTGGCCACTCTCACAGCCAAACTCAGCGTGTAGATGTGATGCATTCCCC
The DNA here is from genome assembly GCF_030445035.2 of Dasypus novemcinctus. Lineage (NCBI taxonomy): Eukaryota > Metazoa > Chordata > Mammalia > Cingulata > Dasypodidae > Dasypus > Dasypus novemcinctus. The sequence continues at coordinate 181,697,341 of NC_080675.1, read as the reverse complement.
CCAGCGTGGGACACGACACCCGGGGATGAGCCTCCCTGGCACCGAGGGATCACTACCACATACCAGCTGAAGAAGCAACTAGAAAATGACCTTGAATTAAAGATTCAATGCGGAACAGCAGAATATACCTGTCTACATAAAATAACATGACTTCGGGAAGCGGTTTGACCTAATGTAAGGGGGAAATGGAAAGAAGAAATGAGATTATAAGGCTGTGAGTCTCCAAAAAAGAGTCTGGAGGTTGTCGGAAGGAATACCCCTATGTACAACTGAACAGAGTCTAAGAGACAGATAAGGTAGATACAACCCCAGGTATTGGTTCTTTTGAGGGATAAAGAGACCCACGGGTTCTATGGTCATGGCAGAAGGGGTTCACTGCCATGACAGATGGCCCTTCTTTGGAGCTGGTGTTTCTGCGTGATGGAAATGGACTCAGAGGGGATCTCTTTTCACAAGACTTGCATGCTACTTTATTGGAATTGTAGTTGGTGCTGAGTTTAAGATATATGTAGGGGATTTGAATCTCTGGACTGATAATATGACACCCAGGCCCAGAGCCTCAACAGACTTCAGCTCCTACACTTTGACTTATTGGACTTACTCCACTCAGCTAACATGGAGTTGAAGAAGGTCAACCACCACAACATGGAGCCTAGAGTGTCTACAACTAGAAGCGGGAAGAGTGCATCCAGTACCCATGTGGAATCTAAGCCCTCACTTGACATAGGTGTGCAATGGACACAACCAATCCAGTGTCCACAGAGAAAATGTGGAATGGGTGTGGGAACGGTAGCCATGGGGGCTGATGGGTGTGGGGAACGGGAGGAAGAGATGAGATGTGGAGGCGTTTTCGGGACGTGGAGTTGTCCTGGATAGTGCTTCACGGACAATTACGGGACACTGTAGATCCCCCCCAGGGCCCACTGGATGGAACATGAGAGAGTCTGGGCTATGATGTGGACCATTGACTATGGGGTGCAGTGATGCTCACAGATGAACTTACCAGGTGCAATGGATGTATCACGATGATGGGAGAGAGTGTTGCTGTGGGGGGAGTGGAGGGCGGGGGCGGTGGGGTTGAATGGGACCTCATATATTTTTTTTAATGTAATTAAAAATAATAATAAATAAATATTTTTTAAAAAAATGCAAAACTATAGTGGAAGACAAAGATGGATACTATATATTATTAAAAAGGGTAATCTTTCAAGAAAAAAAGAATAATCTTAAACATTCATGCACCTAACCAGGGCGCCTCAAAATACATGAGGCAAACACTAGAAAAACTAAGTGGAGGAATAGATGACTCTACAATTATAGTGGGGGATTTTAATACACCATTATCACCATTAGAACATCTCGACAAAGTATCAATAAAGACTTTGAATAATATATTAGAGGATCTGTACCCAATAGACAAATACAGAACACTATACACAAATACAGCAAGATATACGATCTTATCAAGTGCACATGGATCATTCTCCAAGACAGACCACATGCTAGTTCACAGAGAAAGTCTAAATGAATTCAGAAAGATTGAAATCATATAAAATAATTTCTCTGATCACAGTGGAATGAAGATGGAAATCTGCAAGGGCCAGAGAACCAGATTAGGCACAAAGATATGGAAGTTAAGCAACACACTCTTAGACAAACAGTGGATCAAGGAGGAAATCTCAAAAGAAATCAGTAACTACCTTGAACCTAATGGAAATGAAAACACAACATATCAAAATGTATAGGATGCAGTGTACTGAGAGGGAAATTCATAGCCATAAATTCATGTATCAAAAAAGAAAGACCTAAAGGCACACTTGGAGGAATTAGTAAAAAAACAACAAATTAATCCCAAAGGAAGAAGAAAGAAATAACAGAGATCAGAGCAGGACTAAATGAAAGAGAAAATAAGAAAACACTAGAAAAAATAAACAAAACAGAGCTGGTTCTTTGAGAAGATGAATGCTTAGCTAGACCAACAAAGAAAAAAAGAGAGAAGATGCAAACACACAAAATAAGAAATGAGAAACGGAATATCACCACTGACCCCACAGAAATAAAGAGTATCTTAAGAGGATACTTTGAAAAACTATATACCAGGAAGGACAATTTAGAGGAAATGGACAAATTTCTAGAAACATATAAGCAGCCTACATTAATTAAAGAAGAAATTGATGATCTGCACAATCCAATCACAAGAGATAGAATCAGTCATTAAAAACCTCCCAATTTAGAAAAGCCTGGGCCAGATGGCTTCACAGCTGATTCTACCAAACACTTCAGGAAGAAGTAACACCAATCTTGCTTAAACTCTTCCAAAAAATTGAAATAGAAAGAACATTGCCTGACTCATTCTACAATGCCAGTATTATCCTAATACTAAAGCCAAACAAAGATACCACAAGAAAGGAAAATTACAGACCCATCTCTCTAATGAACCTAGATGCTAAAATCCTCAACAAAATACTTGATAATCGAATTCAACAACACATCAAATTATATACCATGACCAAGTGGGTTTCATCCCAGGTATGCAAGTATTGGAATCAACCCAAATGCCCATCAAGAGATGAATGGATAAATAAAATGTGGCATATACATACAATGGAATACTACTCAGCTGTTAAGAAGGAATACAGTACTAACACATGGGATACATGGATGAATCTTGAGGACCTTATGTTGAGTAAAGCAGGCCAGGCATGGAAGGAGAAATACTACATGACCTCTCTGATATGAATAAGGCAAATCGAGCTGTCCCAGAGAGCTAGAGTCTGGAAAACAGACTTACAGGAAACAGGGGGAAAGAGAAAGGCTGTTAGCCAACGTCCACATGGGTGAAATCTATGATAAAGTAGAGGTAAGTAGGTGTGCAGTGATGTGATAAGATGGGGATATAGGGACAATATTGGGTTGGGCTTTGTAGGCTTGAGGGGGGCTAGGATTGGAAGGATGGGCCAGATGGGCCATAGAATTGGGGGTAGGGTTGGGGGGGGAGCAAGTGAACATGGGATATTGTCAGGTACATTGTTGAAACTATGTTGAGAAAACTCTTTAGAAAATACAATAAAGAAGGGTTATGGGTTTAAGGTGTTTGATGGGCAGCATCTTGCACAAGGTGCACCTGGGGCAGGCTTCTAGGGAGTACATGAGTGCTCATCTTGTCATAATGTGTTATATCAGTGGGTGGAGACCCATACAATGAGCGGGAAGGTATTTTACCACCACCCGGGGAGGCCTGATGTTCTCAAACAGAGGGGAGGGTGTCTCTCGAGAGTATCGTGACTCCCAATGGGGGAGGACAGACTAGTGTGTCAAGCCCTCAGCACTGGTGCAGGTATCTATGGATCTTGTCCTTCAGGCAATGAAGCTTGCTGGTCACTGTGGACCCTGTGGGGAGACAAATAGAGTAGATAGAAGAGGGGGTAACTGTGGGGCAATGGAGGTGTTCTGCATGATTGTGCAGTTTATGGATGCAGACCATGTTAAATTTCACCAAAAATTTGTAGAGGTGAATGGTCTAAAATGTGAACCATAATATAACCAAAAATTTATAAGTGTACAGTCTAAAATGTAAACGATAATGTAAATCATAACATAACCATGTTTGGTAACTATGTTTCAATATTTGTACATTAGTTGTAGTAAATATAACATCCACATGTAAAAAGATCATTGCTGAGGAGGGGGAGGAGGGAGAGGATGTTGGGTTTTTGGGAGCTCCCTGTATTCTGTGACTTTACTGTGACCTAAAACTTTTTTGAAGACATAAAGAAAACATGTAAGACAGAGGAAGAAATGGAAGAGATTGCTTTGCCTCTGTACATAATAGGGCAATATCTATTACAGCAATGAAAGGCAAAACATCAAAAAATTTTTTATATTTTTCATTTTTTAATGCCCCAATTTATTACTTTTAGTTTTTCTAAATTATTATGCATTTCTTATCTTTAAACCTATCACTACTATTTCATTTTCCTATTAATTGAACCTGGCAATACATTAGGCTATACTTTTGAAGAAGTTTTGGATCACAGAGGGGTTCAACTATGACACAGGGGGAGCATTGTTGTGGGGTGTCATTGATGGGGGATGCATGGGTGGGGGGAGTTCTCCAGGGCATGCATATAAGGTATATGGATATGTTCGGATGTTCACTCGGTACTGACATGTAAGTAGAGTTTCACACGACAACAGAGGGAATGCTGAGTTCCCATCTTGGGGAGCTCTGTTGCATTCCTCAATGGAACAGCAACAATCCCCCAATTGCAAGGGCAAAGATCAGTGAAGAAGGATGGTCCAATGATGGGCCTTTGATACTGATGACTATGCTTATGAGCCTGGGTGCTTAAAATCTCAACTTGGCCTAGAACTGCAGGGCGCTTAAGAGTTACCTCCTGAGAGTCTCGATGTTGCTCAAATGTGGCCACTCCCTAAGCCAATCTTCCCCCCAGCACGGGACATGACTCCCGGGATGACCCTCCCTGGAGCCAAGGGATTACTACCAAGCACCAGCTGGTGATGCAACTAGAAAAATATCTTGAATAAAAGGAGGAAATGGTAAAGATAAATGAGTTTATATGGCTAAGAGACTTCAAAATGAGTCAGGAGGTCATCAGAGGGGTCAGGCTTATGCAAATCTCAGCAGGAACTCAGAGATGACCAAAGCAGATTCAACCCCAGGTAGTGGTACTCCTAAGGGCTAGAGACACCCAGGTCCTACAGTCATGGCTGATAGCTCTGGATTTCAGTGCCTGGCCATTGGGCCCTATTGTGGAATTTGTGCTCCTGAGTGTGATGGAGTTAGACTCAGATGGGACCTCTCTACACATGCCTCTTTTGTCACTTTTACTGAACCTGTGGCTGGTGCTGGGGTTGGTGTACGCCCAGAAGACTTGAATCTCTGGACTGTCCATGTGCCAGCTGGGCCCTGAGCCTCAGCAGAATTGCGACACCTTCTCTCCAGTTCATTGGACTTACCCCGGTCAGCTAACAGGGAGGTGAGGATGGTCAACCACCACACCAGGGAACCGAGAGAGTCTACAACTGCAACCTGGAGAAGCCCATCCATCAGCCATCTGGGATCTAAGCCCCTTCTCAATTTAGACATGTAGTGGGCATCACCATCCCAGGATTCTCAGAACGGAGGAATAAAATATGGATTAGAGTGGACTTACTGATATTCTACTATAAAACTGTAACCCTAGCAATGGAGGAAATTGTATCATTGATGTGGAGACAGTGGCCATGGGAGTTGCTGAAGGCAGGGAGAGGGAAAAAGAGGTGTGATATAGGGGCATTTTTGCAACTTGGAATTGTGTTGAACAGTACTGCAGGGACAGATGCAAGACATTATATATCCTGCCATAATGGACTGGGAGAGAGTGTAAACTACAATGTAAACTATAATCCATGCTGTGTAGCAGTGCTCCAAAATGTAATAACCAAATGCAATGAATTACATCACACTAATGAAAGAAGTTGTTGATATGGGAGGAGTGTGGGGAATGGGGGATGTGGGAACCTCTTAACATTTTTTAATGTAACATTTTGTGTGATCTATGTATCTTAAAAAAAAAAAGTTAAAAATTTTTAAAAATAAATAAAGGGCCTTCCCATGCACCCCATCCCATCCCCTCCCCTACTTTCATATATAAATAAGTGGTACATTTGTTAGAATTAACGAACACATATTGAAGCACTGCTAGTAACCAAGAACTATCATTTAATTATAGTTTATACTTTGCCCCACACAATTTATAGGTTTTGACAAAATAAATAATGGCTGTATCCATCATTGCAATGTGGACAATTCCAATGTCCCAAAAATGCCCCAGTTATATCCATTTTTCCCTTTCCCTCCCCTCAGAACCTCTGGTAGCCACTGCATTTGTATCAATGACACAAGCTCCTCTATTGGTGGAATAATAAGTCTATAATCCATAGTTGCATTCCCCCTTATGACTGTTCATTCCTCAATCTTGAGGATTTTGGGATGGTGATGCCCGTTCTATTTCTGATTGAGAGGGGACTGAGATCCCACAAGGCAGATGGATAGCAATGCCTGGCTTCTCTTGAACAGTTTTTAACAAATGTTTCACAACAATGCAAGGTGTTGGTGGAGGGGAAATATGTGGATGATATACATGTTTTGTAAATTCACAAATTTTACTATACATTTATGGCTTACATATGTTCATGTATGAATGATATACTCCCATAAAATTTTATTTATTTTTTGTGAGGAGATCCTTTGATTTTTTTTCTGTCATGGTCCTCCTCCATTTCCTACCTCTGAATATAGTTGAGGTGGCTGCTATTGCAGTGGCCATCTTTTATTTATTTTTATTAAAATGTCTTTTAAAAAATATATATACATAGATCATATAAAATGTTACATTAAAAAATACAAGAGGTTCCCACATACCCCACCCCCCACCCCCACTCCTCCTACATCAACAAAAAATTTTATTTAAAAAAATGTAAAAAAAAGCAGAAGAAAGAATGAAAGCATTTTTGAGTCAGAACTGTAATGAGAGGGGGAAGTGATTACCATGCATACTTCAAGGAAGGGCCAATTATAGCTACCAGCCCACTGCTAATGGATGGCTGGTTGAATACGACATTGTGAAGAGGTGTATGATGAAAACTCACCTTTATCAGGACATTATAATGCTACACTCAAAGCAAATTTGATATGGTCTGCAAATACGTCTCAATAAAACTGATTTTAAAAAAAGAAAAAGGAAATATACTAAGTAAAAGCAGCTAGAAAAAAGGTACTACATATTGATTCCATTTTTATGAAATATACATACAAATAAATTAGAAAGACAAACAGAATAGCAGCTATATATGGGAGTGGAAGCATAGAGAGATTCAGAGGTGATTATTAAGAGGTAGAGCTTATTTTATGTTATTATTATTATAGGAATAATGAAAATAATGACTAAAGTGATGAATGCACAACTATGTGATTAAACCAAATACCATTAATTGCACCCTTTGTATGGACGGTATGCTTTATTAATATATATCTATAAAATTGACTAAAAAACAAAAACAAAGCATTTTGGAAATATTCACATCCTCAGTGGGGATATTAATTTGGCATATACCAAGGCCATTATGGGCAGTGAGAAGGAAGATTACACTGGAAAAGGTGTACTGATTCTGGGAAGTAGAGGGCATATTATGTTAAGAGTCAAACTGAAACCAAAAATGGTCACTGTGATAAAGACTGACCAAATGGTGATTGATGGATGTTAAGAAATATATGTGAAAACTTGTGGTAATGTCTTAGACCATCTTAAAGGAGTATGCTATCAGGTTCTCATAGAGGACTATATTTCAGTATAGAAGATGTATGCTAAAGAAAGGAGGAGATGTATGTGATTAATGATTTGACACCTGTTCAAATGTTCACATCTCCAGAAGATTCCAGGTGGGAGTTTCTCAGACTGATTCTTGACCTTTCAATGAAAGTACTGAAACAGGGTGGAAAATATTTTACACAGGAGAACTGTGTCAATTTAACGGAAGCCCTGCTGCTTTATGAAAAACAGCTTGGTACCTGTCACCTATATTGTCCTATGGAATTCGTCTGTGACCCTTCTTAATTGTAGTTGTGGGTATTTTACAACTAAGCCTTTTTTTTTTGGAAGCAGGTACTACATCTGTTCCCCACCAGGGATCGAATCTGGGATTTTGTATGTGGAAAGTAGGTGCTCAAACGCTTGAGCTACATCTGATCCCTGACAACTAAACATTGAAGATTTGAGTATTGCCTAGTCACGTATTCTACAAATAGTCCTTTATTTGATTTAGATGACAATGAAATGAGTCAACTGATTGTGAATTCCTTTAAAGCATTTTAGAATTATTTTTAAATTAAAAAAAAAAAGGCAAATGAAAGATGTATATTTTGATGAGCTAGGGTGTTATTTTTTGAAAGTCAGTTAAAGGATGATTAGACAGCCCAGTGAAGGCTGCTAAACCCCTAGAAAGTGATTTTTATTACTTTTTATTTGTGTGTGGGTTTTTTGGTTTTGGTAAACCTTCAATTTGGATTTAGGAAGAATGAGTATCACTGTTTTGCTCCTAAGGTAAGTTCCTGACAGTGTTTCTTGTCGAAAAATTGACTCAGATATTAAAATTCGGTGCTTTGAAGAGAGTTAAAAAAATCAATAGCATTGCTTCCATTAATAGAAAAGAGGAAAAAGTAACTTTTTTTTTTTATAGGACAGAAGCTTCCTTGATGGTTCATATCCATAAAACAAAACAAAACAAAAGCAGGTGGCTCTTGGGTGTGCTGCTATTATTTCTGTTGGCCAAGGTGCTGACAGAGGCGGTCACTTTGTAATTATATATATTTATGGTTTATTAACTTTTATGTATGTGTTATAATGACAATAAAAGTGTATTAAAATTTTTTTCTTTTCTGTATTTCCTAACCTTTGAAAATAATTTTATTCATTGATATTTGAGAAGAGTAGCAAACAACCACAAATTATAAGAGATCTCTGGAAATATGAAATTGTTAGAATCCCTGGGACCTTTTCATGGTTTAAGGGAATAAACTAACCTAATACTTAAAACTGAAACTGTGCTGGAAAATTCAGGCATTTTGGTCAATCAGATGTAAGAGTAGAACTTTGGGACCACAATCACTGTGCAGTGTAAGAGAACTGAAATTTCCTTCTACAGCAACCTCAGTCCTCACCTCCCTTTTGGGTCCTTTCAAAGTTTCCTGAAAACAAGTTTTATATATTTACCTACATGATTTGACAGTATTAGAATGCTATTTTTCCCCATTAATATATATTTAAGTTTTTATTATGTGGCATCCAACAAGTGGAAGAACCTCATCTAAGCATAGGTCTCAGTGTCATCTCCAAAGGTTCTTTAGAAATTCCAAATCACTAAAATTATTTCAATTTCTTGGTTTTAATAATAAATTATTCAATCTGCTCAACAATTCTACAATTTGAAAACAGAAGTCTAAGGGAAGTCTACGGTCATGTATATTACTAGAAGGAAAGCTAAAACAGTGTAACATGGGAATGTACAGCATAGCAAAACCTCATGTGAAATATGAATATGGGTAACACTGCATATACAAGACTTTTTCTTTGAAACTGAACAAATATACATTAATGTTAAAGCATGTTAATATCAAGCAAAAATACAACCAAACCAAAATACGGACAGTAGTGTATAGTAATATATTAACAATTTTCCATTAAGAGTGGAAAAAAAAGGAAATATGCTAAGGGAAAGAAACGAGACAAAAAGTACCCCATATTGCTTGACTCCAAGTGTGGCAGTCTGGGATTATTTATGACTCTCAAAGAGAGAGATTATGTTTATATATTAATGTATTCCTCTGGGTATTATAGCTTCGACTGCATTAGATTCAGCTGACATGTCTTAATTAAATTACCTGCTAAGATTAGCGCTTTGAGTAAACCATGTCAAAAGGGCATTACTTGGGTTGAGCCCCTGCCCCTTGATAGGCTGATATAAACAGACACTCACTTAAGACGACACATGGAAGAGGAGTAAATGTGGTCATTTTGGTGCTACTGTGTGACAGAAAGGAGAAGGCTCAAACAGTTAAAGCCCCAGAAAGAGAGATGAGCCATTTGCCTGATAGTTTGCAGATGAAGAGACCAGAGCAGCTGAGAAGGCCTGAGAGACCAGGCAGAGACCGCTCGTCATCTTGCTTCAATGCAAGGCAACAGACTTTGGTGAGAAAGCAGCCTTTAGCTGGGACTTTTCAGAGCCTTGTAACTGTAAGCTTTTACTCCAAATAAATACTCTTTACAAAAGCCAATAAATTTCTGGCACGTTGCATCAGCACCCCTTTGCCTGGCTAATACCAAGCTATACAAAATACACATACAAATAAATTAGAAAGATTGAATAAAATAGCAGCTATGTACCCCAGGGGAAGCATAGAGATTGAAAGGTGATTATTAAGGGGTAGAGGTGCTTTACTGGTTGTCTGTTTTTTACTATTATTGCAATAAGGATAATGATGTGATAAATACACAACTATGTAATTATATCAAATACCAATGATTGTATACTTTGGACAGAATGTATGCATTATTAATATGTATCAATAAAACTGATTTAAAATAATATATTATTCAATCTGGATAATTCTACAATTAGAAAACAGAAGCATCTGTCACACAGCCCCAATGTTTTATTATTGTGAAATTTTCCTCCAGATTCTTTTACAATTAATGAGTTCAATCGTATCTTACATTATCCCTAACAAAATTAAAACTAGAGGGAAACGGATGTGGCTCCACTGACAGAGCGTCCATCTACCATACGGAGGGGTTCAGGGTTCAATCCCCAGGGCCTCCTGACCCGTATGGTGAGCTGGCCCACGCGCAGTGCTGCTGCATGCAAGGAGTGTCGTGCCATGCAGGGGTGCTCCAAGCACAAGGACACCCCGCAAGGAGAGCTACCCTGTGTGAAAAAAGCGCAGCTCGTCCAGGAGGGGCACTGCACATATGGAGAGCTGACACAAAATGATCAACAAAAAAGAGACATAGTTTCCCAGTGCCACCGGATAATGCAAGCGGATGCAGAAGAACACACAGCGAATGGACGTAGACAGCAGACACCAGGGGAAGGGGAAGGGGAGAGGGGAAGAGGAGAGAGAATAAAATCTTTAAAAGAAAAAAGAGATTAAAACTAGAATGTCACCATTCTGGAGGACAGTTTGGCGGTTTCTCAAAAAACTAACCATAGATTTGCCATATGACCCAGCAATACCACTGCTGGGTATATACCCATCAGAACTGAAAACAAGGACACAAACCGATATATGTACACCAATGTTCATAGCAGCATTGTTCACTATCGCCAAAAGTTGGAATCAATCCAAATGTCCATCAACAGACGAGTGGATCAATAAAATGTGGTATATACACACAATGGAATACTACTCGGCTGTAAGAACAAATACATTACAATCACACGTGATAACATGGATGAACCTTGAGAATCTTATGTTGAGTGAAGCAATCCAGGCATTGAAGGACAAATACTACATGACCTCAATGATATGAAATAAGCAAACTGCCTCAGAGAGCTAGAGTCTGGAAAAGAGGCTTACAGGAAATCGGGGGGTGGAGGAAGGATGTGAGTTAATGTCTGCAGGGGTGGAATCGGTGATGAGCTGGCGGTTAAGTATGAGCACAAAGAAGGGACAAAATGGGGGCAAGGGGTTGCCTTCGGGTGGGGCTTTGTGGGTTTGAGGGGGGCTGGGGATGGAAAGAGGGGTAATATTGTCCAAAAATTGGGGGGAGGGAGGGGCAACATACGAACATGGGAGAGTGTCAGGTGTTCGTTGAGAACAAAATGTTGAGAAAATCGTATCAAAGTATAAGTAGGAGGGTTACCTGTTTAGGATACTCAGGGGGTATGGTCTGATGCGGGACGGACTCCGGGGGAATAGCTGAAGGCTCATTTTGCCAAGGTGGGTTGTACCATTGGGAAGAGACCCAAGAAGTGAGAGTTGGGGTGGACCCATATCCTGGGGAGGACTAAGGCCGTCAAATAGAACTGTATCTCTCGTGAGAAAGGATGGCTCCCAGGGCATTAGGGCAGTTGAGAAAGTCAGGTCCTGAATACTGCTGCAAGTATATCTGGACATGGCTTCTTGGGAAATGGAGAGTGGCTGGCGTTGTGGGCCCCAAGGGGAGGGGAAAATGGATGTGGAATGGATGGAACTAAGGTAAATATGGGGGCAAGAGAGGAGTTTTGTGAGAGTACACGAGGATGAATATAAAACATGTAATATTACACCAAAAACATATAGGGGACGACAGACTAATAATGTAAACCATAAGGCAAAACATAGGATAACTAAAAAATTTAGAAAACTGTACAACCTAAAGTATGGACCACATAGTAAGCACAAATGTCACCTTGTTTGAAAGCTATTGTTTTGGAATCTGTACATTAGTTTCAGGAAATATGATATCAATAAGTTAAAAGATTATCGCTGTGGAAGGGAAAAGGTTTTATGGTGGATCTGGGGAAGTACTGTATATTGCATATATGAATTTCGGTGATCTAAGACTCTTGTGAAGCTGACATTATATTGGGATTCACTTTACAGGAAGTTTTGGATCACATTTTGTTCAACAATGGCAGCGGAGGAATACTGATATGGGATGTTATTGACAGGATATATATGGCTGACAGGGAGTTATACAGGGCATATGCCCAGGGTATATAGTAATGTCTAGATATACTCATAGTGGAAACAATTAAAAACAACAGCTGGGGGGGTACTGGGCTCCTGGCCGGGGGGTCACTGTCGTGGACCCTGGGGGAGCAGCGGCAGTCCCCCAGGTGCAACAGCAAGAATCAGGAAGGAAGGAGGGCCCAACAGTGGGCTCCTGATACTAATGGCTATGCTTTTGAGCCTATACACCTGCAATAAGAACAAGGCCTAGAGTAGCACTACGCCTGGGAGTTTCCTCCTGACAGCCTTCATGTTACTCAAATGTGGCCACTCTCACAGCCAAACTCAGCATGTAGATGCAGTGCATTGCCCCCAGCACGGGACATGACACCCAGGGATGAGTCTCCCTGGCACCGAGGGATCACTACCACATACCAGCTGAAGATGCAACTAGAAAATGACCTTGAATTAAAGGTTCAATACGGATCAGCAGAATATCCCTGTCTACATATAATAACATGACTTCAAAATGCTGTTTGACCTAATGGAAGGGGGAAATGGAAAGGAGAAATGAGAATATAAGGCTATGAGTCTCTAAAAAAGAGTCTGGAGGTTGTCAGAAGGAATGCCCTTATGCACAACTGAGCAGAGTCTAAGAGACAGATAAAGTAGATACAACCCCAGCCAGGTATTGGTTCTTTTGAGGGATAAAGAGACCCACAGGTTCTATGGTCATGGCAGATGGGGTTCACTGCCATGGCAGATGGCCCTTCTTTGGAGCTGTGTTTCTGCGTGATGGCATTGGACTCAGAGGGGATCTCTTTTCACAAGACTTGCATGCTACTTTATTGGAATTGTAGTTGGTGCTGGGGTTTAAGATATATTTAGGGGATTTGAATCTCTGGACTGATAATATGACACCCAGGCCCAGAGCCTCAACAGACTTCAGCTCCTACACTTTGATTAAATGGACTTACCCCACTCAGCTAACATGGAGTTGAAGAAGGTCAACCACCACACCATGGAGCCTAGAGTGTCTACAACTGAAAGCTGGAGGAGTGCATCCAGTATCCATGTGGAATCTAAGCCCCCACTTGACATAGATGTGCAATGGACACAACCAACCCAATGTCCACAGAGAAAATGTGGAATGGGTGTGGGAAGGGTAGCCATGGTGGCTGATGGGTTTGGGGAATAGGAGGAAGAGATGAGATGGGGAGGCATTTTCGGGACGTGGAGTTGTCCTGGGTGGTGATTCACGGACAATTACTGGACATTGTAGATCCCAGCAGGGCCCAGTGGATGGAACGTGGGAGAGTGTGGGCTATGATGTGGACCACTGACTATGGGGTGCAGTGATGCTCAAAGATGTACTTACCAGGTGCAATGGATGTGTCACGATGATGGGAGAGAGTGTTGCTGTGGGGGGAGTAGGGGGTGGGGGCGGTGGGGTTGAATGGGACCTCATATTTTTTTAATGTAATTTTTAAAAATAAATAAATAATTAAAAAAAGAAAACAAAAACTAGAATGTCAACTTTCAGCCTGTTATAAGCAAACATAAAATTTTTGGTAATTCAATATAATAAAAGGACTAAAAGTAGGAATGTTTTCCTTGAAATAATCATGAACACAAATTCACAGCTTTAATTTATTATGGTATCTCATCTATCAAATGGCACACATAAAATCTTCAATTTAACAACCAAAAAAGGATAACAGAAGACTGTTGGCTTCTAATTTAACTTCAAAATGCTTTTCAGAAAATTTACCACACCCTAATTCTAAGTGAGCTTAGACTGAACCTGTTAAAGGGCAGAAATTGTTGCCTAAAGACTATCTATACATGAAGCACATAAATATTAAACATAGTGAGGACATTTAATCTATTACCATCTTGTAAAATACTTCAATGTAGTCTATACATTCTTTTAAGCAGGTATCAACTGGAGCAACAGTCCTTATTGGCAAAAAAAAAAAAAAAAAAAGGCAATCCTAATCAATCAGTACTTGAATATTCACTCATCCAGCAACCTCATCAGCACACCTGAAACTATGCATAGAAAAAAAAAAGAGTGTGAGTCAATAAATACATCCTGTTTTCAAAGAATCTTCAATACAGGAGTAAATAAATTATTTAATTTCAGCTGAGAAGTGCTACTCAGGAAAAGTAGGGTTCTTAATAGCATAATACAGTGAAGCCCTAAACCAGTGAGTGAGTGCAAAGAGAAGCTGTCCTGAATAACTTAGGCTGGACCCTAGAGTATGTATAAAGTTAGCCAAGTGGTTTCTACTTGGCTATCTATTTTTCAGGCAGATTAAAATGTACTGGCAAAGGCCTTGACACAAAAAGCTTGGAGAAATTCAAGGAACAGAAAAACCGCCAGTATAGTTAAAAGGGAGCGTGTAGGAAGATAAGAGTGAGGAGGTAGAGCAAATCCAGATCATGTGGGACATTGTGGACCAATTAACAATCCTAGATATTATCCTAAAGGCAAAAGAAAGCTAGAGAAGAACTTTAAACACAAAATAACAAAGTTAGATATGTTTTTAAAAGACCATTTGAAAAAACAAAATTGTTATTTGTTCATAATAATCTGTAAGAATTACAAACTATATAAAAAATTCAACCAAGTTGATGGATACAAGTTCAATAGAGCAATGACCAAATGTACTAGAAAAAAAAGATACTAGTTACAATACAAAATTTTATCAAATATCATGAAATAATTTAATAAAGTATAGGCAAAGATATTCATGGGGAAACCTGTAAAACACAGAACAATCTAATAAATGGCAAGATAAACAATGAGCTCATGATAATTGCCCCCAAGTTAATCTATATATTCAATGTAATGTCAATCAACACCTTGACAGGAACTAAATAAACTAATTTAAAATTCATATGGGGGAGAAAAGGTCCAAGAGTAAAGGTCTAGGAAAAGTCAAGACAACTTGAAAATGAGTAATGGAAGAGGCTTGGACTCCCAGATTTCAAGGATTTACATAAAGGTAACTACCACAGTGTTATGCTGGTATTAAGAAGAAAAATAGTTATTAAATTAAAATAACAAAATAAAATAAAAGGACCAATGGAAAAAGAGGTGCGAGCCTAGAATCAAACTCAAGCATATTTGAGAACTGAGTATATGATACAGGCATATTAAAAAAAATAGTGGAAGAATTCAATACTTAATATTGGGACAATTAGCTCTGCATATGGAGAAAAATAAAATTTGATTTCTAACTCCAGACTGACCAAAATGCAAAAAGCAAACAACAACAAATTCTATTATTAGCAAAGATATAAGATTGCTCAAACGAAACAAAAAGCACAAATAAAAGGGAAAAAATCTCATGATTTTGACATCAAAACATGAAATATGAAATTCTTTACCACAAAAGAGCAAACCACATGGGAAATAAGCAAGGTTTTATATTTTGTTCTTCCTCTAACTTTCCTTGGTTAGACTGTAAAGTAAGAAGATTAGAAGAGATTATCACCAAGGTCTTTTTAAATATATAATTTGTATGACAGTGTCTCTTACTTTCTTTTGAAAAAATTTTTTTTAAACTTATGAAACATTCAAAACATACAGAAAATAATACAATTCATATCCCACCACACAGAAGTAAAAATCAGGGAAATGCAAATTAAAATGAGATAAAATTTCATATCCATCAGATTAGCAAAAATCTTAAAATCTGACTATACCAAGTATGGGTGAGAAATGCCCATACACTGATGATAAAGTGCATACTGATATAACTATTTTGAAGAAGAATTTGGCAATATCTAGTATAAATAAGTTTACACCTAATCCCCAGTATTTCCACTTCTATGCATCTTCCCTTGAAAAACACCTGTGCAAAGATACATGTTTTTAAGAGCTAAAAAAGAAACTGAAAATATCCATCAACAGGAAGATAAATACATTTATATATGCATACAATGGAGTACCATACAACAGTTAAACCGAAAGAACTAGATCTATATGAATTAATATAGACAAAATCTCAAAAATTCAACACTGAATTAAAAAAGCAAGCTGGAGAAAGAAATGTACAATCCAATACCATCATTGTAAAATTTAAAGTACAAGTCAGAACCATGCATGGATACATACATATACATATATAGAGTAAAAGTGTGAAACATGATACGAAATTTACGTAGACACCTCAGGATAGTTGTTATTCTGGGAAAAGAAAGTAATAGGTCGGACTTAGGTGGGGCAGGATGGCTACAAGTGAGTATGCATTTTTCCTCCTAAAGGATCCAAAGAAACACGCATGACTGAATTTTTCTCCCAAACGACCAAAATTGGCATAATTTATACTACCAAGTGTTGAGAAGTGTATTATTTTGTCTGAAGTATTTTATAATTTAAAATATAAATATATTTTTAAAAGAAAAATGAGGTACTAGCATAAAATGTCCAAGTTGAAAAGTACACTGGGCATCATTTGTTCTAACCGCCTTAATTTATAAAAGAATTAAGGAAACATCGATACATTAAAATATATGTTTTATATTCTAGAGAAAATTGATTTCTTTGAATAAAATCTGATGTACTTTCTCAAAAAAAAAAAAAAAGATTTAAGGAAAGACATCACAATAAAAATATGAAGTAAATTTCACTGCAGTCATAGCAATTTTCGACCCATACTAGGTGTCTAAAATAACACTTAGGGGAATCACAAGGGATAACCTAGGGAGGCTGCAGTGATCAGCCCAATTTCTCAAAATGTGGTGCCAGCTAGCATACACACTTCCTAGAGTTGCTCTGTCAACTCAGCATAGCACACAGGCAGTAAGGTCTTTGGCCTTACCTCACCCTGCCTGCCTCTACTCAAGTTCTGAAGCCTAGAGAACTGTTCCTAATCAAACTCAGCTCATCATCCCACATCCGATATCTCAAAGTAGTTCCTGACTGACTAGAGAGTTTATTGTGAGTGACCCATGACCCACCTATTCTTCAGCTGAGATACCTCTACCTTTGAGTTCACCCCTCCTAACATTTTGCCTTATCCTCTAGTCTAAAAAATGGAAGAATTTTCAGGGAGTGGGAGGCAGTCTGAATAGTGATCCCAATGATTTCCAAAAGGTCTTAGTTTTTCATTTTGAAGATACTCTGATACATAGTACACGGTACAATTATTAAATCTTAAATATATATATATACAAATTGGCATTTGAAATGCAGAAAACTCTCAATGTGGGTGATTTTAAACAGCATATATTCTATCACTAAAATGGAACATGACAAAGTTCACTTCAGAAAAGCAAGAAAAGGAAAGTATTACTCAATCTTCACATGAAATAGAATTTATCAACTAGTATATACAGTGAGAGCACTAAAGAATTTTCAAAAATTTTTATTTTTTGTTTTTTAAGATACATAGATCACAAAAAATGTTACATTAAAAAATATGAGGTTCCCATATACCCAAAACCCACCCCAACCAACTCCTCCCACATCAACAACCTCGTTCATCACTATGGCACATTCACTGCATTTGGTGAATACATTCTGGAGCACTGCTATACCGCATGGATAATAGTTCACATTGTAGTTAGACTTTTTTTTAAATTCCAAAAACAAAACTTTAAAATATTTACAAGGGTATATATTTAATATTATTTGTAGTGTGTTAAGGTTATGAATATTGGTGCAAACACACACATAAGCACAATAAATAGAATTCTTAAGAAAAAAAATACTAAGATAATTAGTAATCTGGAAATAACCTGTACTTCTCCCTATGACCCCAACAGCTTTATATAGAAAACACTGTTAGGCATTTTATCCCCTCCTTTCTAAAAACAGCATGATATTTTATGTCTGATAAGAGACAGGAAAGTATTTGTTGGTAGTATGACAAGAAGATTTCTGTAGTAGTAACTTCAGTGCTAAAGGTTTCATCTGAAGAAAATAAATATCAGTTTTAAAGAGTATGATAGAGTATAAGCAAATGACAGCATGTGACATTTATCCATACTAGATGGTACATACGTAGTTGTAATATTATCCTCTATACTTCTCTGTGTATTTAATTTGGGGGAAATCAAGAATTTATTTTGCATCACGAATATAAAAATAAATGAGTAAGGATTATGGATACAGTCCACAAAGGCAATTCTCAGACTACCTTCCCACATTCAAGAGGAAGTCGGCTGAGGTAGAATATTAGAAGTTTGAAACTGATAAGCCATACCTTCATAGTAAAAGGAGACAGCAGTAATTTATGAAAAGGTATGAGTCTCCATTCAGCATGCAGTTATGTAAATTGCAGCACTGCTCGTCTCAAATGGGAAAAAAGACACCTTGAAATGCTAAAAATATATAAAATGGGCACACATTAAGAACTAATAAAAGAGCTATAAGCCTGCATAACACAAAAAAGTCAAAAAAAGTTCACATTTTGTTTCTGTAACTTAAAGGGATCTGTGTTAGATTAACTTCTACTGACCCTAAAGGAGACAGATCAACTTAGAGAACACACTGAGCTTTTAGGAGTCACAACATTAGACTCCACATAAGTTACATTTAAGGAAGATTTTATCCCACTTGTGTAAGTGCTCACACACTACCTCCATGCTTCTCTGTCTAGCATAAGTGCAGGTTTAAGTAATAGTCTTATATATGACTTTCGTTTATGAACAACGGATATTGTCTTACATGCAATTCCTGCTCAAATTTCCTGAATTAAGTTTCAGGAAAATCTTAAACATTATGATTCTATGTCCCCTAAAACTCTTTACCTTTCATGTCAATCTTATGATTTGCTTGTCATTTACCAAATTAAGGCAAGAGGTAAATAGAGCAAATTACAGAAGGAATTTGACTTTGCATCAATAATACTGAATAATACAACTATTAAAGTAACCATAATTTAGTTCAAATCTGTCAATTTTAAAATAAACTTTTACAATAAATATTTCCCAAAACAATGTTTCTTAGACAAGGTTAGAAATTAGAGAAAAGCATGAAAATATACCACTGTACTATGCTTTTTTGGGCAGATCAATAAATCTGTTATAAGATCAATTTATATAGTATGAACCTACTTTTGCAAAAATGATTATGTCTGAAAAACATAATCCTCTGAAGCAGGCAAAGAAAGTATTTATCTTCATTTGACAGAAGAAGGAAAAAATGCTTAGAAAGTTAGAAAGGTACCTGGCCTGCCCATGACCAGGTAGAGCGCAACAGAGAAAAGATAAGCCCAAAATCTGCCACTGAAGTTGGTGCTCCTTCTTCCACATCAATGATTCTTGGTGGCTTTTGTTTGCTGAACTCACTAAGATCCAAAGCACTCAAAATTTTATGTATAATTTTAGAGAGTTCACTGTCACAAGGCTTACAATCAAAGAGTAATAAATGAGTTCAGCTAAACTTCAATACAAACACTGGTAAACAGAATAGGCCTAATACTTAATACCTTCTTTTTGACTTATTATCCATGATGACATTTACTTGTTAAAAATAACTTAGTGTACCCCCATCCTAGAGAGGACTAATGTTCTCAGAGGAGAGGGTGACTCTCAAGAGCATGCGTGGCTCCTAATGGGGGAGGACAGACTAGTGTGTCAAGCCCTCAGCATTGTTCCAAGTATCTATGAATCTTGTCCTAGAAAAAGTGAAGCTTGGTTGTCACTGTGGGCCCCGAGGGAAGGGGGAAAGAGATATAGAATAGAAGGAAGAGGGGGTAATTGTGGGATAATGGAAGTTTTCCAAAAGATCTTGCAATGACGGATACCGGCCATGTTAAATTTCTCCAAAAATTTATGAAAGTATATAGTCTAAAATGTAAACCATAATGTAAACCATAATAGAACCATGGTTAGTAGCTATGCTTCAATATCTGTACATCAGTTGTAGCAAATGTAATAGCCACATGTAAAAAGATCATTGCTGGGGAAGGGGGTAAAGGGGGAGGATGTTGGATATACGGGAGTCCCCTATATTCTATATGTGACTTTACTGTGACCTAAAACTTTTTTGAAGACATAATAAAAAAATTAAAAAAAAAAAAAAGGATGTAGACACTGAGGAAGAATGGAAGAGACTGCCTTGCCTCTGTACATTCAGGGCAACACCTATTACAGTGATGAAAGGCAAAATGTCAAAAAAAAGTTTTATGACAGTTCTCAGTTTTTAATACCCCAATTTATTTTTTTAGTTTTCTAAGTTATTATGTATTCTATTTCTAATCTTTAAACCTATCATTACTATTTCATTTTCCTACTAATTGAATTTGGCAATATATTAGGCTTCACTTTTGAAGAAGTGGATCACAGAGGGGTTCAACCATGGCAGGGGAGCACTGGTGTGGGGTGTCACTTACGGGGGTGCGTGGGTGTAAGGGAGTCTTCCAGGGCACGCATACAGAGTATACAGATATGTTCAGATGTTCATTGGATACTGTCATAGTGGGCAGAGTTATGCATGACAACTGAGGGAGTGCTGAGCTCCCATTCTGGGGAGCTCTGTCGCATTCCTCAATGAAACAGCAACAATCCCCCAATTTTAAGGGCAAGGACCAGTGAAGAAGGATGGTCCACTGATGGGCCCTTGATACTGATGACTATGCTTATGAGCCTGTGTGCTTAAAATTTCAACTTGGCCTAAAGCTGCAGGGTGCCTAAGAGTTACCTTCTGAGAGCCTTCATGTTGCTCAAAGGTGGCCACTCTCTAAGCCAAACTCAGCATGTAAATAAATGCATTACCTTCCCACCAGAGTGGGACATGACTCCTGGGCATGAGCCTCCCTGGTGCTGAGGGATCCCTACCAAGCATCAGTTGATGATGCACCCAGAAAAAGACCTCGAGAAAAAGGGGGAAATGGTAAAAGACAAGTGAGTTTATATGGCTAAGAGACTTCAAAATGTGTCAGAAGGTCATCAAAGTGGTCACGCTTATGCACGTCTCAGCAGGATCCCAGAGACAGCCAGAGTAGATACAACCACAGGTAGTGGTGCTAAGGGCAACGGAGACACCCAGGCCCTACGGTCATGGCAGATGGCTCTGGATTTCAGTGCCTGGCCAGTGGGCCCTATTGTGGAATTTGTGTTCCTGAGTGTGATGGAGTTGGACTCAGACGGGACCTCTCCACACGTGCCTCTTCTGTCACTTTTACTGAACCTGTGGTTGGTGCTGGGGTTGGTGTATGCCCAGGAGACTTGAATCTCTGGACTGTCCATGTGCTAGCTGGGCCCTGAGCCTCAGCAAAGTTGTGACACCTACTCTCTGGTTTGTTGGGCTTACCCAGGTCAGCTAATAAGGTGGTGAGGATGGTCAACCACCACACCAGGGAACCGAGAGTCTACGACTACAAGCAGGAGAAACCCATCCATCAGCCACGTGGAATCTAAGCCCCCTCTGGAGTTAGAGATGGACTTAATG
This sequence comes from Dasypus novemcinctus, assembly GCF_030445035.2. NCBI lineage: Eukaryota > Metazoa > Chordata > Mammalia > Cingulata > Dasypodidae > Dasypus > Dasypus novemcinctus. The sequence continues at coordinate 181,675,718 of NC_080675.1, read as the reverse complement.
GTATTCTACCACAGAACTATTATGACTCTAGCAATGGAAGAAATTGTATCATTGATGTGGAGAGAGTGGCCACAGGAGTTGCTGAGGGCAGGGAGAGGGAAGAAGTGCAATACAGGGGCATTTTCAGGACTTGGAGTTGTCCTGAATAATACTGCAGGAACAGATGCAGGACATTACATATCCTGCCATAACCCAAAGGACATTATATATCCTGCCATAACCCACTGAATGGCCTGGGGGAAAGTGTAAACTACAGCGTAAACTATAATCCATGCAGTGTAGCAGTGCTCCAAAATGTAGTCATTAAATGCAATGAATGTGCCACAGTGATGAAAGAGGCTGTTGATGGGGGAAGAGTGGGGGGTGGGGAGTGGGGTATACAGGAACCTCTTATATTTCTTAATGTAACATTTTGTGTGATCTATGTATGTTTTAAAGAGAAAAAGGAAAAAGGAAATTAAAAATAATAACTTAGATCAAAGCACCATGGGTGCCATTTTTGAATTAAATGAAAATGAAACTGGCAAAGAAATGCATTGTGTATTTAATAAGGCATTCATTAAAAATGGTTAATAAGTAATTTACATATTTTCAAACATCACCATAATAAGAATGGGTTAGAACTGTTGATTACTCAATTTTATAATAAATGCATTAAACTTTGTAATGTCAATTTTTTAAGTAAGTGAACTATATTAGGTCTAAGTTTCTAAAGACTAACCTAATTACTGTGTATAATTAACATAATTTTATTTTATTTCTTTTATTAAAATAAAAGTCCATTTCCCTGCACTAAATGCTATAAGAAAATGTCCCTTAGTGGCATCTTGTAAAGGTTACCTAATATTAATAGTGTAGGAAACACCCACTGTTCCCAAAAGGATGTGTGGTAACCACAAAGCAATTGTTAACTACTCCCAACAGATAAGACAGAACATGTGCCAATGTGGGCAAAGAGCAGTGAACTGGAGTCCAGAAACTAAGTCTCTGGTTCTAGCCCTGCCAACTGGGTGACTGTAAGAAATTGAATAAAATGATTAAGAAAACCATTTCAAAGCTCTGTGCTTCAATTTCCTCACGTGTAGAATGAAGAATAGCTGGCCTCAGGGATAGGCTTACTCAAGCTTAAAAATTTCTATGAATCCATAAACAGAAGAAAAATATCAGAGTATTTACAGGCAACTGCTAACATGTTTATTCATTCATCTTATATACATACACATACACATGCACATGTGCACACACAATGGGTAATGTGCCCAAGACATGAAATAATGCACGTGCCAAGTTTTACCGTAGCAGTTGGGGGAGGGGAGGGGAAGGAGGGGCTTGAGTCCATAGAACTTCCTAAGTTTGGAAGGATATGGGAGAATGAGGCTCATATGTAATAAGGTATCACACAGAAAGGTGTTATGTGGAGAAAGTCACTAAACTACAAGCTATCAAAAGGCAGATATATTTTTTTTACATCTTTGTAGCTCCTGCACCTAGCTTGGCTCATGGTAAGCATAACAGGTACCTAATATATATTGTTGATGATTTACTGACAACTTCACATCCATACTCTGGGTAACACAATCTCTGTTAAACACTTGAGTCCTTGCCCTTAATGAGTGAGTTCACAACTAATAATAAAGAAATTAAAAGGATAATTCGATACAGCCCACTATATATAAAAATTGTAAAACCATTTAGAAACTGGGTAGGAACGTTTCTAAAGATATCTAAGGATATGCCTATGTATAAGGCATTTAATCCTTTTAACAGCCTTGAGGTTGTTTCTGCCATTCTGCTCTACAGATGACAAAACTGAGGCTCACAAAGATTAAGTAACTTGTCAATGGTCAAGACAGCTAGAATTAAAAGCAGGGTCTAACTTCCACTATATATACCATGACATCCCTGACCATATTTTATTTTTACCGTTGGAGTGCGGTGAAAACTGTCAAACCAACCAAAAGTGTTGTCCTGAACCATCATGAAAATGTGTCTAAGACTTTATTCAAGTAATTTACCTGAAAAATCACTTCAGAAAGTTTGTCTTCCCTATGAAAAAGAAAAAGCTGATATTTAAAAAGCTGCATATGCACTTAACATAGTTTTTATTATGTCTAAATAAAAATGTGCATGAAGACCATGACCAGTAATGATTTAAGAAAATAAACATTTGGTAATATCATTTCAAGTGCTTGGGTTTGAAAGTTTAGATATGACCCAGTTTTGAAGCATTTCACTGCTTACTGAGAGCAGCAGCAAATTATTCCAATTTTACTTTCAAAGGGGATTGAACTGGAAATAACCTAAAGTTTAAGAAATCCAGCTGTGAAAATGTTAACAGGTAACAGACACTGTGGGCACCCAATAAATCTGGCAAGTGAAATGAAATGGGATAACAATGTGTTCTCCTCACACTTCTGAAGACTAATACTAAATACCCCTACTTAAGAAATTATTTTCTAAGCCAAGAAAAACGTTTACAACACAGGAAAGATAAAATAAAAATAACTTACAAAATCTCTGAAAAAAAATCAAAACACTGCTTTTTTTTTTTAACCCCTATAAAGGTAAACTCCTCAGGGACAGGGCACTGTCCAAAAGATGGTGTATATATTACACAGCACACTCATGACAGTTTGACACAGTAAGACTTTCATAGTTTACATTCTAATATTGTAAATAATGAGTTATTATTTATTGAAGCTATTTATTTTTTAATGCTTATTAGTGTTTAAAAGGCTTCCGGTCACCCTTAGGGCTCATCAACAATATCATTAATGCTGTATTTATCTCATTTAAAATCACACATAGCTTAAAAACAGGATCCAATTCCAAACCTATTTTCACTACGCATGTTACAAAATTTCCCTTACTTTCTCCAAAATTGTACGTTTTGTTTTATGGCTTGAAAAATATTTTCTTAAATAAGAGTACTTACTAGCCAGAGGTAAGAGAATACTTCTCATTCCACCTGTCCAGTCCATTCATTAAAAATTATTGCATACCTGCAGTGTGTTTAATATGTTCCATTTTAACACTTGTAATTCTTAAACTTTAGGTCACTTCTATTTCAAGCGCCTTCTCCCCACCATTTGAACACTGTGGACTGATTTGCTCTCACATACTGCAGGCAGTGGAATGACAGAAAATTATGGGTCATATTTCATATTCCATCATGACTGAGGGTTCACTTCGGACTATAAACCCCATCATTTTATTAACAGCATCTTAGTTAATAATTATAATTCCAATCAGATTCGATATTGTCTCTATTGTAACAAACCTATAGGACACTTTTTAAAATTCAGAGACTGAATTATCTTTCTAGGATGCTAAACTTAACAAAACAATGACTATACTAAAATTATTTTTGAAAGCTTTATGGCCTAAAAAGCATTTGCTAGATCCTCTTTTGGTTTTCCAGTAAAAACCTGCCTACCACGAAGAGGAAAGTTCCCTCTCCATTCTGTTAGGTGAAAAGGAAAAAGGGAAAAAAAGTGCGACTACTTTCAGGTCTGCGTTTAACACAGTCTCTGGCAAACCCACTAACTCACGCTCAACTTCAGAACCTCGGCGACGAGGAACACATGGGTAGTCTGTGAGCTCAACCCTCAGGCTTGACACACCACAGTTCCTCCGCCCTCCCTTCCCACCAGTCCACCTCCCCAAACCCCAACCCACCAAGCACACGCCTGAAGATTTCTTCACCCAGAGAGCTCGAAAACTGCCAGAGCGCTTCCCTTGGCAGGAAAAGGACAGCTCTTCCCAGCCCCGGGCCCCTGCTCGGCCGGCCTCCGGGGAACGAGGCCTCCTCCAGCTGCCCCGCACGCCCCGCCCCGGGCCCGCTCCTGTCCCCTCGGGCAACAAAACCCTTCCTCCGGCGCCCGGCCAGGACTGACAGTTACGGCGGCAGCAGGCGCTGCCACCAGGTGCCTAGTACTGGCGCGGGCCCCGCCAGACCACGCGCCCCCAAACCCCAGGCCCGGCGAGGAGCGGAGGATCGACTCGAGGGGGCAGAGGGAAGGAGGCTGCGGCCCGCTGCGCCCGGCCCACCGGCGAGGCCTGCGCCCACACACTGACCTGCCGTCGCCCCCGCGCCTGGGCCGCGGTCCTCGCAGCGGCAGCCGCCTCACTGGTCGTCGACGCCCTCGCCCACCGCCTCCGCCCGCCACCGCCTCGTTCCACTTCGCTGCCGCCGCCACCTCCGGGGCTCATGCGGGACCCGCGCTTCCTTCTCCGGAGGCCGAGGCCGGCAAAGGGGCCGTCCGGGCCGCCGAGGACCCCGCGCTCGTCGCCAGCCGCCGCTCGGCCGCTGCCTGTCCACACCAGGGCTGCGGGCCCTCCTGGCCGGGGCTAGGCCGCGAGCCGCTCCGAGAGGGCCCCGAGGAGGAGCCAAGGGAGGCGCCGCCGCCTGCGGCCGAGGGCGTCGGGTTGGCGCAGGCGAAGCGCAGGGCGGCAGCGGCGGGGGGTGTCCGGCGCCCCGACCGAGGCTGGCGACGTGGCGGCAGGGTGCGCGAGCAAGCAGAGGGCGGGTTGTCGGGGCCCTGTCGTCTCCTGCAGTCACCCCGAGCCCAGCGCCACCATCTTGGAAGAAACACAGAACTCGCGGCCGCGGCGCAAGCCGGGAGGACTGGCTGGGCTGGCCGAGTATCCCGGCAGGCAGCGCGCGCCGCGGCCGGGAGATGGCTCCAGTCGGAGACGCGGGGACGCGGGGACGCAGGTCGCGGGGCGGGGCCGGGACGCACGCGGGGGCCGCCGCGCCGCCCCCCGCCCCCCTCCTACGTGCCGTCGCCGCCGGCGCAGGGGACGCTGGGAAGGGGAGGTAGCCCGCGGCTTCGTCGAGTCCCCCGAAATTCAGTTGCCATCTTGGAAGTGGGCCAGGTGGTAGTTCCTACGCTGAATCTCCTCTGTCCGCGATTGCGACAGAGAGGAGGGTAACTGGATACACTTCGGAAACCTCTCGAGCCCCCAGGAGAGTTGGAGAGCCCCCTAGTCCACCCATCGAGAAACGTGTCGGGACTCGATCGCCCCTATTTTGTCGGGGGACGGATCGACAGGCACTGATAGTCCCCAGCCCAAAGGGCGGGCAGAAGCCGCCTCACACTAGGTCTTTGATCCCAACCTCTTTCCTCCCGGAGCTGCCCGTGTAGTCACTGCGAGGGGGGCCCGAGAGTCCGGGCCAGCTTTCAGGAGCCAAGGTCATCTGCTTAGTCCTCTTGCCAATGACAGGATGTGTCACTAGTTTACAAAAGAAGAAAAGGTAAAAGCCTGTTTCCTGCAGTGTTGATATTCGATATTGATATCGATAAAGAGACGTGACCTCTTTGTCAACCCCAGTTGCTGGGTAGAGGCTAATTTTGATCCAAATGACAATTGAACCTGTTTAAAGTCATGTGTGTAGTTGAAAATCATATTTAGTAGCATGGTCCCCATTTTATTTTAAAAGGTTTATTTATGGCTTTGCAACACTTGATAGCCGAGCTGTAATGATATCATGAACAATTTATAGTCCTATGGCTTTCGACTTTGCCAATGAGCCTTTGAAACGGGGTTTCTATTTGGAATGATGAAAATGTTTTGGTAATGGATGGTGGTGACGGTAGCATAACATTGTGAGTGTGATTACCTGCACTGAAATATATGTCTGAATGTGGTTGAAAGGGAAAATATTAGGTTGTGTGTATATATATATGGTAATAAAATAAGACATTAAAAAAAAAATCCGTGGGTCTGCACCACACAATGAGTCCTAAGTTAAACCATGGACTATAGTTAATTGTTGAATTATGAAAATGTGTTATCACTTGTAACGAATGTTCCACAACTATGCAAGAAGTTAATAGGGAGATATAAGGAAATCCTGTATGTGTGCATGATTATTCTGTAAACCCACAACCACTCTAATAAAAAAAAAAATTCTTGAACAAAATATATGGAGAATTAAGGAAAGTTAAAAAAAGAATACTCTGTAAGATTCTATTCAACTACTATTCAGATTTTTTTATAGCAAAAGTCATATAAAACTATTTTTCTAATGAGCATTAGAGTATCCTTTTTTATATAGTTATATAGACAGGCATATTAATACAACCCATTTTTTAATTATAGAAAATTTAACCAACTATTAAAAACAAGCTAAAGGCATTTCAATTATTCTAGAACTATTGATGATAACATTTGTAAGCCATGTCCAATTTTACGATATTTTAGCACTGTTCCTTATTCAGTTACTGCTTCTATTTTCATTTACCCCCATCTTCATTTGGAAACTATCTGCAGTTATATTTTACAGAGGGGAAATAAAATTGGAATCTTTTAAGGATTTATGTTTACCTTACCCGAGATTTAAGTTTCCACCTCCATATACATCAGTTTTTTTTTGGGGGGGGAAGGGAAGAATATTTTTTCCCATCTTAGACTCATATTTTTCTTCAGGTTTGTCTTCCCAGAAAAATGACTTGGTATCTAGTAAGTGAGCAGTCAATTTTTTGACTGTTGTAGTCAAAATGAGATTGAGTAGTTTCTAATGATTTTGTTATTTCAGGTATAAAGTGAAAGGAGCAATTAATTTTGTTTTTAGCCTTAGTGCATTAATTCTTTGAACAAACTTTGAGCTTGTACTATTTATCAAGAACTGTGCCATGCCTTGGGAAACAATGAAAGATCAATAATCCCTATCCCTGACCTTAGAGCTCACAGTCCAAGGGGAAGTCACACCTGGTCACAGTAAAACGGTGGACACTTTTTCAGAGTATCCCAGCACTTCAGTGAACACGGGAGTATTTCTTAGTACTATTTTTTTTTTAATGAAACATTTTGCCCCAAATTTCTGGTTATGTTAGCTTCCTGGGGCTGCCATAGCAAATCATAGCCTGGATGTCTTAAAACAAAAACATTTACTCTCTTAAAGTCAGGAGGCCAAAAGTCTGAAATCTAAGTGTTGGCAGGATTGGTTCTTTTTGGAGGCTCTGAGGAAGAAACAATCCCATACCTTTCTAATTTCTGATGCTTACCTTGGTGTTCTTTGTAGACAAATCCGTCCAATTTTTGCCTCCATCTTTTTATTGTCACCTTCTCTGAGTTGCTCTTTATCCTCTCATAAGATAATCAGTCATTAGATTTAGGATGATTTCATCTGAAGATACTTAACAAATTATATCTGCAAAGATGTTATCTCCAAATAAGGTCATATTCTGAGGTTCTGGGTAGACATGAATTTAGAGGATACGGTTCAACCCACTACACTGGTGATGTTGAATTTTTTTTTTTAAGATTTATTTTTTTTCTTCCTCCCTCCCCTTCCCGCGCCATTGTTTGCGTTCACTGTCTGCTGTCTCTGTTCATTGTATGCTGTGTGTGTCTACTCATCTTTTTAAGAGGAACCAGGAAATGAATCTGGGACCTCCCATAGGGGGGGGAAACACCCAATCGCTTGAACCACCTCTGCTCCCTGCTTGTTGTGTCTCTCATTGTGTTTCTTCATTGTGTCTCCTCATTGCATCATCTTGTTGCATCATCTTGTTATGTCATCTTCTTGCATCAGCTCACCACAACAACCTGTCACATCACTTGCTGTCTTGCTTATCTTCTTTAGGAGGCACCAGGTACCAAACCTGGGACCTCCCATGTAGGAGGGAAGCACCGAATCATTTGAGCCACCTCTGTTCCCTGCTCGTTGTGTCTCTTACTGTGTTTCCTCATTGTGTCAGCTCGCTGTGTCAGCCTATCATGTCAGCTAGCTGTCTTGCTCATCTTCTTTAGGAGGCGCCAGGAACCTAATCCATGTGGTAGGCAGGCACCCAACTGCTTGAGCCACTGGTGCTGGAGCATTCTTGTTGATGGGATTCAAAATAGATTAATCAAAATGTGAAAACACTATTACCCAGCATGCCCTTGGATCAGGAATAAGTTGAATGCATGGATGAGAAGAGAGTCAGATATGGTTGGATAAAAGTTGCTGTTGTATACATTACTTGGTAATAAAAGCTATTTATAGGCTGCATCAAAAAATAATCTTTCATCATTGTAACACAGGTTACAAAAAAGTATTTTTAAAAAGTGCTATCATAAATAGTAAGAAATGTTCCACACCTATGCAAGGTGTTGGTTGTGGGGTGGTATACGCAAATACTGTATTTGATGCCATTGTTTTTGTTTTTGTTTTAAGATTTATTATTATTTATTTCTCTCTCCTTCCCCACCCTCAGTTGTCTGTTCTCTGTGTCCATTTGCTGCGTGTTCTTCTTTGTCCGCGTTTGTTGTCAGCGGTACGGGAATCTGTGTTTCCCCTTGTTGCGTCATCTTGCTGTGTCAGCTCTCCATGTGTGCGGTGCCATTCCTGGGCAAGCTGCACTTTCTTTTGCACTGGGCAGCTCTCTTTACGGGGCGTACTCCTTACGCATGGGGCTCCCCTACGCGGGGACACCCCTGCGTGGCAGGGCACTCCTTGCGCGCATCAGCACTGCGCATGGGCCAGCTCCACACGGGTCAAGGAGGCCCAGGGTCTGAACCATGGACCTCCCATGTGGTAGACGGACGCCCTAACCACTGGGCCACGTCTGCTTCCCGATTCCATTGTTTTTTAAACCCACAACTTCTCTAATTATATATATTACATTCCTGACTATTGAAAGAGACTAAATTTTCAGTATCTGATTAGCTTCTAATATTTAAGGAATACTTTTTTTTAGGTACCGGGCTGGGATCGAACCCTAGGCCTTATATATGGGAAGCCGCTCATCCTTTGAGCCACATCGGCTCCTCGAGTTGTTTTTGTTTGTTTGTTTGTTGTTGTTCTTTTCAGGAGGAACCTGGAACGAAACCTGGGACCTCCCGTTTGGGAAGCGGCATTCAACCACTTGAGCCACATCCACTCCCTTAAGAAATACTTTTGAAGCAAAATTAGTTCCATGTAGAACAGTGCCTGGCACATGGTAAGTGTACATTAAATGCTAGTGCTTAGTAGTAATAATAGTAGTAGTCATAGTCGCTTTAATATTAGTATCATCTATACTGTTATTTAGTATTATATACTTCACACTTTCACACCTCCATCCTTACTCCTACAGACCTATCTAAATCTAGACACCTTCCTACCTCCTGCCTCAAAGTATAAGCCATCCTTCTCCCTTTCTAAGATTAATGTCTTTTTTGTCTCTTTAAGACGTTATCATTCCCTCTCCTGTCAATAATCTCTTGCTCTACTGAATTTGTCCCTTGTATTTATACAAGTTTTCTGTAGCACTTCCTTCCAAGTCCCTCTATCTATTCAAATCTGGCATCTGTCCCCATTTTACTCTACCTTGTTTGTATTAATGTCACTAATGGCAGAATGACCAAATGCAAAAGTAGCATCCCAGTTTTGCTTATAAATGACATCTTTGCAGACTTCCACACTCCTAACCTCCTGGAAACTGCTCTCTTGGTTCCACAAGCAGTGTTCCCCAGCCTCTTCCTGTGTCTTGGGCCACTCTTCTTCAATTCTCCTTTGCACAATCCTCTTCCTCTCCCTCTCCCTATCTTTGTAAGTGATTCCCCCCAGGATACCATCTGTAACAGTTTGATATGGTTATGAATTCCAAAAATAGATATCGAATTATGTTTGTAATCTGATCTGTACCTGGACATGACTGAGTTATGATTAGGGCGTTGCGTTCCCACCCCTTGGTGGGTGGGGACTCACAGATAAAAGGCACAGCAAGGAACAGAGTTGGGGATTTCTGATGTTAGGAGTTTGATACTGAAGACTGGGGAAGGCAGCACACAGAGGAAAGAGAAGCAGCCCTACAAAGGAAGGAACCTTGAACCCAGAGAAAAGCAAGCCCCAGGAACGTAGGAACCCAGGAAGCCTGAACCCTCATAGACATTGGCAGCCATCTTGCTCCAAATAGACTTTGGAGAGGGAAGTAACTTATGCTTTATGGCCTGGTATCTGTAAGCTCCTGCCCCAAATAAATACCCTTTATAAAAACCAACCAATTTCTGGTATTTTGCATCAGCACCCCTTTGGCTGACTAATACACCATCTTTGTTTCTTTTTGCCCCCAATATTATCTTTATCACAGGATGTTAGAGTGGACTTACTGGTGTTCTGCAGGGGAATTACTGTGATTAGTAATGGAAGAAATTGTAATATTGGTGTGGAGAAAGTGGCCACAGTAGCTACTGATGGGAGAGAGAGGGAAGAAGAGACATGATGTAGGCGCATTTTCAGGATTTGGAGTTGTCCTGGGTGGTGCTGCAGGGACAGATGCTGGACATTGTGTGTCCTGCCATGGCCCATTGGTGGACTGGGGGAGAGTGTAGACTACAATGAAGACCACTGTCCATGTGGTGCAGCAGTGCTCCAGAATGTATTCACCAGGTGCAGTGAATGTGCCTCGATGATGGAAGAGGTTGATGTAGGAGGACTGGGGTGAGCGGGGTGGGGGGTATATGGGGACCTCATATTTTTTGAATGTAACATTTAAAAGAAAATAAAGAGGAAAAAACACAAATATGATCTTATTGTTCTGTTGCTTAAATCTGTCAGTGGCTGTCTTAGTTTACCACAGTACCAGAAATGCGTTGGCTTTTATCATGGAAATGCTATTTAGGGTAAAAGCTTACCATTCCAAGGCTGCGAAATGTCTAATTCAAAGCACCATTAGCATGTAGGGTGGAGAGAGTAGATTGGATGGTCCATGGAACTGGGGGGAGGGTTTGGGGAGGGAGCAGGTAAACACTGGGTATTGATGGTTACATGTTTGAAGGTACAGTGTTGGGAAAGCTCTTTTGGCAAGTAAGTGTTACTGGTTTAGGGCATTTGATGGGAGGGTATTCGGGACAGGGCATTCCTGGGACAGGCTTCCAGGGAGTGTGTGAGTGATTTTGTCATACTGTGTTGTATCAGTGGGTAGAGACCCACATAAAGAGCGGGAAGGAGTTGGACTCCCATTCAGGAGTCTCACTGTGTTCTCAAACAGAAAAATGAGAGTCTCTAGAGAGCATGGGTAGTGCCTAGCAGAGGAGGAAAGAAGAGTGTGTAAAACCCTCAGTAGTGGTACTAGTAACTGAATCTTGTCATCCAAGGAGTAAACCCTGGTGGTTGCTGTGGGCCCAAGGGATGGGTGAGGGAGGAATAGAATAGATGGAACAGGGGGTATTTTAGGGGGCAATGGAAGTGTGCTACATGATCTTGCAGTGACGGATGCAGGCCATGTTAAATTTAATAAAAAATTTATAAAAGTCTATGGTCTAAAATGTAAACCATATGTAAGCCATTGACCCTGGTTAGTAGCTATGTTTCAATATTTGTACAGCAGTTGTAACAAGTGTATCATCCTCATATAAAAAGGTTTTTAATATGGGAAGGGGGAAAAGGAAAAGGATGTTGGGTAAATAGGAATCCCCTGTATTCTGCATATGATTTACTGTGACCTAAACCTTCTTTGAAGACAAAATGAAAAAAAGTAAGACACTGAGGGAATAATTGGAATAAAATGTCACTGTATGTATAGGACAACAGATCTTACAGTGATGAAAGGCACAATGGAAAAAAAATTTTTAGTATTTTTCATTATTTTTTAATATCCCAATTTTTAAATTTTATAGTTTTTAAAATTTTCTGTATTTAATTTCTTATGTTTAAATTATTATTTCATTTTCTTATTAATTGTATTTGGCTATTTTATTGGCTTCATTTTTAAGAAGTTTTAGATCACAGAAGGGTTACAACTGTGGCAGGGGAAGATCATTGGTGTAGGGTATTAGTGATGGGGGATACATGAAAGGAAGTTCACCTGGGCATACATATAAGGCATATAAATGTGTTCAAATGTTCTTAGGGCATTATGATGGTAGGTGGAGATTCACACAATAACCAAAAGAATGTCAAATTCCCATCCTGGGGAGCTCTCCCACATTCTGTAATAGAACAGCAACAATTCCCCAAGTACAAGGGCAATGACTAGTGAAGGAGGATGGTCCATTGATGGGCCCTTGATATTGATGACTATGCTTCTGAGCCTTTGCTCTTGAAATTGAAACTTAGCCTAGTATTATAGGGTGCCTAAGAATTACCTACTGGGAGCCTCCTTGTTGCTCAAATGTGGCCTCTCTCTAAGCCAAACTCAGCATATAAATGCAATTATTTCCCCCCAGCATGGGACATGACTCCTGGGGATGAGCCTCCTTGGCACTGAGGGATTACTTCCTAGCACCAATGAGCAATGCAACTGGAAAAAGGCCTTTTATAAGAACATTTTAAAAATAAACAGAACCATAAAAAAAGACAAATGCGTTTATATGGCTAAGAGACTGCAAAGTGTGTTGGGAGGTCATTCCAGAGGTAATGCTTATGCATGTCTCAGCAGGATCTCCTTTCCTTGACAGCCAAAGTAGGTACTGTCCCCAAATAGCAGGGCTCCTGAGGGCTCTGGAGACATCCAAACCCTATAGTCAGGGCAGGTAGTTCAGGAGTTTGGTCCCTTGCCAGTGGGCCCTACTTTGGAATTTATGCTACCCAGTGTGACAAGAGTTAGACTCAGTTGTTGTTTCCCTACACATGGCTCTTCTGTCCTTCTATTTGAACTTATAATTAGTACTAAAGTTGGTAGGTATATGTCTAAGAGCCTTAAATCTTTGGCTGGCCATGTGCCAGCTGGGCCCTGACTCTCATTGGAGATATAACACCTACTCTCCAGTTCATTGGACTCAACCAGGACAAATAGTAAGGAGGAGATGATAGATAACCAACATACCAAGGAATCAAAAGTGTCTCAACTGCAAGCAAGAGAGTCCCATCCATCAGCCGTATGGGATTGAAGCCCCTCCTCAAAGGTGGAATGGACATCACCAACCCAGAATCCTCAGAATTGGGGAAAGAATGATGGACTAAAGTAGACTTATTGATATTCTACTATAGACTCATAGTGATTCTAGCAATGGAAGAAATATCACTGATGTGAGGCAGTAGCCACTGGAGGTTCTGAGGGTGGGGAGAGGGAAAAACAAGTATAATATGTGGGCATTTTCAGGATTTGGGCATCGTCCTGAATGACATTACAATGACAAATACAGGCCATTATATATCTTGCCATAACCTACAGAATTGAGTGGGAGAGAATGTAAACTACAATGTAAACTATAACCCATGCTTAGTGGCAATGCTCCAAAATGTGGTTATCAATTGCGACGAATGTACCACACTAATGAAAGATGTTTGCCAATGTGGGAAAATGTGGGAGATGTAGGGAGTTGGGCATATGGGAATCCCCTATTTATTCCGTGTAACATTTATGTAATCTATGTAACTTGTAAAAGATTTTAAGAAATGAAATGAGAAAAATTTAAAAAGCACCGTCAGTGATACTTTCTCACCGAAGTCAGCTCTTGGCAACCCTGTTGTCCTGCCACATGGCGGAGATGGTGGCTGATCTCATTTGAAGTCTCCCTGCCTTCCCCTCTGGAATCTACCACCTCCCGGTGCTCAGCTGTGGGCAACCAGGCATAGGACTTATCTCTTTCCAGGCTTCCTGTCTCAGTCTAGGCTGCCAGCTTTCTTCCCAAGTTCAGTTGTCAGATATCAGGTATATGACTTTGTCTCTTCAACCTTGACTGCTCTGGAAGGGTCTCACATAAGCAGGAATGGATTAGCTCAAAGCCTAATATTTTTTGAGATTCATAAATAACTTCAGATTGTCACAGTGGCTGTCCATAGTTCTATCCAAACTCTTGAGCGTAGGGCTTGTTGGCTGTGGCCCCTGCCTCCTTTCCAGCTCTATCTCCTTCCAAGCAATACTTGTTCAAGCAATACTTAAACACTTGGGGGTGTTGGGAGCTGCATTGTATGCAGTCCCTTCTGCCTTCTAGACCAGTTCAAGTACCCCCTCTGCGAAGCTTTCTCTGGTCTCCTCTAGGAGGGTTATTGCTCCTCCCTCTGGGTCACTCTACCCATCACATCACCTCTCACACCCTCTGGTTATATGCACTCTTGTGCTTGCACTTCTGTCTCCCCTTATGTTTCTTGAGATCCAAGAGCACCTTTGACTTTTTTTGTGTCCTAGTAACTGGACCTGATAACTCCAAAAAAAATGTTTGAATAAATGAGTACATCAGTTCTTACAAGTGTAAAGTGTAAAAGAAAAGGAGAAAGTTAAGCACTGAGAACACTGTGTCTAGTAGAGGACCCCTTTATTGAATGATGTGTGATAATGTAGTGTATCTTGGATGATTCAGTGTTCAATATGTCAAACATATTCAAGTACAGAGATGCCTGCTTACACAATTCAATCGGGACAGAAATTTCAGGCAAATTAATTTACTGTGACAAATCTTAGCTTGTCCATTCAAAAAGTACGATACCATTTACCTTAAATTGTGAACTTCAGTAACTAGGTAAGCAAGAGTCTTTTACTCTTTCAGGATCTCCTTATTATAATTTATAAAATTATGATTTTGAACTAGATCATTTATAAAATCCTCTTGAATCCATGAGTTATTCAACCACTAATTTTCACTAATTGCACTTATTTCCAATTCTACATAAGATAGTCTTTCAAGAAGAAACCTGGAATTCCTATCATAATCATGTTTCCTCCTCAGCCATTTCAACCTCCACGTGCCTGCCTTAACCCAGCTGGAGTGTAGGTGGGAAAGAGAAAGGCTTCAGTGAACACCAGCTGCTGCGACAGCTAATCGAAGCCTTTCCCAATAAGACAGTTCTACTCAAATCAATGAGGCAACCTTTACTTTTTTTTTTTCTAACAAGTATATCATTCACATTGTTTGAAATCATTCACACTGCTCATGCCATTTTTCATACATATCACTACCAATTCTTTTTTTTAAAAATTTATTTATTTATTTTATTTCTCTCCCCTTCACCCCCACCCCCACCCCCATCCCAGTTGTCTGTTCTCTGTGTCTATTTGCTGACATGTCCGCTTCTGTTGTTGTCAGCGGCACAGGAATCTGTTTCTTTTTGTTGCGTCATCTTGTTGTGTCAGCTCTCCGTGCATGCGGCGCCATTCCTGGGCAGGCTGAACTTTCTTGTGCACTGGGCGGCTCTCCTTACAGGGCGCACTCCTTGGTGTGGGGCTCCCCTACGCGGGGGACACCCCTGCGTGGCACAGCACTCCTTGGACACATCAGCACTGCGCATGGGCCAGCTCCACACGGGTCAGGAGGCCTGGGGTTTGAACCGCGGACCTCCCATGTGGTAGGCGGACGCCCTAACCACTGGGCCAAGTCCGCTTCCCACACTACCAATTCTAATGGGAAGAATTCTAACAATAATTTTCAAATCTAAGGCAGTGAATTAATTAAATCTTTGTTTTAAAAATGGTGCCGACTATTCACAGCTACACAGTGTTTTTCTTCAGATTGTCTTAACTGAAGAAGACATCTGGGTAGGGAAGAATCATGAATAAAGTTTGCAATACATAAGCAATGTTTTATTCTTGACACTGATACAGAATGCAGAATACCAAATTCTCTTATTAAATGGTAATTTTTCTGTGTGAGATTGCTTTAAACAATTTTACAACTATCGCTTGTCTTATTTACCTTTTTGGATTTTTAAAAATATCTGTTTAGCTTTGTCATATAAAAACATTTTTAAAGGTAGTAATATAGGTATAGTAATACAGGTGTCATTCATTACATTTTATATTGATGCTTTTTAAAAAATTCCTGCTAAACATGGGACTGATTATATCTTTATTTCAGTAATTAACACTAAGTTACTGAAATGACAGTTTATTTCCACAAATTACAATTTTATTAGTCCTTTTGTGTTATCTAACATAAAAGGTAATAATAATAATAATCAAAGGGACACACTTCTACACATTTTTGGCAAGCCCAATCTCATATAAAGTTTTTAAAAAATATGTGTTTTTCTTTATTAGAAAAGTTGAGGGTTTACAGAACAATCTGCATAAAATACACGATACTCATATCCCACCCTATCACTAACACCTTGCTTTGTTGTGAAACATTTGTTACCATTGATGACAGCACATTTTTGTGCTATTAACTATTGTTCCTGGTTTTAATTAGGGTTCACTATTTGTGTAGTGTAAGTTTCATGGATTTTTAAAAACTTTTATTCTGTTGTATTTACAACCTAACCTTTCCCCTTTTAACCACATTCAGATATATATTTCAGTGCTGTTAAAAATTCACTATGCTGTGCTACCATCATCACCATCCATTACCAAAACATTTCCATCATTCCAAATAGGAACCCTGTACATTTGAAACTGTAACTTCCCATTCTCTATCCCCACCCCATCCACTGGTAACCTGTATTCTAGATTCTGATGCTATGAGTTTGCTTATTCTAATTATTTCATATCATTGTGATCATATAATATTTGTCCTTTTGTGTCTGGCTTATTTCAACATGAAGTCTTTAAGGTTCATCTATGTTGTTGCATGTATCAGAACTTCATTCCTTTCATGACTAAATAATATTCCAATTTTGTTTGTTTGTTTTTTAGGTACTGGGGCTGAGGATTGAACCTGGGACCTCTATGTGGGAAGCGGGCGTGCAACTGCTTGAGCTACATCCACTCCCTCCATTCTATATTTATACCATATTTTGTTTATTCATTCATTGCTTGATGGACACTTGGGTTGCTTCCATCTTTTGGCAGTTGTGAATAATGCTGCTAGGAACATTGATGTACAAATATCTGTTTGAGGCCTTACTTTCAATTTTTAGGTATATACCTAATAGTGCAGGGTTCTTAACAAGGGGTCCGTGAGCTTGAATTGAAATTTGAAAAAACATTATTCTTGTGGGGATGTGTTGGTGCAGGTGTGAAATATTTATTAAATAATATACAGAATAGTGTGGACTCAGTAAGGGGTCTGTGGTTTTCACCTGACTGGCAAAGGGATCTGTGGAACAAAAAAGGTTAAGAGGGAAACGGACTTTGGCCCAGTGGTTAGGGTGTCCGCCTACCACATGGGAGGTCCGCGGTTCAAACCCTGGGCCTCCTTGACACGTGTGGAGCTGGCCATGTGCAGTGCTGATGCGCGCAAGGAGTGCCTGTGCCACGTAGGGGTGTCCCCCGCATAGGGGAGCCCCACACGCAAGGAGTGCACCCCGTAAGGAGAGCCGCCCAGCGCGAAAGAAAGAGCAGCCTGCCCAGGAATGGCCCCGCCCACACTTCCCGTGCCGCTGACAACAACAGAAGCGGACAAGACGCAGCAAATAGACACCAAGAACAGACAACCAGGGGAGGGGGGGAAATTAAATAAATAAATAAATCTTTAAAAAAAAAAAAAAAAAGGTTAAGAATACCTGAAGTAGTAAGATTGCTTGGTCATGTGATAACTCTATACTTAACTTTCTGAGGAATAGCCAATCTGTCTTCCACAGCAGCTGCCCCATTTTACATTGCCATCAGCAATGAATGAGTGTTCTTATTTTTTAGTATCATCTCCCAGCACTTGTAAATTTTCCATTTTTTAAATAGCAGCCGTTCTAGTGGGTATGAAATGATATCTCATTGTGGATTCGATTTTCATTTCCCTGATAGCTAATGATTTTGAGCATCTTTTCGTGTGCTTTTTGACCATTTGTTTACATTCTTTAGATAAATGTCTCAAGTCTCTTGTCCATTTTTAAAAAGGATTTTCTTTTTTTTTGCTAAGTTGAAGGATTTCTTTATATATTTATGTATTTTGGATGTTAAACCTTTATCAGATATGTGGTTTACAAATATCTGTTATGTAGGTTGCCATTTTACTTTCATGATAAAGTCCTTTGAGGCACAAAAGTTTTAAATTTTGGTGAGGCCCCATTTATATTTTCTTTTGTTGTTTGTGCTTTGGGTGTAAAGTCTAAGAAACCATTGCCTAATGTAAGGTCTTGAAGATACTCTGCTACGTTTTCTTCCATGAGTTTGATAGTTCTGGCTCTTATATTTAGGTCTTTGATCCATTTTGAGTTGATTTTTGTATATGGTATGAAATTGAGGGGAGGGGGTCATCCTTCTTTGGTTTGCAAGTAGAGATCCAGTTCCCAGCACCATTTGTTAAAGAGACAGTTCTTTCCCAATGGAATAGTCTTTGCCCATTGTAAAAAATCCATTGGCCATATATGTGAGGTTTGATTTCTGACCTCTCAATTCTATTCCATTGGTCTCTAAGGCTGTATTTGTGCTAGTACCATGCTGTTTTGATTATTGTGGCTTTGTAATGCGTTTTATAATTGGGAAGTGTAGTCCTCCAACTTCATTCCTCTTTTTCAAGATGGCTTTGGCTATTTGGGAGCCTCTACCCTTACATATAAATTTGAAGTTTGGCTTTTCCATTTCTGCAAAGTATTTTGATTGGGATTGCATTGTATCTATAAATTGCTTTGAGTAGGGTTGACATGTTAAGGATATTTTGACTTCCAATCCCTACACACAGAATAGCCTTCCATTTGTTTAGGTCTTCTTTAAATGCTTTTAGCAATGTTTCATTGTTTTCTGTATACAAATCCTTAACATCTTTGTTTAGATTTATTCCTAGGTATTTGATTCTTTTATTTGCTATTGTAAATGGAATTTTTCTTTCTTAATTCTTCTTCTAATTGTGTATAGAAATACTACTGATTTTGGGTGGTTGACATTTCCTGTCACTTTGCTGGATTCATTTATTAACCCTAGGAGCTTTTTTCTGGATTTTTCAGGATTTTCTATATATAGGATCATGTCATTGCCAATAGGGAAAGTTTTACTTCATTTCCATTTTGGATGTCTTTTCTTTCTTTTTCTTGCTTAGTTGCTCTGGAAAGAGCTCTCAGTGCAATGTTGAATAACAGTGGTAGCACTGGGCATCCTTGTCTTTTCCCTGATCTCAGAAGGAAAGCTTTCATTCTTTCACCTTAAGTAGGTTGTTAGCTGTGGGTTTTTCTTATTATCCTTTATCATGTTGAGGAAATTTCCTTCTATTCCTAGTGTTGTAAGTGTTTTTATTAAAAATGGGTGCTGGATTTTGTTGAATACCTTTTCTGCATCAATTGAGACGAACATGAGGTTTTTTTTTCCTTCATTCTGTTAATGTGGTGTGTTACATAAATTGATTTTCTTATATTGAACAACCCTTGTATAACAGGGATAAATATCACTTGATCATGGACTGTTGGATTTGGTATGCTAATTTTTTTTGAGGATTTTTGCATCTATATTCATAAAGGCTATTGGTCTATAATTTTCTTTTCTTGTGATATCTTTATCTGGCTTTGGTATGATGGTGATGTTGGTCTAGTAGAATGAATGAGTAGGTGTTCTATCCTCTGCAATTTTTTGGATTTGGTTCTCTTTTTGTGTTTAATTTTTTTTCTTTTTAAGACCACATGATTAACTTGAAAAATCTTTTTATTAACTTTAAAACTGTGAAAATACATTCCTAGAGAGAAATAGTGTCGGTGTTGGAGTAGAAACAGAAGTTGTGGATGGGAAATTAAAAGAATGATATATAACAAATGCTGAGAAATTTAGGTCAGCATAATGTTATCACTATGGATATTAGGTTTTACTAGGGCTAGCTCTGAAGAAAATCATTACATTTTTATAAAGATGTTACCCAATAACAGCATCTCAAGGTTCGTAATTTCTATTTGCCTTGGTGAGATAGTATGGAAAGCATTAACTACTGCCTTCCACCTGCCTCCATCGTCCAATGCTTCTTAACCCAGCAAGACCCAACTTTGATTTGCACTTGGAGATGTGAGGCCAGTGTTGACCTGTGTGAACCAGAGAGCAAGAAGAGCAAATGCTTGGTTTTTAACATGAAAAGTTTTGATCCAGGTATAAGTCAATAAAGATATTGAAAATATCTTAGCTGAATTAATCCAGTCCTTTCCCAAGAAATAAATCACAAGCTTCTGCATTGTGGGTGGGGGTGGGGGAGTTGAATCACCCTATATCCTGTTCTCCGACCTTGTCATACAACCAACTCTGAGAACCCCTTTTAAATTTTGAGATTTGAGAGTTGACAGAACTTGGGGACCAGAGATGTGCTCTGTACTGCAATGACTTGGGGGCACACTGGGTTGGAGATTTTATCAAGGCAGGGTCCACTCTGAAGACATACCAGAGAGATGCAGGATCACATCCGAGCCTTCTCATTGCCCCAGGCAAAATAAGGCAGTGAACTGAGAGTGCTCTAGCAGCCCCAAGGGAACTTATGGTCATGCTGTGAGTGTTGTAGGCTGCTGCTCCCAAACTTTAGTTTGTATGCTAGTCACTGGGATGTGGTTAGAATGCAGATTCTGACTCAGTGTGAGTGGGGAGCTTGAGATTCTGCAGGTGATGCTGATGTTGCTGGTCTGGTTGTGGACCACTCTGAGTAGCAAGGTTGTACAGTCCATTCCAAGGCCCCGCAGGACCAAGGACATCTCAGTGGTTGTGGGGACTTGAACCAAAGACTGAAGATCCTGACAGGGCCATGCCGTTGCTTAACAGAGGCCCCTGCTGTCCAAAATGTGACACCCCTCTTCACTGAGTGGCCTCAACCCAGGGAGTTGGGGGGAGAGAAAATCCAGAAGTGAGTGAAAAATCACCAGGTTTTATTGTCTCCTTCAAAAGATCTAGATAATGTTTTCTACTCAGGCAGACATTGAATACCAGATAAAATTTAAATTGTTACATGAAATAAAGTTAAAATTTTTATACTTGAATGAGGTTTAAGAAAGTTATGCCAACTACAACTAATATGCCTTTTCATTTTATTACCTAGTGAAGGGGAGAGTAATATTTATTTAGCACCTATTTAATTCTAATAAGAATTCTGGGCATTATGCATTTTATAGATTAGTAAATTGAGGGGAAATATATATAATTTCCCCATGTTTCACAGCTAAAAACTGGTGTATCTAGGATTTAAACCCAGGTCTGTTTTCCTGTGTGTGTTCATGTGCATGTCTTGTGGTGGCGGTGGTTGTAGTATGCTGCTTTCCTGGAAAACAAATACTTTTAATTTTTAAAACTATGTTTCATTGAAATGTTTTCTTGATTATTCAGTCATCCTTTTTAATTGTTGCTTCATGACAGTATTACACTATAAGAATATTTTCATATTGTTACCCTGGCAGAAAGTTCCTCTTCGAAAGTGTTCGGTTCAAAACAGCCTCTGGGAGTCTCAGCCAGCCTGATCTGCCACCACCACTCCTTTCCAGCCTCCCAGGGGCTGGGCATTCATCACTCCCCTGAAAGGGCCATCTCTGCTTTTGCCCACAGTGGTCTCTCTGCCTCCACTGCCTACCCCACCTCTGTTTTCTGCCAAATTTAACTCTCCCTTCAAGACTTAGCTCTGGTGTCACCTCCAAGTAGCCAATCCTAGTCTCCTGAGTTTGGGCTTGTTGCCCCTCCTCCATGCTTTCATAGCAGGCTATGTTGTGTTTTTTTTCTCTTTCATCACACATATCACATGGTATTATAGTTGTAACTTGTTTGATAACTGCCTTTTTCTACTCAGTTGAGGGCTCTTATGTGTATTTCTTTATAGGGATTAGTTCAGTATGTGGCATATGGTGAGTGCTGCAATTGTTGTTGGATTAATGTTCTAAGATAATTGAGTGACTTCTGTAATTTGTATAGATAGGCAGAAGAAAATTCTATGTCTTTCTTAGGATTTACTCGAACTGCAGGGAAACTAAAAGTCAGTTAGATGTGGACTTAAATACCACTATCCTAATTCTGTGGTGCTGGGCCAGCTGTTTAACTTTTTTATACTTTATTTTTTTCTTCTATAAAGGGAATGATATTGTCATGATTAAAGAGACAATTCATTGCTAAGGAATTCACTCAGCATCTGGAACATAATAAATGCTTGCTGATTGTTCATGAATGGATAGATAAATGGATGAAATTGTCTTGGAATTCCCCCAGTAACACATCCTCAGCCAATGATTTGAGTGCAAGCAGTTAGTGGAGTAGGGAAGTAAATTAGGGAAGGAAAGGCAGCCAATAAAGGGTGCATTATCCATCAAGTTACCACTCCGGGCAACTGGAGCTTAATTCTGCCGGGGAACTCTTGGATCCAGTGTAGAAAACTCACCTCACAGTTGCCGCTAGAAGGAAAGGAGGATTTTATACACTGACTACCGCAGTGGCTTCTTATACTGCTGGCCTGCTATTGCAGGGCACAGCAACTCCAGCTGGACAGAGAAAACGTTAAACAAAGAAATTCAGATGCTAGCAATTACAAGTAGGCATAGCTTACACTATATCAGTAAGGCCCAAGGGGATATGAGAAGCATCTGCTACATGAAAGAATGAATGAATGAACACCAAATTCAGTGAATATATCACAGTTTAGGTCTGGCAATCATAGATTCAGGCTTTGAAACCTATTTTAGCCAGCCAACCAACCAAACTCATATTGACTAAGCTCAAGAGATGGAATTATAAAATCAGAATGCTAATGTATTGTTTTAAATTGAGAAATAACTGTCCCAGGACTGAAATCCCGGAATTACATGTGACCAGACCCTTCTCCCTTAAAGACATGTAGGGACTCTAAATAACAATTAAAATATTGTCTGGTGGGAGGGTTTGCAGATGTAGCTGAAGTAGTTGAGTGCCTGCTTCCCATGTACCAAGGTCCTGGGTTTGATCCCTGGTGCCTCCTAAAAACAAGACAAAAGAACAAAAAAACCCAAAAACAAACAGTGAACTCTCACTGGGGAGTGGATGTAGCTCCATAGTTGACTGCCTGCTTCCCATGTATGAGATTGGGTTTAATCCCAGATACTCTGTTTTAAAAAAAATTGCCTGGGGAGCTTGGAATCTAGATGGAGGAAGTTGGAGGATAGGAATGTTTGATGGTCTTAGGCTAAACTTCCATTAAAGATAATCTTGACAGAAAAATGTGAATATTTAAAGCCCAATCCTCAGGGTCCAGGGTCAAAGACAGCATTTCCTAATCTGACTCTATTCAATGTTTTATTTTAAAATATCGTGTCGTATTTGTTTCCTGGGTTAACAATAACAGGTATATGTTAAGGATTTGATAGTTTCTTTAATCAGTGGTAACTTTTAGGGCATTGTGTCTTATGATTTTTATGATTCTCTTTTAATTGGGTGAGGACCCTTAATTTTCACTGCTTCATTCCTTCTTTGCTTTCACCATCAAACCTCCAAGGGATGCCCTTCAAGTTCTCTCCTCTCCGTAAAGAGTGTTTTCTCCAAGAGTACCACCTCTGAGTCCTAACACTTTTCACTCCCCTTCCTTCTATTTTGTAATATCCAGTGCTCTCTTCTGGCAACTCTCAGACATTCGGCCATCATTTCTCTACTCAGTCTGGGACCTTCTCTTTCCAGAGGTGAATTTATCGAGATTTCACCACTGTGAGACTCCTATTACCTTCTTCTCTCCTTGTAATCTCTTCCAGTTCCATTCTGGGCTTTGGGACTGGCTCTGCTCGTTTCATAATGTTTATTTCCTCACTTGAAGAAATGCTGTAGGTGTGGGTTGTGAGTCATGGATTCTTTTATTTGCTGTCCTTATTGATCTGTATTGCCTACAGGATATGCGAATCCAAACATAGACTCCAGTCTTTTGGAAGGTGGACTTCCAAAAGTTAAAAGTTAAGAACTCTTTTCCTGAGGTTAGGAAGGGGGTTAAAAGTTCTCAAAGGAAAAACTTTGACAGTACATATGGTGCCTGTAAGGAAGAAAATATGGAAATATCCAGACACTTGAGAATTGCATAAAAAGTACCCTGTAGAAGTTAGATTTTAAAAAGGCAGATAGAAAAGCTTATGTTAAAGGAAATAAAACAGAGTTTCAGTGGCTTAGAGGTTTATAATGGAGTTGGGAGGTCATTCTGGAGGTTGCTCTTATATAGATTCAACCAGACATCACAAACTGCCAAAGAATGCAAAGCTTTATGGAACATTGTTTCTCAAAGCCCCAGGGACATCTTGACACCATAGGCAAGCCACAAGATAAAGAACTTAGTTAACTATCTAACCTGAAGGACAATTAGAGTACCCTAAATATTCACCAACCACAAGCAACATGTCTAATCTTCTTTCCTTTAAAAATGCTTGGCTGGAAATGCCAAGATGAGACATGATATGGGTTGCTACCTGAATCTTTGCTCCCCAAATTGCAATTCTGAAACCCCAAACTAATGCCTTTGTTGCCTTGCAGCTTAATTTATTACTAGGTTGACAATTAAAAAGAACTCAGCTCATAACCAAGGAGGTATATAGATAACAGAGTTGGACTTCTTCAAAGAGTATCAACATGGCTGAATCACATAATAAACTTAGGCTTATGAATGATGAAATTATAATATGTGTTTTTAATTATGTTCAGAGCAATAATAAGCAAATAGGTCTGTTTCTTAACTGATGTAAGACAGAAAGCAATCTCTTAAAGTTATAAAAATCATGTCAGAACATCTATTTTTGTTTCTACTTTTCTGTGAATAAAAATTTTGTTTAGAGTGTAACAACTAGAATGAACACAATGCACAAGGCAGGTAAGTAGTTTAAAAGTGCATATTTGAGTAAGGATATAGAGGAGGGGCAAGATGGTGGCAGACTAGGAAGCCGCAAGAGTCAGTTCATCCTACAGTGCAGTTAGTTATCAGCCAGAGCCATGTAAAGCACCTGTTTGGGGGGCCCATGAGACAGTAAGAGCATCCTCCAACATCCCTGAAAGAACAGAAGAAGGAGAATGCCCATCTGCAGTGAAAATTTGTGAGTAGAGCATTCCATACCATGGAGGCCGGTGTCCATCCCCCACTGGCAGGGCAAGATGCCTCGAGAACAATATATTCCCTGGCTGGAATTGGAAGCTCCATTTCCCAAAAATGGGGGAGGAAGAAAAAGTCAGGCACTGACTTAAGCTACGATAAATAAATTCAGCTGGCTGAAGTCCAGTCCTAAGTACAGCTAAAGTTTGAACCTTTTCAAGTCAGAAAGGAGACCAGTAGCCTCCATTTTATCTCTGCCCCCAACATGAGGGGAAGTGGGGCTGATTGAAAATCACAGTGACAGAAGGGACTGGCTTCTTTCCACCTAGGTCAGATGGCTGCTCTAGCATGGCCTCCAGCCCTGCCTCTGGTAGGGAGGAAGCAAGGGGACTTGCACCAGCCTCTCTCAGCAACTGTAGTCACTTTCTGCCCACATGGACCAGATTGTTGGGCACTGCTGTCCTACATCCCTGACTCTAATAGGAAAGAAGGAGGGTGGTGCTTCCCCAGCCTCTCTGGGCATCTGCAGACACTTTGGCTCATACAGACTAGATTGTTGTGCACACCAATGGCTCTATCCCTGCCCCTGACAGGGCAGAAGGGACAGTGTTCCACAGCCTCTCCAGGCAACTGCATTTGCCTTTGGCCTGCACAGACTAGATTGTTGAGCACACCTGTGGCTACATCCCTGTCCTTAATGGAACAGGAGTGGGGGCAGTGCTTTCCCAGCGACTCCAGACAACTGCAGTTGCTTTCAGCCGACATGGACAAGATTGTTGGGCACACTTGTGGCTCCAACCCTGCTCCTGGCAGGGGAGGACAGGAGCTGGTGCTCTGTCAGGGCAACTGTGGTCAGTTTTGGCCCACAAGATTTAGTTTACTGCTTACACCTGAAGCTCCATCTCTGCCCCAGGCAGGGAAGAAAGGTATGGGGAGCTTCATCAGTCTCTCTGGGCAACTACGAGTGGTCTTGGCTTGCATGGCTTGGATTAGTATGCACGGCCATGGCTCTGTCCCCACACCTGGTGTGGAGAAACGTTGGAAAAGCTTCGTCAGTTCCTGGGGCAATGCAGGCAGCTTCATCTTCCACAGCTTACAGTACCACCTGCACCCTAGGTCCCTACTCTGTTCCATGTAAGGAAGAAAGGGCAAGAGACAGATAAAAAAGAGCTGAAAAAATTCAGATGGTCTAAATGTGAGCCATTATAAAATAAGTTGAACCAAGTGTCAAAGAGGTTGTAGCACAAAGCCAATCAAATAGAAAGCCCTAGACTAAAGAGAGAAACTGAGCCCAGAATAAATACATCAGGTAAATCAGATGCCAAGACACCAACAAGTGCTTGCTTCAGCAGCACATATACTAAAATTGGAATGATACAGAGAAGATTAGCATGTCCCCTGCGCAAGGATGACACACAAATTCGTGAAGCGTTCCATATTTTTTTTTTTTACAAAATCAATTTAAAAAAAAAAGACACCAATAAAACCTTAAAAGCTATACCAAGAAACAGGAAGATATGCCCCAAAGGAGCAACCTAAAGCTCCAGGTGACATAAAGGAGTTGAAACAACTAATCACAGATGTTCAAACAAATCTTAATATTTTCAACAAGCTGCTAAAGAGATTAAGAAGATGCTGGATGAGTACAAAGAAGAATTTTAATGCATACATATAAAAATAGATCTTATGGGAATGAAAGGCACAATAAATGAAATTAAAAATACACTGGAGGCATGTAACAGCAGATTTGAAGAGACAGAAGAAAGGGTCAGTGAGCTTGAAGATGGCCTCTGAACACACAAAAAAACACATAGAGAAGAGAATGGAAAAAATTGAACAGGGTCTCAAAGAACTAAATGATGACAGGAGGCATGCAAACATGTGTCATGGGTGTCCCAAAAGAGAAGGGAAAAGGGGCAGAAGGAATATTTGAGGAAATAGTGGTAGAAGATTTCCTAAGTCTATTGAAGGACATGGATACCTGTCTCCAAGAAGCACAACATACTCCAATCTGAATAAATATGAATAGACCTACTCTAAGACACATACTAAGCAGAATGTCAAATGCCAAAGGTAAAGAGAAAATTCTGAAAGCAGCAAAAGCAATTCATCACATAAAAGAGATGCCTGATAGGATAAAGTGATTTCTCATCAGAAACCATGGAAATAAGAAGACAATGGTATATTTAAGATACTGAAAGAGGAAAAACGGCTACCAAGAATCTTATATCCAACAAGATTGTCTTTCAAAAATGAGGGCCAGTTTAGAATAGTCACAGAAAACAGAAACTGAGAGAGTTTGTAACTAAGAGACCAGCCATGCAGGAAATACTAAAGGGAGTGCTACAGCCTGAAGAGAAAAGTCAGGGACAGAGACTTGGAAGAGAGACTAGAAAAGAAGATTATATCAGTAAAAGTAACTAAAAATGAAAAAGAGTGGTGAAAATAAGAAACGACAGATAAAACTCAAAGGTCAAAATGAGCGAAGTAAAAATGGCCTAAATTAATAACAGTAAATGTTAACGGATTAAACTCAATCAAAAGACACAGACTGGTGGAATGAATAAGAAAATATAAGCCATCTCTATGCTGTCTATAAGAGATTCACCTTAGACCCAAGGATACAAAATAGATTGAACTTGAAAGGCTGGGAAAAGATATTCCCTGCTTGCAGAAACTGTAAAAGATCTCGAGTAGGTATACATCAGATGAAATAGACTTTAAAAGCAAAGCTGTTATTAGTGATAAGGAAGGACATTGTATATTAATAAAGGGGCCAATTCACCAGGAGGAAGTAACAATCATCAATGTATATGCACCTAACCAGGGTGTCCCAAAATACATGAAGCAAACATTGGCAAAACTGAAAGGAGAAATAGATGTCTCTAAATAATAGTTGGAGACTTCAATTCACCACTCTCAGCATTGGATGGAACATCTGGACAGAGGATCAATAAAGAAACAAAACTTGAATAATATGATAAATGTACTAAACCTAGTAGATATATACAGAACATTGCACCCCCAAACAGCCAAATATACATTCTTCTCAAGTGCTTATGGGTCTTTCTCCAGGATAGACCACATCTTGGGTCCCAAAAGAGATCTCAATAAATTTTATTTTATTTTTTTTTTTTTTTTAAAGATTTATTTCTCCCCTCCCCCCCACCCTGGTTGTCTGTTCTCTGTGTCTATTTGCTGTGTCGTCTTTGTCCGCTTCTGTTGTTGTCAGAAGCACAAGAATCTGTGTTTCTTTCTGTTGCGTCATCTTGTGTCAGCTCACCATGTGGGCGGCGCCCTTCTTGGGCAGGCTGCACTTTCTTTCACACTGGGCAGCTCTCCTTATGGGGCACACTCCTTGCGTGGGGGGCTCCACTACGCAGGGGACACCCCTGCGTGGCACGGCACTCCTTGTGCGCATCAGCACTGCATGTGGGCCAGCTCCACACGGGTCAAGGAGGCCCAGGGTTTGAACCGCAGACCTCCCATGTGGTAGACAGACGCCCTAACCACTGGGCCAAGTCCATTTCCCTCAATAAATTTTAAAAGATCAAAGTTATGCAAAGCACTTTCTTAGATCATAATGGAATGAAGCTGGAAATAACAGGTAAAAAAAGGGAAAATTCCAAATATATGGAAATTAAATAATATACTCTTTTTTTAAAAGATTTATTTATTTCTCTCCCCTCCCCCCCCACCCCAGTTGTCTGTTCTCTGTGTCTATTTGCTGCATCTTCTTTGTCCGCTTCTGTTGTTGTCAGCGGCATGGGAATCTGTGTTTCTTTTTGTTGCTTCATCTTGTTGTGTCAGTTCTCCGTGTATGCAGCACCATTCCTGGGCAGGCTGCATTTTCTTTCACACTGGGCGGCTCTCCTTACAGGGTGCACTCCTTGCACATGGGGCTCCCCTACACAGGGGACACCCTGCATGGCACAGCACTCCTTGCGCGCATCAGCACTGTGCATGGGCCAGCTCCACACGGGTCAAGGAGGCCCAGGGTTTGAACTGCGGACCTCCCATGTGGTAGATGGACGCCCTAACCACAGGGCCAAGTCTGCCGCCAAATAATAATATACTCTTAAATAATCAGTGAGTCAAAAGAAGTTGCAAGAGAAATCAGTAAGTATGTCAAGACAAATGAGAATGAGAACACAGAATGTCAAAACCTAGGGGCATGCCGAGAGGGAAATTTATGGCCTTTAATGTTTATATTAAAATAGAAGAAAGAGCTAAAATCAATTACCTAATTAAACAGCTGGAGGAACTAGCAAACTTCCCAATGCAAGCAGAAGGAATGAAATGACAAAGATCAGAACAGAAATAAATGAAATTGAGAATAAATTAACAATAGAGAGAATTAACAAAACCAAAACTTGGTTCTTTGAGAAGATAAACAAAATTGGCAAACCCTTAGCAAGACTGACAAAAAAGAGAGAAGATGCAAATAAATAAAATCACAAATGAAAGTGAGAACATTACTACTGACCCCACAGAATTAAAAGAGATCATAAACTGATATTCTGAACAACAGTACACAAACAAACTAGACAAAATAGATGAAATGGACAAATTCCTAGGAACATATGGACAACATACACTGACTGTAGAAGCAATAGAGAACCTCAACAAACCAATCACAAGTAAAGAGATTAAAACAGTCATCAAAAACCTTCCCAAAATTTAAAGCCCTAGACCAGATGGCTTCAAAACTGAGATTCTACCAAGCATTCAAAGAAGATTTAATGCCAGTCTTACTCAGACTCACCCAAAAAATTGAACAGGAGGGAATGCTACCAAACTCATTCTATGAAACCAACATCACCCTAATACCAAAATCATTTAAAGATAATACAAAAGAAAATTACAGACCCATTTCCCTAATGAATATACATGCAGAAATCCTAAACAAAATGCTTACTGATTTAGTCCAAAAGCACATTAAAAGAATTATTCATAATGTTCACATGGGTTTTATCCCAAGCATGGAAGTGTGGCTCAACCCAAGAAAATCATCAGTGTAATACATCACATTCATAAATCAAAGAAGAAAAATCACATGATCATCATAATTGATGCAGAAGAGGCATTTGATAAAATACAGGATCTTTTCTTGATAAAAACTCTCCAAAGTATAGGAATTGACGGAAACTTTCTCAACATGATAAAGGGCGTATATGAAAAACCAACAGCTAAAATTGTTACCCAATGGTAAAAGACTGAATGCATTCCTGTTGAGACTGGGAACAAGACAAGGATGCCCATTGTCACTACTGTTGTTTAATATTGTGCTAGAAGTTCTAGCTAGAGCAGTCAGGCAAGAAGAAGAAATAAAAGGTGTCCAACTGGAAAGGAAGAAATAAAATTTTTGCTATTTGCAGGTGATATGATCCTATACTTAGAAAGTCCTGAGAAATCTACAACAAATCTACTAAACCTAATAACTGGTTCATCTGAGTAACAGGATACAAGGTTAATATGCAAAAATCAGTAATGTTTATATTAGTAATGAGCAATCTGGGGAGGAAGTTTGGAACACAGTTTCTTATATTTACAGTAGTGACTAAAAGAATCAAATATTTAGGAATAAACTTAACCAAGGATGTAAAGGACTTGTATTCAGAAAACTACAATGCATTGCTAAAAGAAATCAAAGAAGACCTAAATAAATGGAATGGCATTGTGTGTTCATGGATTGAAAGACTAAATGTTGTTAAGATGTTATTTCTACCCAAATTGATTAACAGATTCAATACAATCCCAATAAAAATTCCAACCTTTTTTACAGAATTGGAAAAGCCTATTATCAAATTGATATGGAAGGTTTAAGGGGCCCCAAATAGTCAGAAACATATTTAAAAGGGAGAACAAAATTGGAGGATTCTGACTTCCAGACTTTAACACATATTACTTAGCTATAGTGGTATAACAGCATGAAACTGGTATAAAGATAGACTTATGACCAGGGGAACTAAATTTGAAACTTCCAAAGAAGACCCTCACATCTATGGTCAAGTGACTTTTATTTTTAATTTTACATTCCTTTAAAACACTAAATTGAGATGTATTAGGTTACTACGTCTTGTCTCATTGAAAACAAACTGTGCGTTTACAGTAGTAGTATTTTTAACTTATCAAACATATCCAATTTTTGCCTCCTCCAATCTCTGCTAATAAAAAGACTGAACCACAAACAAATGCAACCAAACCTGTTACTATACACAAAGCCACACATTGGCTAATCTTACTCTTGAGTCATTAAGCAAATGGTCATATGTTAAAAAAATAAATTACCCCACACACACACCTATTACCCTCATTTGAAATTGCAGAATAAACTCTGTCACTAACAAAAAAGGAATGATCTGATTTAGAGTAACAATATTAGTTGTTCAAAAATTAGTATTTGCCTTCTTCCTTTCTTTGTAAATATAGAAAAGTAACCTATGTTCAACAAAATTCCATGAATTTCTCTAGGTTACTCTTGAAGTGTATACAAGGTCAGTCAAATGGTTCCCTTTACCACTAAGGCAGTCTGCTGTAACACGACTGGTGAGCAATTCTAAACTTAAGCATCTTATGCACTTTTCTTCATGGTAAATATCGAACACAACTTTTGCCCAAAGCCATGCCTTTAAAAGTGAAATTTGTCATTACCCACCATGAATAGAAAATGGGTCCAGTTTCAAATTGTGACTCTATTTAGCTTTTCTTCTACTCTGTTATTGGTAATATTTTTCACTTAAAAGAACCCAAGGTAGTTTTTAGATTATCAATTCTAAAAATTTATATTTTCATATTGCTTAAAAATGGATTTTTAATATTAAAGAGAAAAATTTTTTTAAATTAATAGAATGTTATGTCCAATTTACATTAGCAAACTACTAAAGTTGATTTCAAGTTTTTCATTTAGTCACATTAAGAAGCACAAACTTGCAAAATTGGGAGGTGAATTAAATTTAGTCTCTCTTTTTTTAGGACTTTATGGGCCAATTTGTTTAATACATCTTACTGTGGAAAATACCCACAATGTACAGATCAGTTATACTTACCAATATAGAACTCACCAAAAAGGGGTTAGTTTAATAACAGAATATAATATAGGTAAGGATAGGCTACCCCTTTCTGACTTGTACTTGGCAGAGGTCACTTGGCAGCTGCAGGCCTCAAAAAAAGACTGCAAAGTGGAAGTAGCCAAGTTTAAAAAAAAAAAAAAGGTAAAATGCTTTTTAAGCAATATGCTTTTCCATTGCATGATGACACCCGATGACAGCAGGAAGGAGGAATGAATATCCCTTTATATACCAGGATTAAGGAAAGCATTTAGGTAGACACCAGAAGACTGCTGATGGTTATCAAGGCTGGAAGTTAAAGGTTGCTATTTTCTTCATTAATCAGCAAAACAGACTTGAGAACTCATTTCCCTCAATAGGGTTAGCATTTGGCATTGCCATTGCCAAATACAGCTTATCTTCTCTCTCTACTGAAAACAGGCAAGATAACTCTCTTTGCAAGTCAGTTATGATTAAATTAATAAGCCATTGTGAGACATTAGGAACAGGGAGCATGGTTGTTGTAAGTGGAGAAACAAAATAAAAACAACCCTTAGGGCAGCAGGTTGGTAGGCAACTAGACAAAATCTGTCCAAGAAACACCTCTCCAGTGTGACCTAGTCCTCAACAATTCCAAGAACTCTTCTGGCTGCTTGTTGCCAGCTTTTCATCCTCTCCTCCAAATTGAAGGGCAAGTGATTTGAAACATTCTTTTGTCCTAATTTTGTGTGAAAATTCTTAATTTTGAAAGCAGAGGTCATCACTATATTTCAAAGAGGTTACAGAAACATTGTATACCAAGGAACCAGATTGAAAAACCATATTGCTGATATAATTGAGATTAAAGAATAGGCAAAAATGTGTTTACCTTTGAAATAAATTAAGGCTTAACTTTTGAGACATTAAAACAAAATGAAAGCTGCAAGTTGTTCACTGGTTTTCAAGATGCAATGTTAAGATTTATACGCCATGATCAGGTGGGTTTTATCCTATGTATGCAAGGGTTTTCCAACACAAGAAAATCAATTAGTGTAATAAATGACATTAACAAATTGAAGAAGAATTGCATGATCTCTCAATTGATGCAGAAAAGGCATTTGACAGAACACACTACCCTTTCTCAGTAAAAAAATTCCAAGATATAGGAACAGAAGGAAGCTTTCCCAATATGGTAAAATGCATATATGAAAAACTACAGCTACCGTTGTACTTAACGGTAAAAGACTGAAAGCTTTCCTGCTGAGATCAGGAACATGACAAGGCTACCCACTGTCACCACTGTTATTCAATGTTGTGCTACAAGTTCTAGCTAGAAAATTAGGCTAGATAAAGGAATAAAAGGCACCCCAATAGGAAAAGAAGAAATAAAACTTTCAACTATTCACTGATGATACGATCCTCTATCTAGAAAATTCTGAAAAATCCACAACAAAGCTACTAGAACTGATAGATGAGTTCAGCAAAGTGACAGGATACAAGATTAATAAGGAAAAATCAATAGCATTTTTGTATACTACTGACAATCTGAGGAAGAGATCAGAAAAAAAATTCCAATTATAATAGTGACTAAAAGAATCAAATAGGAATAAAATTAGCAGAGCATAAAGGATGTATGTTCAGAAAACTACAAAACTTTGCTGAAAGAAGACTTAAGTAGACACATTCTTTGTACATGGATTTTGTTAAGATGTCAGTTATACCCAAACAGATTTACAGTTCAATGCAATCCCAATAAAAATCCTAACAGCCTTTTTTGCAGAAATGGGAAAGCCAATTATCAGATTTATTTCAAAGGATAAGAGGCCCCGATTAGCCAAAATGTTAAAAATAGAGAACAAAGTTGGAGGACTCTCACTTCTTGACTTTAAAGCATATTTCTTACCTACAGTGGTAAAAAAAACCAGCATGGTACTGGCACAAAGACAGATTCATCAATAGAACTGAACTGAAAACTCAGAAATAGACCCTCACATCTACAGTCAAGTGATTTTTGACAAGGTTGTCAAGCCATCCCAGCTGGATCAGAACAAATGGTCTTAAGCAAATGGTGCTGGGAGACCTGGATATCCAAAAGAAAGAAAGAGGGCCCCTATCTCACACCTTATATACATATTAACTTAAAATGGATCAAAGACCTAAATATAAAAGCAACAACCATAAAACTCCTAGAAGAAAATGTAGGAAAGCATATTCAAGATCTTGTGGTAGGCAGTAGTTTCTTAAATTTTACACCCCAAGCACAAACAACAAAAGAAAAAAAAAAAGGATAAATGGGACCTCCTCAAAATTCAACACTTTTGCACCTCAAAGGACTTTGTCAAAGTTCTTTGTCAAAAGGGTGAAAAGGCAGCTGACTCAATGGGCAAAAATATTTGGAAATCACATATCTGATAAGGGTTTAATATCCATGATATATAAAGAGGTACTACAGGGAGAGGAAGTGGCTCAAGCCACTGGGTGCCTCCCTCCCACATGGGAGGCCCTGGGTTTGGTTCTTGGTACCTCCTAAAAAGAAAACAAGCACACAGAGAGCAGACAGCAAGTGCAAATAGCAAGTGGGTAGGGGAAGAGAGAAGTGAATAAATAAAAAGTAAAACTTAAAAAAAAAGATACTACAACTCAACAATAAGAAGACAAACTATTCAATTGAAAAATGGGTAAAAGACTTGAATAGACAATTGTCCAAAGAAGAAATACAAATGGCAAAAAAAAAACACATGAAAATATGTTCATCATCCCTAGCTATTAAGGAAGCACAAATCAAAACTACAATGAGATATCATTTCACACCATATAGAATGGCCACTATTAAAAAGTCAGAAAACTACAAGTGTTAGAGAGGATGTGGAGAGACTCAGCAATGCTTATTCAATGTTGGTGGGAATACAGAATGATACAGCCACTGTGGAGGACTGTTTGGCAGTTCCTAAGAAAGTTGAATATAGACTTGCCATGTGATCTGGCAATACTGCTACTAGGTATATACCCAGAAGAACTGAGAGCAGTGACACAAACAGACACCTTCACACTGATGTTCATAGCAGCATTATTCACAATTGCCATAAGATGGAAACAACTCAATTATCCATCAACCAATGAATGGATGAACAAAATGTGGAATATATATATGATGGAATACTATGCTGCTGGAAGGAGAAATTAAATTGGGACACATACAACAATGTGGATGAACCTTGAAGATATGCTGAGTGAAATAAGCCAGATACAAAAGGACAAATATTGTATGGTCTCACTAATGTGAACTAAATATAAAGAATAATCACATGGAATTAAAATCTAGAGTATAGGATAACAGGAGATAGGATGAGGGCTGAGAAGGGGTAGGGATGCTTAATGTATGTACAATTTTTAATTTGCTGTGGAAATGGATTGAGTTGATAATAACATAATGAGTATAACGTGGATGGTTTATAAATGTCTTTGTGGCTGAGAGAGGTAGTCTAGGGAAGTAAATGTCAGTTTAAGAAAGCTCGAGAGGGAAGCGGACTTGGCCCAGTGGTTAGGGCGTCCGTCTACCACATGGGAGGTCCACGGTTCAGACCCTGGGCCTCCTTGACCCGTGTGGAGCTGGCCCATGCGCAGTGCTGATGCGCACAAGGAGTGTTGTGCCACGCAGGGGTGTCCCCTGTGTAGGGGAGCCCCACACGCAAGGAGTGCACCCCATAAGGAGAGCCACCCAGCGCGAAAGAAAGTTCAGCCTGCCCAGGAATGGTGTCGCAAACACACAGAGTTGACGCTGCAAGGTGACGCAACAAAAAGAAACACAGATTCCCATGCCGCTGACAACAACAGAAGCAGACAAAAGGAAGAACATGCAGCAAATGGACACAGAGAACAGACAACTGGGGGCAGGGGAGGGGAGAGAAATAAATAAAATAAATCTTTAAAAGAAAAAGAAAAGAAAGCTAGAGAATAATCTAAGGGGCTGTATAACATAGTTGTATTAGTCATCCAAAGGGGTGCTGGTGCAAAGTACCAGAAATCTGTTGGCTTTTTTTTTTTTTTGTAATTTTTAAAGTTTAATTGCCTTTTTTAAAAAAAGATACATAGATCACAAAAAAATGTTACATTAAAAAAATCTAAGAGATTCCCATATACCCCACTCCTCCCACATCAACAGTCTCTTTCATCATTGTGGCACATTCGTTGCATTTGGTGAATACATTTTGGAGCACTGCTATATAACATGGATTATAGTTTACTTTGTCATTTATACTCTCCCCCAGTACGTTCAGTGTGTTATGGAAGGATACATAATGTCCTGCATCTGTCCCTGCAATATCATTTAGGACAACTCCAAGTCCCAAAAATGCCCCTACAACACATATTTTCTTCCCTCTCCCTGCCCTCAGCAACTACTCTGGCCACTGTCTCCACATCAATGATATAATTTCTTCGATTGCTCGAGTCACAATAGTTCTAAAATAGAATACCACTAAGTCCACTCTAATCCATATTTTATTCCTCCATCCTGTGGACCCTGGGATGGTGATGTCCACTCCACCTCTAAATTGAGAAGGGGCTTAGATCCCACATGGTTGATGGATGCGATTCTCCTGCTTGCAGTTGTAGTCACTCTTGGTTCCCTGATGTAGTGATTGACCATCTTCACCTCCCTATTAGCTGACTTGGATAAGTCCATCTGTTGGCTTTTATAAAGGGTATTTTTGGGGGGCAAGAACTTACAGTTATAAGGCCCTAAAGAGTACAATTCAAGGTTGATTTCTCACCTAGTCAGTTGCCATGTGTTGAAGCAAGATGGTAGGCAATGTCGGGGATGGCTCACACTTCTTTCCTCTTAAGGCTCCATGGGTCCAGTTTCTTCTTCTTCCCATCTCAGCTGTAGGCTGGAGGGCTCATTTCTTTCCAGGCTCAGCTGTTCTGTTCTCCTCAGCTGCTAACTATCAGGCAAACAGCTGAGCTCTCCCAGGGCCGCAGAGTCGAAGCTCTCTCCTCTGTCTATAGAGCTCTCTTTATTCTTCTGTGTATCTACTTCTGTGTGTCTCCTTGATTGAGTGTCCATTTATATAGCCCACAAAGGGGACAGGGACTCAAACTGAATTACACTCTACTGATGTGGTCAAATCAAACCCTAATTTTTTTTTTTTTAAGATTCATTTTACTTATTTCTCTCCCGTTGCCCTGTTGTTGGCTCTGTGTGTCTATTCGCTGTATGTTCTTCTGTGTCTTGCATTCTTGTCATGTGGCACTGGCAAACTGTGCCACTTTTGTTTTTGTTGTGTCGTCTTGCTGCATCAGCTCTCTGTGTGTGCAGCACCACTCCTGGGCAGGCTGCACTTTTTTCATGCGGGGCAGCTCTCCTTGCGGTGTGCATTCCTTGTGCAAGGGACACCCCTTCGTGGGGACACCCCTATGTGGGGGACACCCCTGTGTGGCACGGCACTCCTTATGAGTAGCAGAACTGTGCGTGGGCCAGCTTGCCACACAGGTCAGGAGGCCCTGGGCGCTGAACCCTGGACCTCCTATATGGGAGGCGAACACTCTTATCAGTTGAGCCACATTCACTTCCCAAATCAAACCCTAATCCTAACAAAATTTAATCAAAGACACGGCTCAGCTGAATCTAATACAATCAAAGGATGTCATACCCAGGAGAACAGACCAGTTTACAAACAATCTCAGACAGCCACAATAGAGAACCTGGTGGTGGATAAGGATTGTGGTTAATAGAACAAATACAAGAATGCTCTGCTTTGACCTAGAACAAATGTGCGTCACTATTACAAGGAAGTAAGAATATGGTGATGCATGGTAAAAATACAATTAATGTAACTTATGGACTATAGTTAACAGCAGTATTGTAATATTCTTGCATCAATGTCAAGGTCAACAATAGGGAGGTATGGGAGTTTTTCTTTTGGACTAAGAAAAACATTCAAAAATTTATTTATGCAATGAATGCATAACTGTGATGAATCTGAGAGCCACTGAGTGTACTTTTTGGATGGATTGTACAAGGCGTGGGACTGTATACACAGTGAACTATGTGTTGGATAATGGAATGTGTTTAACAGAACAAATATGAGAACATTCTATCATGAACTATAACAAATATACAATACTAATACATGGTGTTAATAATAGGAGGTATATGGAAAAATACACTAAATGTAAGCAATGGAACATAGTAGTAATATTTTGATGATGTTCTTTCATAATCTGTAACAAATGTTCCAAAACAATGCAGTGTTCATGGAAGTGTGGTGTATGGGAATTTTGTATGCTGTCCATGATTGTTTTATAAGCTCATAACTTATCTAATAAAAAGTGTATATATTTTTTAATGTATACCTGACTCCTATCAGGTACTGGCTGTTTCTGTAACTTCTACTAGGGCTTCCAGACTCTCCCCTTTCCCAGCCACTCATGCTTGCGGCTGTGTTCTGCCCTCCATTCCCTCATGGAGCTTTGAGTTCAGACTTCCAGTAATTTCCGTGACCATCTTTAGCTGAATCAGAGTGGTAAGACTCAACCCTTGATGAACTTTGTGTGATGGTTAAGTTCATGTGTCAATTTGACCAGGTTGTGGTGATGAGTTTTTTGGTCAAGCAAGCGCTAGCCTGAGTGTTACTATGAGTATATTTTATGGATTTAAATGATCAGTTTGTTGATTACATCTATGGCTGACAACATCTGCAATCAAATGAGGCGGTTGCCTTCAGCAATGAGAAGAGTCTTATACAATCAGATGGAAGGCATTAAAAAGAGAAGTGATTTCAGCAGACAGAGAATTCCCCTCTCTCCTTCAGACTGCCAGTTTCTCCTGGGGAACTCATCAAGGACCTTTATCAAAGTTCCTGGCTTGTTGGGAAATGGACTTGGCCCAGTGGTTAGGGCGTCTGTCTACCACATGGGAGGTCCGCGGTTCAAACCCCGGGCCTCCTTGACCTGTGTGGAGCTGGCCCATGTGCAGTGCTGATGCGCACAAGGAGCGCCCTGCCACGCAGGGGTGTCCCCCGCGTAGGGGAGCCCCACACGCAAGGAGTGCACCCTTAAGGACAGCCGCCCAGCGCAAAAGAAAAGTGCAGCCTGCCCAGGAATGGCGCCGCCCACACTTGCTGTGCCGCTGACAACAGAAGCGGACAAAGAAAACAAGACGCAGCAAATAGACACAGAGAACAGACAACCGGGGGAGGGGGCGAATTAAATAAATAAATAAATCTTTAAAAAAAAAAAAAAGTTCCTGGCTTGCAGCCTGCCCTTTCAAAATTTAGGCTTGTGCATCCCCATGACTGCATGAAACAATTCTATAAAATCCAATAATATTTACAGATATTTCCTATTGGTTCTGTTTCCCTAGAAAACCCTGATTTATATAGGCTTAAAAGTGATGATTTCTGCTATCAGAAGGGATAATTTCCATCTCTACTTTAGCCAGTCAGCTTTTCCTGAGGAATTCATCAGAAACCTTCATCAGAGTTCCTAGTTTGCTGCCTGCTCTACAGAATCTGGACTTGCCCATCCCCACACTTGTGTGAGCCAATTCCTATTAAATCTAATAATATATACAAATATATGTGTAAGTATATTTACATTTATATATTTCCTGTCCTGTTTCCCTAGAAAACCCTGACTAATACACTTGGCTAACTAATTTGTCTCCAGTATTGAGCAGAAGTTTCTGTAACTGTTTCTTTCCTTGTTGTGCAAACCAGCTCCCTACTTTTTTATTTCAATTATGTTCTTTTTTATTTGTATCTGAGTCCTTATTTAGATAAACTTTCTTAGTGTTCCTGTTCCTCTCATAGTGAAAATATAGAATATTTGGAAAACATAACTAACCCAATTTGACCAAATTGACATTTAATACACTCAATAATTGCAAAATACATATTCTTTCCAAGGGCACATGGAACAGATTATTTGCCCTTAAATCTCAACAATTTGCAAATAATTGAAATAATGCAGAATATGTTCTCTGCCTGCTGTAGATTTAAACTATAAATAAACAATACAAAGAAAACCCCCGGATGTTTGGAAATTAGTCATGCAGTTGTAAATAAATCCTAAGTCAAGGAAGAAATCACAATGAAAGAAAGTATTTTGGATGAACAATGACAATGCAAAAATAACAAAATTTATAGGCAGAAGCTAAAACTGTATAGAAAAAGTTATAACTTTGAATGCAGAAATTAGTAACATATAAGGCATATATAAGGAATTTCAACAAATCCCAGAATGGATTTTTTAAAAGTTTAGTAGAATATATAATTCCCTATTAAAACTGATAAAAATAAAAGACAGAGAAGCCACAAATAACGAATATCAAGAATGAAAAAGGAACATAACTAAAGACTACCAGATTAAAAAAATAAGAGGATATTAGGAATAGCTTTATGCCAGTTAATTGGAAAATATAAATGAAGTTGGCAAATTCATTGAATAGCACACCTTACAAAAATGATACAAGAAGAAATAGAAAATATAGTCTTGTATCTGTTAAAGAAATTGAATCCATAATTTAAAACCGTCCCACAAAGAAAATTCGCCAAACATTTAAGGAAGATATGATCCATTTTTACTCTAAGTCTTTCAGAAAATAGAAAAGGAACGAAATTTCCCTACTAATTTTATGAGGCCAGCCTAATCATGGTACCAAAGCCACACAATTACATTTCAAGAAAAGTCTGGATGGTATTCCTAATGAAGATAGGGGAAAAAATCCTTAATATAATAACTGCTATTAGAATCCAGCAATATATTAATATAATACATCTTGATCAAATGAGGTTTACTCCCAGAATTCAAGGTTGATTTAGTATTTGAAAATCAACATAATTCACCACATGATAGAATAGAAGAGGAAAATTGTATATCATCACCATAGATGTAAAAAAGAAGCATTTGACAATGTTGGTATGCAGTTATGATAAAAACTCTTTATAAACAAGCAATAGAAGGGAATTTCCTCAATGTGAGAATCCTATCAAGAAGCTACAGTTAAACGTATAGACTGAGAGACTGGGAGCATTCCCTCAAGAGAAAGTGCTACAAGGATGTCCACTTTGATTACTTATATTCAACATTTTATTGGAGGTCCTAGCCAGTGCAATAAGGCAAAGCAAAGAGGTAAAAGGCATACTGAATAGAAGGGAAGACATAAAACTATCATTATTCACTAATGACAAAATGTTAAACTCTATAGAGAGAATCCAAATGAATCCACAAACCAACTTTTAGAATTATTAAGGAATTTATCAAGATTGCTGGATACCAAGTCAACATAAAAGAATCAACAGTTTTTCTATATCTAGCACCAATAAACTAGAAAATGAAATTTTAAAATATAATTTATAACATTGAAAAATATCAAATACCTAATAAAAACTGTATTAAGAAATGTACATGCCCTCAACATGGACAATTAGAAAACATACATGGAAGAAATTAAAGACCTAAATAAACGGGTAGTTATACTGTCTTTGTAGAATGGTTAACTCAGTACTTTTAAGATGTCAACTCTACCTAAGTAGGTGTATAGATTCAATTCAGTTTTAATAAAAATTCCAGCAGTATTTCATGAAAATGGACAAGCTGATTTTTAAATTTACAATTGAAGGGTTAAGGAGCCTGAAACAGCCATGCCAAATGTGAACAATGTAGAGAATCTACACTGTCAGATAACAGGCACTTCTAGGAATCTAGTGTAACTAAGAAACAGTGTAGTCTTGGCATGAGTATGTCTCTTACGTAGAGAGTGCAGATCCAGGACCACATAACTCTATTGGCTTATGACAAAACTTCCACTGAAACTGAGTAGGGAAAGGATTTTTTAAAAAAATTAATGATGTTAGAATAATTGAAAAATAACTGACTCTTGATGTTTCAATATTTGTACATCAGTTGTAATGAACATACCATTCACATATACAATGTTATTAGTGGGGGAAGGGGGGAAAAAGGGAAGATGTTGGATATATGGGTGTCCGCTACATTTGGTACATGACTTTTCTGTAACTTAAAACTTCTTTGAGGACAAAAAAAAATGTAAGACACTGGGAGAATACATGGAAGACAATGTCACTGTACATACAGGACAACAGATCTTATAGTAATGCAAGGGAAAATGTCAAATTTTTAAATACTTTTTCATTATTTTATACCAAGTTTTTATTTAAATTTTTTTATTTATTATTTTTAAAACTACCAGTCATTTTCTTACTAATCATTCTTGGCTATTTTATTGGCTTCAGTTTTGAGAAGTTTTGGGACACAGAAGAGTTACAATGGTCACAGAGGAGTATCATTGGTGCAGGGTGAATGTGATGGGGCACAA
The DNA here is from genome assembly GCF_030445035.2 of Dasypus novemcinctus. Taxonomy (NCBI): domain Eukaryota; kingdom Metazoa; phylum Chordata; class Mammalia; order Cingulata; family Dasypodidae; genus Dasypus; species Dasypus novemcinctus. Next base: position 181,633,664 of record NC_080675.1, on the reverse strand, counting down.
ATGGGAGGAAGCTCACCTGGGCATACATATAAGGCATACAAATGTGTTCACATGTTCATGGGGCATTGTCCTGGTAGGTGGGGATTCACACAATAACCAAAGGAATATAAAATTCCCATCCTTGGGAGCTCTGTCACATCCTCTAATTTATCAGCAAGAATTCCTTGAGTACAGAAGCAGTAACTATTAAGGAGGATGGTCCATCGACAGGCCCTTGATATGGATGACTATGCTTATGAGCCTCTACTCTTGAAATGAAAACTTAGCCTAGTATTGTAGGGTGCCTAAGAGTTGTCTCCTTGGAGCCTCTCTCTAATCCAAACTCAGCATGTAAATATATTACCTTCCCCCCTGCATGGGACATAACTCCTGGGGATGAGCCTCCCTGGCACTGAAGGATTACTACCAAGCACCAACTAGCAATGCAACTGGAAAAAGACTCTGCCGAAAGGGAGATAAGGTAAAGACAAATGAGTTTGTCTTTATATATGGCTAAGAGACATCAAAGTGAGTCAGGAAGTCATTCCAGAAGTTATACTTGTACATGTCTCAGCAGGATCTCTTTGACTGCCAAAATAGATATTATCCCAAATAGTGGGGCTCCTGAGGGTTCTGGAGACATCCAGACACTATAGGCAGGGCAAATAACTCAGGTACCTTGCCAGTGGGCCCTACTTTGGAATTTATGTTCCTCAGAGTGACAGAGTTGGACTCAGTTGTGATTTCCCTTCACATGGCTCTTCTGTCCTTCTATTTGAACCTATAATTAGTACTAGAGTTATGTAGCAGTTTGATACAGTTATGAATTCCAAAATTACATATTGGATTATGTTTGTAAACCATACTGTAACTTGGTGTGATTAAATTATGATTAGGATTTTGATTGGGCCATGTCAGTAGGATGTTAAGTCCCTGCCCCTTGGTGAGTGGAGACTCATTGATAAAAGACATGGCAAAGGACAGAGTTGAAGGTTTTTGATGTTGGAGTTTGATGCTGAAGTCTTAACCTGGAGCCCTGGGAAGTAAGCACACAAAAGAAAGAAAAGCAAGCCCTGGGAAGAGAGGAACCCAGGAAGCCTTAACCCTGGCAGATGTTGGCAGCCATCTTGCTCCAACATGTGAACATAGACTTTGATGAGGGAAGTAATGTACGTTTTATGGCCTCGTATCTGTAAGCTCCTATCCCAAATAAATACCCTTTATAAAAGCCAGCAGATTTCTGGTATTTTGCATCAGCACCCCTTTGCTGACTAATACAGAATTTGGTACCAAGGAGTGCAGAAGTGCTTTTGCAATTACCAAAATGCTGGAATGGTTTTAAAAATGAATAAGGGGTATTTTTTGGAGGAATTGTGAAATACTTCATGGAAAAGTCCTAGATCGCTTTTAAGAGACTGTTGATAACAATATGGATGCTAAAGAGACTTTTTATGATGCCTTAGAAGTAAACAATGAAACTATTATTGGAAACTGGAGTAAAGGTTATCTGTGTTTTAAAGTTACAGAGAATTTAGCAAGATCAACTCCTGGTGTTTTATGGAAGGCAGAATTTGAAAACGGTGAGCCTGGGAATTTAGCTGAAGAAATTTTCAAAGAAAATTCAGAGAATGCAGATTGGCTTCTGCTTGCAGCTTATAGCAAAATGCTAGATGAGAGAGATATACTGAGGACTGAACCATCAGGCAGAAAGAAAAGAGAAATTGATTCTGGAAATTCCAAGCCTTTGGAAATCAAGTTCCCTGATGAAAGTGCTCCATTGGAGGACTTACCTAAACTTGGAACTTGTAAATCAGGATTGAAGATGCAGTAATCTTGGAAAGACTTGTGGAAAGTCTTACTGTCCAATAACTTGGACCACTACTTCTTGCATGCTAAACCAACAAGGTTTTTGAGAGAGCTGTATGAACAAAACCACTGTCAGCTTGGACTAAAAGGACATGGAAAGGAGAGATTGAAGGAGAAACATCTTTAAGAAGAAAACCATGAAAGCTGAGATCTGGAATTAAGACATCGCCTTGGGCCAAGAGAGGAACCGCACCCATGTGTACAGAGAGGGTGAGTTTGCACCAACGGTTGAAAAGAGTGGATGTTCCACCTAATGTTCAGGGAGAGTTTTGCTGCCCCAGGGTACAGAGAGGGTGGACCACATTCTTCAAGGATTAGGACGGTTAAGGTCAGCACCCCATAGGTCTGAGAGGGGTGGGCCTGCCCCCCATGGATTTAGAAAGGCCAGGTGGTCAACTTGTTGCTCTGAGTGGATGAGCCTGTATGCCAAAGGTCCGGGGGGGGGGGCGGTATTATCTTCATGTCACTGTACTAGGGGGATAAGGTATGGCACTCACCCCAACACTCTTGGAGAGGTCTGGAGTTTGGTTGATACCCAGATGCTTGATGGGGGTGGAACCAAGAAAATGGGCATTGGGCAAGCCTGTGGAAAGGGTGGTTCCCATAAGGTCCCAAGGTGAAGAAACCATCATCTTAAGAATGACTTTCAGACTTTGAAATTGAAAGAGGATGCCCTGCAGGTCTGCTGAACTGTAGAGAAACTGACTTGTGTTTCCCTCCTAATTTCTCCTTATTGTAATGAAAATGTTTATCCTTTATGTGTCCATTTGTGTTTTGGAACCAGATGAATTGTTTTTTAAGTTTCAGAGGTCTATAGCAGACAGGTCTTTGCCCCAACACAAACTGTATTTCTTTAAATTGATTGTGATATGATTTAGTACTTGCATTGTTATGGATTTAAGGTGTTTTTGAATATTGTAATGTCTTTTTGGAATTCAGAGGGTGGAGTGTAGCAGTTTGATATAGTTCTGAATTCCAAAAATAGATACTGGATTATGTTTGTAAACTATGCTGTAGCTGGGCATGATTAAATTATGATTAAGGCTTTAATTGGGCCACATCAGTAGGGTGTTGAGTCCCTGACCTTTGGTGGGTGGAGACACCAATAAAAGACATGGCAAAGGACAGAGTTGAAGGTTTTTGATTTTGGACTTTGATGCTGAAGTCTTAAGCTGGAGTCCCAAGAAGTAAGCACACAGAGGAAAGAGAAGCAAGCCCCAAAAAGAGAGGAACCCTGAGCCTGGAGAGACACAAGCCCTGGAAAGAGAGGAGCCCTGAGCTGGAAGAGAAACAAGACCGGGGAAGAGAGGACCCCAGGAAGCTGAGTCCTGGCAGATGTTGGTAGCCATCTTGCTCCAGCACATGGAAATAGACTTTGGTGAGGGAAGTAACCTATGCTTTATGGCCTGGTATCTGTAAGCTCCTACCCCAAATAAGTACCCTTTATAAAAACTAGCAGGTTTCTGGTATTTTGCAATAGCACCTCTTTGCTGACTAATAAAAGTTGGTAGGTGTACATCCAAGAGGCTTAAATCTTTGGGCTTTCCATTTGCCAGCTGGGTCCTGAATCTCATAGGAGTTGCAACACCTACTCTCCAGTTCATTGGTCTCACCCTGGACAACTAATACGGAGGTCATGATGGACAACTACCATACCAAGGAGCAGAGAGAGAGTCTACAACTGCAAGTAAGAGAGTCCCATCCATCAACCCTATGGAATCACAGCCCCCTCTCAATTAGAGGTGGAGTGCACATCAACATCCCAGAATCCTCAGGATTGGGGAATAAACTATGGACTAAAGTAGATTTTCTGGTATTCTACTCTAGAATTATTGTGATTCTAGCAATGGAAGAACTTTTATCATTAATGTGAAGTCATTGGCCACTGGAGGTTCTGAGGGCAGGGAGAGAAAAAACAAGTGAAATATGGGGAACTTTTTGGGTCCTGGAAATTGTCCTGAATGACATTACAATGACAGATGCAGGCCGTTATAAATCTTGTCATAACCTATGGAATTGTGTGGAAGAGAGTATAAACTATAATGTAAACTTTAATCCATGCTTAGTGGCAATACTCCAAAATGTGTTCATCAATTGCAATGAATATACCTCACTAACAAAGAATATTGTTAATGTGGGAAAATGTGGGTGGTGTGGGGAGTGGGGCATATGGGAATCCCCTATATTTTTTATGTGACATTTGTATAATCTAAGTATCATTTAAAGAAATTTAAAAAATAAAATTTAATTTTTTTAAATGTCATATATACATATGTAAATATTATTCAGCTGTAAGAAGAAATGACAACATGGATGAACTTTGAGGACCTTATGTTGAGTAAAATGAACCAGACACAGAAGGGCAAATATTGTATGGTCTCACTAATATGAACAATGTGATGAGTAAACTCAGAGTTGAACCCTAGTTTATGGGTTATTAGCAGATAGAATGTGGGTTGAGAAGGTGGAACTGCTGCTGACTGTATGTAGAATATTTTTAATAAGATGGATTGTAAATGTGTGGAAATTGTTAGAGTTGATGGTAACATAATGAGAAACAACACTTCCAATTTACATACGTGAATGTGACTGAAAGTAGTAGTCTAGGGAGGTTAATGTCAATTGAAAGAAAGCAGAGGATAATCTAGGGATTATATAACCTAGTGATTCTGCTGGTGGATGGTGATCGTTAATATAGCACAAATACAAGAATGTTCCTCTATTAAAAGGTGTTAAGAATATGGGGATACATGGGGGAAACACTACTAAGACTTAGCCTTGTTAAGGTAGCAATTCTCTCCAAATTAATCTATGGATTCCATGCAATCCATATGAAAATACTGGAACGAATTTTTTGTAGAATTGACAAAATGATCCTAAAATTTATATGGAAGTACAAAGAGCCTAGGATAGTCAAAATAATTTTTTAAAGAGGAACAAAAATTGAGGACTTATATTACTATAAAACTAAATTAATCAAGACAGTTCCATATTAATGTAAGGATAGATTTGTAGATCAATAAACTGAACAAAAAGTCCAGAAATATATTCACACATTTATGGCTAATTGATTGTCCACAGATGTGCCTGACCAGTTCAGCAGGGAAAGCATAGTCTTTTCAACTAATGGTGCTGTAACAATTGGATATCCACAGGCAAAAACAATTATATTCCTACCTCAACCCATACAAAAAAATTAACTCAAAATGGATTCTAGATCTAAATGTAAGAACAAAAAAAAAAGCTTTTAGAGTAAAAGAAAAAAAAATCTTTGTTCTCAGATTAGGAAAAATTTCTTTGATTAAAAGCACGATATATAAGAGCATGCATTGATAAATTGGACTTCAGCAAAATTAAAAATTTTTGCTCTTCAAAATTTACCCTTAATATAATGAAAAGACAAACAATAACTGGAAGAGAATATTTGTAATATACGTTTCTACTGAAAGACTTATATTCAAAATATTTTAAGAACTCTTACAACTCAATAATAAGAAGACAAATAACCCAATTAAGAAATGAAAAAAGGACATCATCAACCTGGCAATGTAAGACACCCATGAAAAATCATCACCAGAGTTTTAGTGAGTAAAATGATAAATCCCATTTGCTTAAACTCTGGAGGATAGAGGAGACTGGAGAAGGACTCCACAAAAGCTGAATCAAGGAAAAAGGAAAAAACAGGTAGGAAACTTCTGCCCAAGACCACTGGTTGGTTCCCACCCTCTCCTCCTCACTTGGTCCTGCACCGCCTGGGAGTCGCACAGAGGCAGCTTGGCCAGGGTCCATCGCACCATGGACAGAGACTAGAGAGTGACTCAGCAGTGAGATGGAACCCCATGTATATCCAGGCCTAAGACCAGAGAGACCTGGGCAGAACACAAGCCACTGTGGAGTGTTGCATACCGAAGAGCCCCTGGGGTGGGGGAGAGACAGGCCACAAGACAACTGCTGGCAAGAACTGTTGTGCCCTCACTCAATTTGGTTTCAATCAGCTGGACCACCTAATTGCAAAACAGACTTTTCTTAAGTGGCCCACCTTTCTGGAGGGCCCTTACTATCTCCCCAGGGAGGGATACCCAATTGGGGAAGTAAATCAGAGGCAGAAAAACCTCTCAGAAAAAAAGGGGAGGTGTTTAAACCAAACTACTATAAGAGGAAGGGTCTCACCTCTGAAAAGTGTGAGGAAAACAGGGCACTGAGTGAAGTAGAGAATTTAAACAAATCATAGGAACTGGAGAGAAAAGTCTGCACAGAAACAGATGAAATTTCCCAGAGAAGGAATAGAGGAAAGGAAGTTTTCTCTTGTAAGTAAACAATGGCACAAAAGTGCAATCATAAAATTTGTACCACATATCCAGCACAAGAATCTGATGAAGAGCTGACAAAATCTGAACAAACACCTGTTATTCTAAAGGTCTAGAATAAGACCAAGTGGTTGAAAGAGACCACAAAGCCAATCAAAAATAAAACCTTAGACAAGAGAGGGGAACTAACACTCAGAGTTAACTCATCAAGATAATCAGTTATCTAGACATCAGCAAAAAAATTATAAGCCATATGAAAAAAAAGGAATATACCAAAAATGGTTTGGCTTTTACCGTGGGGATTTATTAATAATTGAAAATGTTCAAATCAAGGCATCATCAGGCAATGCTTTATCTGTAAAGACTGCCTGTCAGCAATCCTGGCTAAGGCTCTAGTAAGAATGAAGACTGAAGCAGTTCTTTAAAAACAATGGCAAATGCTAGCTAATGGTAGCAAAAAACATACTGAAAGGGAAGCAGCTGTGGCTCAATCAGTTGGGCTTCCGTCTACCAAATGGGAGGCCCTGGGTTCGCATCCCGGGACCTCCTTATGAAGGCAGGTTCACCCACATGCCACAGAGAGCTGACAGCCAGCGCCCACACTGCAGAGAGCTGACACAGCAAGAGGACGCAACAAAGGGAGACAAGCAGACACAGAAAAAAAAAAGCACAGCGAATAGATACAGAGAACAGACAGCAAAACAAGCTGCAGGGGGCAGGGAATAAATAAATAAATAAACAAATAAATAAATCTTCAAAAAAAACCATACTGGAAGAAAGCAGGCTGAACAAATATGATAAAAAAGTAACCATCAGAACCTGAGCAGACCATCACATTGCTATGCTATTCAGATCCAAATATGTCAATAATGTCAGTAAATAGAAATGAAATAAACCACAGTTAAAAGCATATGAACATGTAAAAATTGGAAAATGGAAAAATACATATCATAAAAACACCAGCCTTTTATCAGCCTTTATTAGTAAACCTCCTCCATCGTCACTAATGCTATGGTCTTAAATCCCATTCTTTCTTATATTATTAGAAATACGGAGGATCCCTATATAATGATAAAATTTTCCACTCACCAAATTGATATATCAGTTTTAGACATGGATGTACCTAATAAAATATCTTCAAAATTTTAAACTGTTTTTAAATAATGTAGAATATCAAGTTCAACAGTTAAGTTGAACAGCAAGTTTCTATAATCTGCATAAAACTAGAGAGGAAAAGATGCAGTGTGTTTTTAGCAGAGCTTCTCTTGTTACCCAAGGTAATAAAATCAGTAAATCCACATTAAAGAGGGCTGAACCCCTGAAGAAACTATCTTTCTCCAAAATAATTGGATATTAATTTTTTTCTCTGTAATATGAAATTATTTTAAATGTTGAAGTCCAGAGAATGTGTTCACAATGTATTTAAAGTTCTATAAGCAGGTGATAAAGCTACAAAGTTCTTTTTGTATAAAACTACATAAAAACAAAACTAAAAAACTCATTTTTGTGAATATATTTGCTACCTGTCTGTAAAATGAAAACATTGGAAGTATATTAACTAAATTGTAGAAAAACTATAGCTTTTGAAAATTTCAGAAAAGTAGAGCTTAACAGAACTAATTCAAGAAGAGAGTACTGTAATATTAAAGAAATCAAAGCAATTGTCAATAGTCTTCTCACAAAGAAAACACCTGGTTCAAATGGTTTGGTTTTTTTTTTTAAGATTTATTTTATTTATTTATTCCCCGCCCCCCTCATTGTTTGCACTTCCTGTGTGCCTCGTGTTCATTTGCTGTGTGCTCTCTGTGTCTGCTCATCTCCTCTTTAGGAGATACCAGGAATCCAACCTGGGACCTCCCATGTGGGAGAGAGGCACTCAATTGCTTGAGTCACATCCACTTCCTGGTTCAGATGGTTTTACAGGTGAGTTTTACAAGTGACAAAGTCATAATAAATAAAAATTATAGGCTCATTTTAATTATTAATATAGATGCAATAATCTTAAATAAAATATGAGCAAAACAAATCTAACTGGTTTAAGGAAGATAAAATACTATGACCAGTTTGGATTTATTCCAGGTATGCCAAAATGGTTTAGTATCAGATCAATAAATATAATTTACCACATTAATAGATGAAAAGAGAGAAGCCATATAATCATCTTAATCTATATGAAAAAGCATTTGATTGGAATAGCAATCATGTATACTTTTTTTTTCCTGAATACAGGATTATCTTTTTTTTTTAGCAAATCAATCTTATTGATACATTTAATAAAGCATACAACTAATCCAAGGTGTACAATCAATGGTATTTGGTATAATCACATAGTTGTGCATAATCACCTCAATTATCATGAGAGCATTTCATTATTTCAGTAATAATAAACAAAAAACTAACAAGAAAATCTTCACCCCTCGATTGCTATGTTTCCTCTGCTATACATTTATTTCTGGCTATTTTTGCACAATTATTTATTAAGCAGTTTTATCGAGATAAATTCATATACCATATGATCTATCCAAAGTGTATAATCAATGGCTTTTATAATCACAATGTGCATTCATCACCACAAAAATTCTTACAGCAATTTAGACTTCCTAGTAAACTAGAAAGAAAGAAAATTCCTCAACCTTACAAACGGCATCTCTTGAAAAATCTAAAACAAGCAGTAACCTACATGAGGAACATTAAAAGGAATCCATTTATAATCAGGAAATAGACAAGGATGGCCATTATCACCACTTCTATCCCATATTGTATTGGAGGGCCTTAACCGGTACAACAAGTCAGGAAAATTGTAACTAGAAGTCTAAGGATTGGGAAAAGGACATTATTTGAAGATGAAATGATATCATCATTTGTATAAAGAGACTAAAATAATCTATAGACATCTGAAGTAATACAATTAAAATTCAAATATCAGTTGCATTTTTATATATCAACAGCAAATAACTAACAAATGTAATTAAAGAGAAAGTACCTTATGCAATAGTTTCAGAAAACCTTAAGTACCTAGGAATGATACTTATTATTGTAAACTACTAGAATACACTGATGTTCATATTGGTGTTAATTCACAATTGCCAAAAGTTGGAAGCAAACCAGGTGTCCATCAACCTATGAATGGATGAACAAACTGTGGTGTATTCACACAGTGGAGTAATTTGCAGCTGTAAGAAGAAATTAAGTTGTAAAGCATGACAACATGGATAAACCTGGAGGGCATTATGTTGTGTGAAGCAAGCCAGACACAGAAGGACAAATACTGTATGATTGTGCTACTATGAACTAAATATATTGTGTAACAAATTGTATGATTTCATTTATATAAAATGCAAATATAAATAAATTTATAAAGATGAAATTAGATTCGAGGTTATATAGGGCTGGGGAAGGCATGCTAAGGGGTGCGGAGTTTTTCTTTTGGGTGTAATGAAAAGGTTCTAAAATTTTTTGTGGTGAATGCACTGCATTGTGATTCTACTTAAAGCCATTGGTTGTACACTTTGGGTAGATCATATAGCATGTGACTATATCTCCATAAAACTTCTTAATAAATAAAGAATTGTGCGAGAATAGCCAGAAGACGCTATGTACAGCAGGGGAAACAGATGGAGAGGTGAAGAATTTTGTTTGTTTGTTTGTTTGCTTACAGTTATTATTATTGAAATAATGATTGAAGTGATGCATGCATAACCATGTGATTGTACCAAATACCAATGATTGTACATTTTGGATGAATTGTGTGCTTTATTAATATGTACCAATAAAACTGATGTTTTTGTAAAAAAACAAAAAATGCAGGACAAAAAAGAGAGCCAGACCATCTTCATCAGGAGTGTCCGAGGCTGAGGCTCGCTTTGTGAACTCCTGTTGCGGGCTGCGGGTGCTGCATCTTTTGCTCCTTTGAGTTCTCCTGGCTATCTCCTAGCCCATGGTAAGTGTCCTCAATGCTTGTTGAATAAGAATGTTGTAAAAATCTTGGAAATTTTCAGAGATAAAGAACTGAGAATTAAAGCAAAATAAATAGCATGTTCTTGTTTTAAAATTTTTTAAAAAATAACTATCTAAATAAATATGTCTGGTTTGTCATGAACCAGGCATTGTGAATAACCCAGTTCTGAGCCCCTGATGTTCTTTAGAAGGCAAAAGAAGAAAGGAAGGAGGGAAGGAAGGAAGGACGAAGGAAGAAGGGAGAGAGGGAAGGAGGGAGAGAGGAAAAGCTATCAGGCTACATTAAGATATTAATGAACTATGAACTCCAGGAGGAAGGTCTTCAAGAAAACGAATGGATTGATTCTAAGAAATAAATGGAATGAGGGAAATGTTAGAAGATGTTAGAAGTCTTAAGAGAAAAAAAACAAAAACTGTAGATGATAATTATGTTCCAAATATTAAGTAATCTAAAGTGTAGCATGATCTCAGATGACTGGTGAATGTAAGAAATTTGAATCCATTTTATCTGACGTTAGAATATTCCTTTCTTCTGAGAGGCACAAGGTTATGATCTTGGAACATTATAGAATGACGTGTTTTTTTGTTTTTGTTTTTAGAAGGTACCAGGGATTGAACCCAGGACCTCTCACATGCGAAGCAGGCGCTCAGCCACTGCGCTCCACCACGCCTCGACTGATTTGTAATAGTATCACGTACTTAGTTTGGTGGTGAAACATACTTGGAAAACGATTATGCCAGATTCTGCCTGTTGCTTACCTGACACCAATTTCCACTTCTTTCTTGCTATCAGAATGCTAATTTTGATTAAGAGGGGGTGTTGTGCAAAACTGAAAAAATCTACGTTTCCCAGCCTCCCTTGCAACCAAGGGTGGCCATGTGACATGGTGTTAGTCAATAGGCATGTGCAGAAATTGCTGGATTGTGGCTCAAATTCTTTCAGTGCCCAAGTCCCTGCTCTCCCTAGCCACAAAACGCTGCTACCATTCTCCCAGTATAAAACCTGGATTCCACGTCAAATCAGTGGCCAGATTCTGCTAATTCTGACTTCTACACTCTTGCCTGTCCCGTCTTACTACCAACACCAAAGCACACCCGCCACTGTCCTGTTACCAAAGTCTTTTTCACCCCCAGTAGCCCCCCTGCACGTTAAAAGACGACCCTCCACAGGCACAGCTCCAAGCACGCCCCTCCTGTGCTCACGTCCTGTGGACTGAAGAACGTCTCCGCTCCTGGTTCTCCACCCCAGCTCGTCTTAGTCTGAGCTGAATGACCACTTGCTCAGGCTCCTCAGCCACCCACTGTGGAATCTGTTTGTCCTTGAAGCTGCCCGGCGCCCTGACTTTAAATCACACTGCGTGCCCAGCTGGGGTCGAGGGAGCCTGCTCACGCTCGGAGGCCAGGGCTGTCCAGCTGCTCGCGCGCCCCAGCGGGGCCTGGTTGTGTCCCCCTCCAGCCGCGCACCTCCAGCTCCAGGACCTGGGTTCTCGCAGTGTTCTGGGCCCTCGCTCCCTCTTTGCGTCTCGTGGGACCAGAGCCCAGGCTCGCACTTGTCAGCCAGAAACAGGGCAGCAGCTGGGCCTGCGGCCTCGACGCCTGCCTGGACAGCTGCACGAGAGCCTGCACCAGCCCCCCCGCGGCCTGCCTTGCCTGCCTTTGAAGGCTGCCCTGGATCCCCCACAAGAGGGTCAGCTGCAAGGACTGCCACCTCTTTTTGAGGTCTGACCATTGGGACCCTGCCCCTTGTCCTCAGTCATCCAAAGCCAGGCCACCAAAGTGTCTGCACAGAGGGTCCCAAAATGTGGTCTTCAGGGCATTACTAGGCGCTGGGTGTGGGATGGTAGAAATAATTAGCCATATTTGAGCAATTTTCTTTGTATTAGACTTTCTAGAACCTTTAACACCTTCTTGTGCAATTGCAGCTATCCAAGATAGAACGCAAGAAGGGGTGCTGCTGGACTTGAAAATGGGAGCGCTTTGGGAAACAAGGGCCACCCCTGGGGTGGGCCTATATTTCGCTGACCTGGCACATCCCATCAACTACCATCCACTGAGATGAGCTCCACAGAGGAGGGTGGGAAGGAAGGGGTAATAGTGTGGCTCTTCACGGATGCCCGGGCTTGTGCCCAGGTCCAGAGCCACACAAGACCCCGTGATGTCGGGGAGTCGGGCAGTTCAGTAGGTGTGCGGGGAAGGTGCAGGTAAGGCTGGGGGGCGTCTGGGCCCCAGGAGGACGCCTCAAAGCTCTCACCCTTCCAGGCCGGCTTGGCATCCGCAGGGAGCAGCCTTGAGCAGCAGCCGCTAAAAGAGCCCCGAGGGGGACGGTGGAATATCGCGTAACAAAATACGACACGGAGCAGATAATGATAAATTAGGTGTCATGTGGCAGTGTGGCTCAATCTGCAAAAATGCTAATTGAAGAGAGCCACAAAAGGGCATTCACAGTGTGATGACTATTTAGAGTCATTTTCAGTCCACGAAATAACGCCGTGTCCTCCGGATGCCTGCAGGTATAAACATTTGCCCGGGATGGATACATGCCACTGTCAGGGGAGAGAGGACAGGAAATGGGATGGTCCATACTTCTAGTAAAGCAGTGGAATTGTATTTTGTAGATAAAAAGATCTGAAATAAATATGGCAACATGTTACTGCTAAAATGTTTGCATTCTGGGTTTATATGTGTTGACTACATTAACTTCTGTATTATTCTCTGTGGATGCCTTAAGTATTTTGTAATCACTTTTTAAAAAATTAAACTTAAAAAAAAACAAGAAACAGCGACAACAACAAAACAGGAGCTGGTAATATTAATTTAATAGACCCTTCCATACCCCAGAGGTAGTGAACAAACAAATTTCAAATCTTGTTCAAATTAATCCAAATGCAGCCAAAGAAATTTGAACCGATGAGGGCTAGTCAAATGCCAAGCTGTATTTCACAGCCGCCAGGATGAGAAATCAGTCTTTATTGAGAGCCTCCTGTGGGTGAGGCCCTTTGCAGATGCCCAGCTGGGCGCACGGGTGTTAACCCATCCCGCAGAGAAAGGCGCTGGGTTCAGCGCTGGGCTGAGCAGCAGAGGGACTGCCTGACCACACATCTGGTAGGACAGAAGCTGAGTGTGGGCTCAAAGGACAGGCGAGCCCAGGGTGCGAGCTCAGGGAGGGGAGGCGTGGGAGCAGGGGACGGGGCCTGTGTGGACCCAGCCCTGGGCAGGGGCCAGGTGGGCTGCTTGGCAAGGCCTGGCGGAGAGCTGGGAGGAAGAGAAAACTGGGACGTGGGTGTCAGGAGGCAGGTATTATGTGGCCTATCCTAATCCCATCCTAAACACCCCTGGGGGCGGGGCTGAGAAAGAAAAGTGAAAACTTTTATAATGCAAAATTTGAAGTTAGTGCTAATTGAATGAATTTTGAGGAAGTCAATGAAGCCCAAAGTATTGTCCAAATTATTTTTGAATTCTGTAATGTATTGCCTTGAATATTACTTCAAATAATTTAGATTGTCGGGAAGCGGACTTGGCCCAGTGGTTAGGGCGTCCGTCTACCACATGGGAGGTCCACGGTTCAAACCCCGGGCCTCCTTGACCCGTGTGGAGCTGGCCCATGCGCAGTGCTGAGGCGCGCAAGGAGTGCCGTGCCACGCAGGGGTGTCCCCCGCGTAGGGGAGCCCCACGCGCGAGTGCTCCCTGTAAGGAGAGCCGCCCAGTGTGAAGGAAAGTGCAGCCTGCCCAGGAATGGCGCCGCCCACATGGAGAGCTTGTGTAGGAAGATGACGCAACAAAAAGAGACACAGATTCCTGGTGCCGCTGATAAGGATAGAAGCGGTCCAGAAGAACACACAGCGAATGGACAGAAAGAGCAGACAACTCGGGGGTGGGGCGAGAGAAATAAATAAAAAATAAATCTTTAAAAAGAAAAGAGAGGTGAGGGGGGTGGGGGGTATATGGGTTCCTCATATTTTTTTAATGTAATATTTAAAAAATGAATAAAGACAAAAAAAAAAAGAAAGTAAAACGAGTGCATGGCAGAACAGCTGAAGATTTGAAACACAGCCTGGCTCTGCTGGTGGGGAAAGGCAGAGAGACCCCAGCACACTTCAGGAAACCCGATGAGCACGAAGCAGTCAGAGCATGTAGGCCGTTCTCCCCGGCGAGCCTGATGCAACCCCAGCAACAGCACGAGAGTCTTCTGTTCCCACATCTTCCATCAGTGTGGTCCAAATATATTTTGTATAATCAAATGCACGTTTTTGTTTACTTGCTTTTAATTTTATTGTGGTACATATATAGATATAGCATATAAAATCTGCCATTTTAACCATTAAAAAAAAGAAAAAAGAAAAGAAAAAGAAAAGGATTTAGGTAGTCCGCTCGCTCTCAGGGTGTTGAACGTGAGGTGGGGTTCACGTTACCTGGACTCGCCTGTGCCGTGGAATCAGGCCCGAACTCCCCCTGCCCCTCAGCTCCCCCCCCACGTTTTAGGTAGTAGCAGGTGCGGCCAGCACTCCCGCCTCGGCCAGGCCTGTGCTTAGCTCTTTTTTTTTCCCTTTGAGCAAGGAGATACATGAATTTATTTGTCACTACATTTGAGGCACTCTTTTTATTTTACAAATCATTTTTATTGATACAGTAATAAAGCATAAATCCATCCAAAGTGTACAATCAATGGTTTTTTTTGTATAATCACATAGTTGTACATTCATCACTTCAGTCATTTTTAGAGCATTTTCATTATCCAGTAATAGTAATAATAATACTAAAAATCAAAAACTGACCAGCCAAACAAACAAAACTCATCCCTTCTCAATCTCTCTGTGCTTCCCTTGTGTCCACAGCTGCTATTTTGATGTTGTTTTATTTATTCTATAATTCTTATGAAGTGTCATTTTGACCCATTTGGTTCTCATCTCAGGATGTGGAAAGCGTATCTCTAGAATGTCTCTAAACACCTGGTTTACTTTATTTTTTAAATATATATATAGTTTTAAAAAGATGTTAGCTTTCATCCATGTTACCTAAAAGCACAGGGGTTCCACCTGCCCCGTGCCGGTGACGGCGAGCCCGGGAGGAGGGTCCCCGCGGCCTGCAGGGCCCGTGTGTCCGGGCGCTCGCGGGCACTGCCGCGGTGGAGGCCCCCGCCAGCGGAAGGAGCGTCGCATGCCCACCCCGGGAGCCCCCCGCCTTCTCCAGCGGGACCGCGGGAGCCCCCCGGTGCGGGGCAGCGCTCTCGCCTCGCGCGTGACGCGTGCGCAAGGCCGCCTCCTCCCCCTTCTTCTGCCGCGGGACCCCGGGGCAGGGGGCGGGCGCGGGGCGCGGGAGGCCAGTCACAGCGCCGGGGGGTGCCCCGAAGTGCGGCCGCGGCCTGCAGGGAGCCCCCGCCCTGCTCTCAGTGCCTCCCGCCCCCACCCCGGGGTGGCCTTGTCGACGGCTTTAACTGTCCCCGTGGGGACGAAGGAGACCTGTGCGGCCACCTGACATTTTAAGAACATGGGTCAAGAGGTTAGTGATTAATAAGTCTCAGCTGCCAGCACCAGCGGTGGAACTGGAAGAAGCCGCGAACAAGCAGCGCCCAGGTCACCAGAGAGCCAGCTTCTTCGGCTGGTGCAGGCTGGGTCAGCGCAGAGCACACCTTTCTCCTAGACCAACGACAGTGAGAGAGCGCAGGCAACGCGCAGCTCCCAGGCAGGGAGGCGCAGGCAGCGTGGCCTCCTGATGGCCCGGCAGGGTGGACGGCCGGCAGAGCAGAGCAGCTGGAGCTCTTTCTCATCAGAATGCACTTGCAAGCAATCCCGGTGTCTTGTGCCAGCGCCGGCTCGGCCAGGCTGTGGTCCAGTTGTTTGATCAAGCGCTAGATGTTGCTGTGGGGGCAGTCTGTAGGTGTGACGAGTGCCTGCAATCAGACGGCTTCAAGGAACGGAGAGCCCTGAAGAACAGGGGCGGCCTCCCCTCAAAGGCAAAGGCTCAGGGTCCCGGGGGAAGAAGGATTCAGCCTCTAGACTCCCCTTTGAGTGTCCAGCTCGCTGGCCTTCCCTTCGGATCTGACCTGATTGCAACATCAGCTCTTACTGGAATTTCCAGCCTGCTGGCCTGCCCTATAGCTCTTGGATTTCCCAGCCCCACAACCATGTGAGCCAATTCCTTAAGATAAATCTTTCCATGTAACACAAAAACACAGACGTCCTGCTGGATCTGCCTCTCTGGATAACGTGGCTGATGCATGTCTGCTCCCGAGTCAGCAAAAGATTCGATTAAAACACATTGGGGGAAGACACTGATGTCATTTTTTAAAAAAAGTCCCTCAAGCTGTCGGGCTCCTGATAGCTCTAGAAACATCTGGACACTACCGGCAGGGCAGGAAATTGGCACCCCATCAGTGGGCCTGGCCTGGGAATATATGTTCCCCCATGTAACAGAGTTAGACTCACTTATAATTTCCCCACACTTGGCTCCTCTGCCTCTTTTATTTGAACATATACTTAGGACTATACTCATTAAATAAATATCCCAGAGACTTAAATCGTTGGTCTGTTCATCTGCCAGTTGAGCCCTGAATCTCAGCAGAGCTCCAGCCAATGCCTGTTTGTCAGACTCGCCCAGGACAATAAAAGGAAGATGATGGACAATGCCCATCCCCCAAAAAGCAGAGTATCTACAACTACAAGCAAGACAGTTCCATCCACCTGCCCATGGGATCTAAGCTCCCTCTCAATCTAAAGCAGAGTGAGCGTCACCATCCCCAAATCCTCAAGCTAGGGGAACAAACAAACAAGGGGGGAAGGCAACTATGGACTAAAGTAGACTTATCATTATTCTACTTTAGACCTATTATTCTTCTAGCAATGGAAGAACTTGCATCATTGATATAAAGGCAGTGGCCACCAGAGGTTCTGAGGGGAGGGAGAAGGAAGAATAAGTGTAAAATGGGGCATTTTGGGGACTTTGGAATTGTTCTGCATGACATTGCAATGATGGATACAGGCCATTATCATTATGCATTTTGTCAAAACCTATAAAATTGTGCAGTGCAAAGTGTAAAGTACAATATAAACTATAGACCATGGTTAGTAGCAATTCTTCAATGTGTGTTCATCAATTGTAACAAATGTACCCCACTAATGAAAGGTGGTGTTAATGGGGGAGGTGTGGGAGGGGAGCAGGTGGGGCATATGGGAAACCCCTATATTTTTGCTGTAACATTTGTATAATCTAAAGCCTCTTTAAAAATTAAAATAAAAAGGTAAAAAAAATAGAATCTCTAAGAAAGTAGACAATTTCTTTGCAGACTGTGATTCCTTGTTAGGTTTACTCTTTACCTGAGAACAAAAATCTCCAGCATTACCTTCTTATGGTTCATACTTAAAATAACCATCCAGGATATGACCTGGGCACGTAATAGTAAATAAAACAGTACACAGAAAAAGATGTGCTTAAAAACAAATATGCATTTGGGACAAAGTTTATCGTCACGGAGGACTATTAGGGGAATTTTAGATTAGAAAGGGTCAATTTGTATGGATACTTGCTTGAATCTTCATGTGGTAGCATTTAGTTATCATACTTTTATTTTTTATTTTATTTTATTTTTTTTTCAAGATTTATTTATTTGTTATTTAATTCCCCCCCTCCCCCGGTTGTCTGTTCTCTGTGTCTATTTGCTGCGTCTTGTTTCTTTGTCCGCTTCTGTTGTCGTCAGCAGCACGGGAAGTGTGGGCGGCGCCATTCCTGGGCAGGCTGCACTTTCTTTCGCGCTGGGCGGCTCTCCTTATGGGGCGCACTCCTTGCGCGTGGGGCTCCCCTACGCTGGGGACACCCCTGCGTGGCAGGGCACACCTTGTGCGCATCAGCACTGCGCATGGCCAGCTCCACATGGGTCAAGGAGGCCCGGGGTTTGAACCGCGGACCTCCCATATGGTAGACGGACGCCCTAACCACTGGGCCAAAGTCCGTTTCCCCCATCCAGCTTTTGGATGGACTTTACAAATATATTAAAGATTAGAGTCATTGCTTAACTTATTCTCTTAATTAAAAAATTTTTTTCTGATTATTAAAGTATTATATGCCATTATGAAAAATTTTGAAAAATGTAGAAAAGGTCATCCTTAATTCTTCAAGGAAATCTACTGCACTAGTATGGAGAAAACGTGTTTGCGCATCCACACGTTCAACAATGTATTGATTCTCTACTATATACTAGACACTCAGGTGCTGGGGGTAGAAAAGGCAAAAGACACCGTTCTCACACGTCTTCAAAGAGCACATGCAGGCATCAGAGAGCCCCGCGTGGAGGGCAGGGCACTGGGATAGCAGAGCGTGCAGAGGGCAGAGAGGAGGGGGGCACTTCAGAGGGCCGGGCAGAGTGGGGCAAGGGTCTAGGAGCAGGCAGTTGCAGAGACTTACGGGAGGTGGCAAAGGAGGAGGGTGGCGGGACAAGCAGGTAGAGGGTACAGCATGGACAAGCTGGGGGGAGTGAGACAGGACGGCACCTTCGAGAACCTACAGGTCATTTTCTCCGGCTGGAGGTCGGACACCGGCAAACGACGAGGGCACAGGTTGACCAGGAGCCAGCTTGCGAAGGGCCTGGGTGGCCACGGGGTGGGCTTGATTTCAAACCCATGAAGCAGGACTTGGAACGCGGGATCGGTGTTGCTGCCATCCTCCGAGTTAGAGAACACAGGTTTGCTCTGATTTGCTCCTCATCCCCGCGATGTGCCAGCTGCAGTAGCCTCTGCTACGTAAACTGCACCCATCCTCATCCCAGGTAGTATCACTGTCAACAAAAGTCAGCAACCTTCCGCTAAAGAAACTAGCACATTTTTGTGATCTATGTATCCTTAAAAGAAAAGAAATTCTAGCCCGGAAAAGGACAGTTGCACCCTGTATCCTGCCTCAGGTCGAACATCTTAGAAATCCACGCCTGTGCCATCCGCAGAGACACGGGTCCGTAGAGATCTCATTTGCAAGGGAAGGGGCTGCTCAAAGGATAAGAAAATGAGGTGATACTCACTCAGCACTGGGAGAGGGAGTCTGGCATACTTCATCCAAGTTTTAAGGAGTAAGTAATCTTTAAACTCTGTCAATTTGGTGGCTAGATGATGCTAGCTAATCTTTATTAAGCATTTTCTCTGAGCAACGTGTTGTAGATTTCATCGTCATATGCCTGAGCAATTGCTTTCTCAGTTATATTTTTATGGTGAAGATGATAAAAGCTGCTCAGTGCCACGGGGAGTTCATTTCACCCCAATCATGCGAGGAGAGCCAGGAAACTGATGCAGATGGGTGCGAAAATGCTCAGGTGAAATGCCGCCTGCAGGACAAGGGATGAATCTAGTCGTGTCTGTATTCGAAAGGCACACGAAGTTCGAATTGAGTTTCCTGCAGCCGCCATAGCGAAGTACCCACAGAGACGTGTTCCGTCACAACTGCCGGCGTGGCCGTGCTTCTGGGGAAGGAGTCTCCCTTGCGGCCTCCCTTCTGCCGCCCCAGGCGTTCCTTGCTTTGGCTGCTTCCCTCCATCTCTCCCTCCAACTTCACGTGTTAGCTCTTTCTCCTGATGTGCCCCTTTGTGCCTCTCCTTTTCTGAAAAGGACATTTCCTTGCTTCTCAAGCAAACACCATGCAGTGCGTTGACTTAAACAATGGGAATTTGTTGGCTCACGGTTCTGAGGCTAGGACAAGCCCAAATCAAAGCCTCACGAGGCTTTCTCCCCCAAGCCCGGCATTCTGGGCTGGCTCCCCTGTCACGTGGCAAGGCACGTGGCTGCGTCCCCTGGCCTCGCCCTTCTCCTCCAGGTTCTGTCACTACTCAGCTTCTGGCTGCTCCCTCCGTGGCTTTCTCTCTCTGTGTCTGCATTTCATTTGGCCTATGAAGGACTCCAGTGACAGCACTAAGACCCATCCTGACCAAGCTGGGCCACGCCTTACCTGCAGCAGCCTCAGCAGGAGTGCTGCTTACAACGGCCCCCATCTACAGGAGCGGGTCAAGTGTAACAGCATGATTTTCTGGGGTACATAGCCCCACATGGGCCACAGGGCCCATTCTAAATCCAGGATGACCCCATCTGAAGACCCTTAACCAATTCCATCTGCAAAGACCCTATTTTCCTTTTTTTTTTTTTTTAAGATTTATTTATTTTATTTATTTCTTCCCCCTGGTTGTCTGTTCTCTGTGTCTGTTTGCTGCATGTTCTTCTTTGTCCGCTTCTGTTGTTGTCAGCGGCATGGAAATCTATGTTTCTTTTTGTCGCGTCATCTTGTGTCAGCTCTCCTTGTGGACAGCACCATTCCTGGGCAGGCTGCACTTTCTTTTGCGCTGGGCGGCTCTCCTAACGGGGCGTACTCCTTGTGCGTGGGGCTCCCCTATGCGGGGGTCACCCCTGAGTGGCAGGGCACTTCTTGCGCGCATCAGCACTGCGCATGGGCCAGCTGTACACGGGTCAAGGAGGCCCGGGGTTTGAACCGCAGACCTCCCGTGTGGTAGGCGGATGCCCTAACCACTGGGCCAAGTCCGTTTCCCCCTATTTTCAAACAAGGTCACTGTCTGGGGTTACAGGTGAACATGAATTTGGGGGGGCACTATTCCCCCTGTTAAAATTGTGCTTATCTCTGGAACGTAGGTGCCCAGCAATGTTTATTTCCTTTAGACTTTTCTTATAAAGTACACTTTTATTTTATTATTATTGTTCTTTTAATAAAATTTTGTTACATTTACAACAGGGCAATTGTATCTGCCAGAACTGGGGCCCGGAATCTGTGAGTAAAACTCTCCCTGACTTGCCCCCAGCTGTTGCACCTCCGTGTTTGGGTCTATTCCCGTGCAGGGGGGCTCTCACGGTGCCATGAGGGAGGGGTCTTGCAGAGTGAAGCGGGCAGGAGGCTGGCCAGCGTCTCTGCCGTTCGAGGAGGGGGGCCTGGAAATGGACAGAACTACTCTTCATGGAAGGCTTGGTAGAAGGGAGAGGTCAGAAGGTGATGGAACTGTTGGAGAAAGACTTCGGGTGGTTCTGGCCCAAGCAGGAGAGCTTGGGGGTCCACGCGAGTCGAGGTGGCAGAGCCGCGGGTGGAGGAGCCGACTCTCCCATTGGCACAGAGCCCTGCCATCCTGTAGCACCTGCAGACCTCCCCCTGGGTGCGCGGCCACAGGCGAGGCCCCTCCAGGCGGGGGCAGCTGGCGCTGAAGGCCAGGGCAGGCACGGCTCCCGTGTGAGCCGGCGGGAGCCCCTGCAGGGGCCAGAAGAACCGGGACCCTCTGGGGCAGTCAGGAGTAGCCTCGTGTTCTGTGGTCCTCAGAGAGGACGCGCTTGTAAGAGGGTTAGAACGTCCACAGCCATGTGGAGTTCAGCCCCGGGCCTGGCAGTCCCGTGGTCCTGCTGCGCCCCGGAGCACCGCGGGAAGACGAAGACTCAAGCTGCGGGATCTTTATGACAGGAGGGGACAGGGGTGCCGGCCGACGCGTCCCTGCCAGGCCCCCCAGGACTCTGGGACAGGTTGCACCTCCTCGCTCAAGACAGGCAGCGCCCGCCTGGGTGCCCGCCAACCCGGTGCCGGTGCAGGCTGACTGCCAGGAGCGGGTGCTGTGCGGGCGTGGACTCCTTGCCGTGGCCGATGCAGCCCGGCGTGGCCTGCGGAGACCAGGCCAGAGGCCGGCGCTGCGCCCGTGGGCGTGGCCAGCCCGCTCCATCCCCGCGTGGCCTCCCCTGACCGGCCACGGGCCCGGAGGCTCCCCTTCTCCTGCACCCAGGACCACCCGAGATCCACGGCAACTCGACATGAGAGCCACCGCTGAGAAAGAGGGTATTTTCTGAGATTGTGCTGTCTTTCAGATTTTTTTCCCTAGGACAGGTTGAATAAAATTTCAGAAAGAAAGTGATTCAACCCATATTTTAACAAATGGATCCAGTGGCCATTACACTTTTTCTGGACTGTGGCGGGATATAAAAGACGTGCATGGTAAAAAAAGAATGTTTCCCATTTCAGGTGTTCTTTGTGTGGAATCTAGATGAAATGTAGCTGCTGTTTTAGGAACTACCTGTGCCTTTCAGTGAGGGTGAGTTTGCCATTGACCTGACCCCACCCCGTCTGGCCTGCGGCGCCGGCGACCACTGCCCCACCTTTCCTGGTTGTGAGGAGGGAACGCATCAGCTGTACACGGGGGGCCAACGGGCAGAGTGTGGGGCCCTGAGGGGGTCTCTAGCGCTGCCCCAAGTGTGGGCTGGAGCATCAGCCTCTTGGCTTGCTCTGGGGAGGGACTCTTGCAGGCCCCCAGTTATGCCATTGCCGCACTCGCCAACCCCTGGGCACTCACAAGGCACATTGGCTTGTGAAGGCCCCGAGAGGGCTTTGGTTAAGAAGTTCCTTTGGGAAGTGGACTTGGCCCAGTGGTTAGGGCGTCCACCTACCACATGGGAGGTCCGCGGTTCAAACCCCGGGCCTCCTTGACCCGTGTGGAGCTGGCCCATGCGCAGTGCTGATGCACACAAGGAGTGCCATCCACGCAGGGGTGTAGGGGAGCCCCACGCACAAGGAGTGTGCCCCATAAGGAGAGCCGCCGAGCACGAAAGAAAGTGCAGCCTGCCCAGGAATGGCGCCACACACACGGAGAGCTGACACAACAAGATGACGCAACAAAAAGAGACACAGATTCCCGTGCCACTGACAACAACAGAAGCGGACAAAGATGCAGCAGATAGACACAGAGAACAGACAACGGGGGCGGGGGAGATAAGGGGAGAGAAATTTAAAAAAAAAAGAAGAAGTTCCTTTACCTCTGTTAAACAGGAAAGGCTCCCTCCGGTACCACTGACTGCATGGACTCTTTGCTTTCTGTTGGGAGACTCTAAGTACTTCTTCCCCACTGTTTTCTGTGATATACCCTGCTGTTTCCTTCTTGAGCTTCCCATGTGTATCATTATTGCTCTGTTTTCTTTAAGGGTTGGGTTGTGTGTCCAAGAGAAGGGAAGCCCCTCAGGTGGAGTGGACCACTGCAGTGCAATGCCCAGATGTGCCCCAAGACTGCCGGGAGATGAAGCTCCTTGTGCCTCCGAGGCTGCTGCGCTGCCAGCTGGAGGGCCGACGAGAGCTGGAACGCAGTCGTCTGGTAGTTACGCTATGCGGAGGTTCAAGTGGGGACGGGGTGCCTCTTCCCCTCAGCTGGGACCAGGCCGTCCGGCAAGCACGGAGAAGTGGGGCGTCCTCTGGCACCTGTGATTCGGGGCTCAGTTTCCACGTTGCTGGTTGTCAGGCCCTGAGCCCCAGGGGGGCGGGGGTGTCTGCTGGAAGTTACAGGGCCTGGGCGCAAGTCCCTCTACCGAACCCTCTGTCTTCAAACCGCCAGACGAATTGGGTAGATGGCCTGTCCCTTTTTATAACGTGCTCTTCAGTTTCTCTTAACTGTGTTTGAACAGGTTTCGGAATTCGTGTAATTTTTTTATTTAGAAATTTTCTTCTCTTTTAAAAATGTTAATAGAAAATTAACAAAAAAATTAAATCATTTTGAAATAAAAATAAAATTTTTGATTTAATTAGAGACACAAGAAGTTGCAAAAAGTAGTGAGACGTCCCCCTGCCCAGTTTCCCTCAAGGATAACATCTTGCGTAAATTAAGTACAATATCAGAACCAAACACCGGACATTGCTTTAATCCGTGACCTTGAACCACTTGGTCAGAGGTACATGTGCTTATTTGTGTATGTGCGTTTCTACGCAGTTTATTTTAAAGTAAACTTTATTTCAAATTCAAAAATACAAAAGGCAGCTTAACAAATTATGGAAACATTAATCCAAAATGGTCCGTCCAGGCACTTTTTATCTCAACTAATCCTGAAAACAAATTCAGTTGTTCCTCCAGTGTTCAGAAAGATACACAGGTGCGCACAGATTGCTTAAATGACATGACCGAGGTCTCCTTGTGATTTAAAAAATGAAGAGAAAAAAATGATTAATGACTTTCATATCTCATAACACTAAGCCCCATATTCTTTTTTGTTGATCTTTAGCATGAGATAGTACTTCCTTTGCTTTTTGCTACAAAGTGTTAAAATATTATTAACTCTAGTCTATAAGTCACATTAGTTATATTTTCCTCATGTATCACCACATTCCCAACACCCTGGAGTAGAACATTCCTGTGTTAATATTACTAACCATCACCCTCATCCACGGCCCAATCCCCGCTACGCGTTCCTCGTATTATCCTCCAGCTGTCCTCCCGCTAATATTAACCTCCCTACACTACCTGTTTCAGCCACAATCACGCCCATGAACCAACACTGTTGACTACACACACCATCACGTGCCGCCGTCAACTCCCCCCGTCACCACGTATCTACGCTTGACCTTACTAAACAGTCCACGTGCGTCCAGCAGGAGCTCCTCCTTCTCAACCCACATTTCGTCTTCCATAAAGTTAAACTCCATAGTCCAAATCCCTAAGTCTACTCGAGCTATTTAGTTCCTATCGGTGAGACCACACGAGATTTGTCCTTTTCTGCCTGGCTTATTTCACTCAATATAACGTCCCCAAGGTGCCTCCGTGTTGTCATGTGCTTTCCCAGTTTATTTATTCTTACAGCTGTTTAGAATTCCGTCACATGTAGAAACCACATCTTGGTTATCCATTCAGCAGTTGACAAGCACTTTGATTGTTTCCATCTTTTAGCAATCGTGAATAATGCCACCGTGAACATCGGTGTGCAAATATCTGTTCAAGCCATTGCTTTCAGTTCTTCTGAATGTATTCCTAGTAGCAGGATCACCAGATCATATGGCAGTTCTATATTTAGCTTCCTGAGGAACCGCCAAACATCTTCCACAGAGGCTGCACCATTCTACATTCCCAGCAACAGTGAAGGAGTGTTCCTAATTCTTTACATCCTCTCCAGCACTTGTAGTTTTCTGTATGGTGTGGAATGATATCTCATTGTAGTTTTGATCTTCATTTCCCTAAAGCTAGTTATGTTGAGCTTTTTGGCCATGTGGAAAAATGTGCCTTCTGGTCATTTGGAAAAATGTCTATTCAAGTTGTGCCCATTTTAAAATTGGGTTGCTTGTCTTTTTGTTGTTGAGTTGTGTGATCATTTTTTTTTAAGATTTAGTTTTTAAAATTTATTTCTCTCCCCTTCCCACCCTCCCTCTGCCCCTAGTTGTCTGCTCTCTGTGTCCATTTGCTGTGTGTTCCTCTGTGTCCTCTTCTATTCTTGTCAGCAGCACTGGGAATCTGTGTTTCTTTTTGTTGCGTCATCTTCCTGCATCAGCTCTCCATGTGTGCGGCGCCATTCCTGGGCAGGCTGAGCTTTCTTTTGTGCTGGGCAGCTCTCCTTACGGGGCGCACTCCTTGCACGTGGGGCTCCCCTACACGGGGACACCCCTGCGTGGCAGGGCACTCCTTGTGCACATCAGCACTGCGCATGGGCCAGCTCCACACGGGTCAAGGAGGCCCAGAATTTGAACCACAGACCTCCCATGTGGTAGGCGGGTGCCCTATCCACCGGGCCCAGTCCACTTCCCACGAGTTGTGTGATCTTTAAGTAACATGGATATCAAACCCTTGTCAGATATGTGGTTTCCTACGATTTTTTCCCCCCATTTAGTTGGCTGCCTTTTCACCTTCTTAACAAAATCGTTTGAAACACAAAAGCTGTTCCTAGATTTCACTGTGCACAAAACAGCACCCAAGGGCTTTGTAAAAAAATGCATATTTGGGGTCCTTACCCCTGTCAATTCAGAGGCTGGGGTGTTGCTGGAAGATTTTACTTTCAGTGAACACCTCAGGCGCCCTCAGACAGGCATTGGTGGGCTCTTCAGCCCTCCCTGCTCCCGACTGGCTGCCACGTGAAGGAACTGCCGCCTCCGTTCTGCTACTTCACTGACTGGACCTGTCTGTAAATGTCCTCGAAAGGAGGTGCAACTCCTTTGCTCTCCACTCATTTATAGCCAAGATCTCCTGGAGAAGCAGGTAAACATTCGTTGTCTGTTTTCCTCACCCATCATTGGCTCGCTAGGTCTCTGCGATTCAGCATTTGTTCAAATCACTCTTCATATATTCTACTGCAGTGATATATATAAACAACTCAAAGCTTCCCACTTTAACCACTTTCAAATATACAAATCAATGGTATTAGTTATATTCACAGTGTGCTGCCATCACCAACATCCGTTACTCAGCCTTTTTCATCACCTTAAACAGAAACCGTGTACCCACTCCCCTCGACTCTTGCCCTCTGGCAATCTGCAAGCTGTTATTTGTCTCTGTGAATTTGCTATTATTAGACACTTCAGTGAAGTGCCATCATACAATATTTGCCCTTTTGGGTCTAGCGTATTTCACTCAGCATGAATGTTGTCTTCAAGTTCACGATGTTGCATCATCAATCAGAACTTCATTTTCTATGGCTGTATAATATTTCATTGTATGCATATACCACATTTCACTTATCCATTCATCTATCGATGGATACTTGGTTTACTTCCACTTTTTGCTTATTGTGGATAATGCTGCTATGAACAGTTACATACAAACTTCAGTTCCAGTCCCTGCTTTTGATTCTTTTGGGTATACACCTAGAAGTGAAATTCCTGGATCATACAGTAATTCTATGTAATTCTGAGGAACCACCAAACTGATTTCTGCAGTGGTTCCATTTAACAAGCCCATAAACAATGTATAAGGGTTCCAGTTGCTCTGCATCCTCGCCAAGATTTATTTGCTGTGTTTTTCTTCTTTTAAGTAATAGCTGCCTTAGTGCATGTGAAGTGGAATCTCACTGGGCTTTTGATTTGCCTTTCCCTAATGACCAATGATGTTGAGCGTGGATACTCCTGTCACCCTTAAAACAAATAAAAACCTGCCGGCCCACCCTACCCAGGCCCTTTAAGGGCCCACAGCGCCCGCCTGGGTCAGCCCTGCTGCCTCTTGCCTCCCCCTCCATTCCCAGCCGTCCTCGTTGTTTCTTGACCGGGCAGCCTCATCCCTGCTCGGGGCCTCAAGTGGCTGCTGTCTCATACCCGAGTCCACCAGCGCCCCTTCCACAGGCCGGTGCTTCCCTTGGGGCCTCGAGGTCTTGAGGTCCCAGCTTCAGGATCAGAGAGGCCTCGCCTGCTCGCCCAGTTCCCGGGGGGCCCTGCTCTTCTCTCACCTCCTGTTCTTTCCCTGAAGAGCACACCTCCTAACTGGTATATTTTTTACTTGCTTATGTGTTTTCTCTCTCACTAGACCATGAATTTTGAAAGAACAGGGGTAGCTTTAGAGCAGCTTGTCTTGTGCCTCGCCCAGTTCCTGGAGTACAGTAGATGCTCTACTAGTGGCAAAAGTGAGGAAAGGAAGCTGCTTGTTGAAGGTCACTTGTGACCACCCAACTCCCAGAGTCTGTGCCTGAATGCAGACAGGAGGGGGTGAAAAATCACAGCCGGGGCGGAGTCCCTGCCAGGAGCATTTTCGGTCCCCTCCTTTGAGGAGTTTTCTTTGTCATGACCTCAATCCAAAGAAAGCCATAGGCCTCGCGTCCTCCTTTGTACAGAGAGACGGCACTGTTGACGGTATTCCGTGACTACAGGGTAACATCGCAACTCTCGAGACTTGGTTTTTTTTCTTTTTTTAGAGCAAATGAAATAAAGGGAGAGCTGAGTCACTAATTAAGGGGCATTTTCCTGTGTAACACTGTGATATCCAGGATTCCCTTAGAAGTGAAGATTCCAAGGCCTTTTATCTCAGCGTCCCTGCATGTGCCCTCACCGTTCCCGAGCGCTACCTGTGAGCCTCCTCTCTAGGTTGCATTTTGTTTTCCATCTTGGGACTGCACGTCGGCGAGAAATAGAAATATCCAACTGGGTAATGCTGCAGGCAGCGCCATGTTGGTGATTCTGGTAGAACGGCTCAGAGGACTTCACTAGCATCTTGAAGGGAGCCCTGAAGAGTCAGTTTTTAAAAAGCTGGTATGTAGAGCAGGTGCATATGCCACACCCACAAGGGGGTCTTCGATAAACCATCCGAGTTGCCCTTCAATGTGTTTCATTTGCAGACGACACACTCTGGGTCAGATTCTGGACACTTTGCTTTTCCTTTTACATACTACATCTTGAAATGTTACAGAAATGAATGCAAATAAGAAACCCAGGGGGAAGCGGACTTGGCCCAGTGGTTAGGGCATCTGTCTACCACATGGGAGGTCCGTGGTTCAAACCCCGGGCCTCCTTGACCCGTGTGGAGCTGGCCCATGCGCAGTGCTGATGCGTGCAAGGAGTGCCCTGCCACTCAGGGGTGTCCCCCCATGTAGGGGAGCCCCACGCACACAGAGTGCGCCCCGTAAGGAAAGCCATCGAGTGCAAAAGAAAGTGCAGCCTGCCCAGGAACGGCGCCGCACACATGGAGAGCTGACACAAGATGACGCAACAAAAAGAAACACAGATTCCCGTGCCGCTGACAACCACAGAAGCGAACAAAGAAGACAACGCAGCAAATAGACACAGAGAACAGACAACTGGGGTGGGGGAAGGGGAGAGAAATAAATAAATAAATAAATAAATAAGAAATCCAATATTGCAAAGGAGGAAAACAAATGGCCATTACTGGCAAAACCCATGAAAATGACGTGAATTAGTTTGAGAGAAGTTGGATTCAAAAGAAATATAAAAATCAATATAATATTGCTTACTTACTATATGTCACGTAGTAAATGCTTACTTGTATGTGCTTTTACCTAAGTTAACTCTTAGTATGTCTTTGCCCCTCCTTGCAGTTTTCCACGTCACCACCAGGTTAATCCAGGACCACTATATGATTTGTTGGACTTACTGGGACTGAGTTCTTGCCACTGCTAGGACTTACCAGCTGCTTACATAAGGATGGGGGGACGACGGGGCCATTGGTGAAGGACTGAGCATCTCCTACTCGATACCAGGCCGTGCGCTCCTACCCGGGCTGCTGTAATCAAGGCCTACGGCCACCTGCCTGCAAGGGACACGCAGTTAGGGATGAGCTGAGGCTCCAAGCTTTGGGGATGGGGAACAGAAATGTGAAAGCTCGCAGCAGAGCCGGCTTGTGGGGGAAGATGGGGAAGAGGATGACTTCAGTTTTCCAGGAGCTCTCCAGCTGGCGACGTCCAACAAACAACTGGAAACAAAGGGTGGGAACAGAGACTGGGGCCGCTTCTGAGTCACGGACTTGAAAGCCAGGCACGCAGCAGCCGCTGTCGCCGCGAGAGTGGGCGAGTTTGCCAAGTAAATTCAAACACAGAAGAGGATATTGCTGAGACTAAAATATTGGAAACACCCAACGAGTTGAGGTCTGCAAGAAGAAAGAAAATAAGAGAAGACAGAGATGAAGTCATCAGAAAAGTGCAAGAGCCACAGAAGTACCCAGGAAACAAGGCAAGATTCACGAAGCAATGGCTCATGGTGTCAAGTGCAGTGGTAGGTGAGGTGGATGAGATGAGGCTTCGATGCTGTATGGAGAGAGGCTGCAGACAGTTCATCAGCGTGATGGAGGAGACTAAGGGTGAGGAGAGGGTGGGGTGAGGGTAGAAGTTGCAAGGGAGCCTGGTCTGGGGATGTGGGTGGTACACGGGAGGGAGGAAGGTGGAAGCGAGGAGAGACTTATGATGCTGGGAGATAATCTCTGGCTCTCAAAGAGAGAGGCCAAGGTCAAGGAGAGAGGAGGAGAGACAGGGCATCAAGGAAAGTAAGGAGATCCACTGGAGAAGACAAGAAGAC
Source organism: Dasypus novemcinctus (assembly GCF_030445035.2). Classification (NCBI taxonomy): domain Eukaryota; kingdom Metazoa; phylum Chordata; class Mammalia; order Cingulata; family Dasypodidae; genus Dasypus; species Dasypus novemcinctus. The sequence goes on along the minus strand of NC_080675.1, from coordinate 181,603,857 downwards.
ATTTGGAGATGGAGAGAAGAGGAAGTGGGAAAGCTCTTTGGGGACTCCCTGATCATTTTACTTAACTAGGGGGAGAGGCAATTGATGAAAATGGTGAGGAAGAGACATGGTTGGAGGTTTGAAGAATGTTTGGAGCAGTCACTTTCCACAATGCATAAAAATGTCAAGGCAGATGAACAAAATTGATTATTATGGAGTTCCTCAGAAGGCCAACACAGAGATAGCATGATTTTTTGAGAATCAAAATAGTGCAGCGTTGTGACTTTCCAGAAGGGCAGTGGGTTGGAAAGTCTCATGGTTTAAAATGACTGACCCTGGGCTCCAGCCTGGGCAGGAGAGAAACTGATGGCAGGAGGGGGCAGAAGGGACAGCAGGGGGGTGGGGTGAGAACAGGAAGACTGCAGATGGAGAAGGCTTTGATCCCACGGAAAGAAGTCCGCCTTCTCAAGGGGCAGCGATGCTGCCCTCCCCCTTACCCGCTTGCCCCTCCTTGCACCTTCAAGCCGGGATGGGAGGTGCTGGTGGGAGGGCAGTGGTCACGGCCATGGTCATCCAGGGAAGCCGTGTCCTGGTGGGTTTCCCTGGGGCCCCATGGCCCCCTTGCCTAATAACAATGTTCATGCACCGGAGAGAGTGTTGGCCTCATTTTGGGGTGGGACTGGAATAAACCATACCCGTCATGTCTGCTAGTGCTGATAAACTACCAAAGGCATAGCCGTAATTAGTACCAGCAATGCTATCGCTGCTGGCCGTAACATCTTTTTTTTTTTTTAAGATTTATTATTTATTTATTTCTCCCCTCCCCTTCCTTGTTTGCATTTGCTGTGTCTTTGTTATGTGCTGGTCTTCGTTTTAGGAGGCACTGGGACTCTGATGTCCAATGTGGAGGGAGGCGCCTAATCTTTCAAGCCGCGTCTGCCCCCTGCTTTGTGGTGTCTCTCATTGTGTTTTCCTCGTGTCTCTTGTTGTGTCATCTTGTTGCATCAGCTTACCTCACCTGCCCATTGCATCAGCATGCTCTCCTGCTCATCTTTTTAGGAGGCACTGGGATCTGAACCTGGGACCTCCCATGTGGTAGGCAGGAGCTCAATCGCTTGAGCCATACCTGGTTCCCGAATCTTAAGGCTTAGTGACTGTGATGGTTAAATCGGTGTCAACTTGGCTATACAATGGTGCACAGTTGTTTGGTCAAGCAAGCACTGGCCTAATTGTTACTGTAGATGGATTTAAACCATTACTCAGTTGATTGCATCTACAGCTGATAACATCTACAATCAGCAAAGGAGACTGCCCTCAGCGGTGAGAGGAATCTCCTCATCCAATCAACCCGAGGCCTGAAAGTGAGAACCAGGGACTTCCCCAACAGAAAGAAAGAATTTTTATCTTTACTTCAGCCAGCCAGCTTCTCCTGCAATTGAGTTTCTGACTTCACTGAGTTTCTAATTTACACCTGCACTATGGAATTCAGACTTGCCAATCCCCATAGCCAGGTGAGCCAATTCCTATAATATTTGTCTTAATATTTAACAAATGTATTTATTTACAACTTTTGTTTATATTTATATCCTGTGGGTTTTGTCTCTCTGGAGAAACCTGGGTGATAAATACAAATCGCTGGCCTAACCTGTTGAGGTGGCTGGAGGAGAGGAGCCGTGCCTTTCACATGTCCTGAAAGGCACACATGCTCCTGCAGCCATTTAGTGAGAAGGTCATAATCAATCACAAAGACGTGGCTGAGTGCAGACTGTTGGTCCTTCTGTGGTTTCCTGCTGCCAGGAAAGGAGCCAGGAGTCTCCAACAAGCCTGTGAGAGCAGCTCCGCGTGTGTGCAGCATTGGCTTCAAATCCCAATTGCTCATCCTTTCTCCCTCCGGTCTTAGCTTTCCCTGTTCTGTTCACTCCTGTTTTCTTGGCTTGCCAAATTGGGCCTAGTCAGTGCAGTGTTAACACAGCAGCTTATAACGAGCCAGCTCAAGCTGACTCAGAATCCAACAGGCTGATCAGAAAGCACTGTGCCCAGAAACCGGAGGGACAGTGGCGACAAAAACAGGGAGCCAGGTCACTGGGCCAGGGGGGCTTCCTGGGGGGCCTCTCTTTGTTTAAACATCCTTCGAAGGCTTGAAGGGAGAGGGAAGGGACCATGCGGGAGCTGGTGAACTCCCTACTGTCCCAGTATGGAGAGAAATTTGCAAGCTTCTCTTTGTGTGTGCTTTAAAACACCTGAATGTGCAAATTATTTTTTAATTAGAAATTTTATTGAAAAAATTTTGGACTTGAAAAAGTCAATTTTATGTAATGATAATGTTTATAAAACTGACATATGAGGCAATTATACCTTATTAAGGTGCTTGGAGTGTCAGAACAATTCCTTAAGATGAATCAAAATTTAACCACTTTGGTGCAGTTCCAGGAAGACGGCATTTGCGTGGGGTGGCAGGACTCAACTCTCTTACAAAAACAATGGAGGAAGGGCAGAAAGCTGGCTGAGGGAGCTGCTTCGGGGGTCTGCAGACCAGGAGATGCTGCACACTGCCCAGGAGGGAGAGGAACAGAGAGATGGAGAGGCCAAATGAAAATCATGAGTTATCAGCCCCCAAGGCTGGGAGTGGCACCCACCCCCTTCCTCAGGTGAACGGCCTGGGTAAAACCTGTGGCTCCCTGACGGATGTCTTCCTCCAGGGAGCAGGGAGGGTGCAGCAGAGGGTGGAGAGCGGTTTCTCTTCAGTGAGTTTGGCCAGTGGGGCTGTTTTGAGTTTGAGCCAGACCAGAATCACCAGCTTCCTGGAAAGGTTCACTGAAGAGTACCATCTGCTGGCAAGCCAGGAAACTGCAGTAAATGAAAAAGTCTTATGAAGCCTGTTGAATTTGGTCTGTGGTCCCTGGCCTTGTTTTGATAACTTAAGCTAGGGAATCTTAAAGATTAGAATATGTTGAACCAAAAATCAAAGAAGAGCCATAAAACAAAACAACTAGGCAAGAGAGAGAAATTGACCATCAAAGTAAATTCACCAACATGAGCAGATGCCTAGGCATCAGCAAAAAGTTACAAGCCGTACTAAGACACAACAAAAGGATCAAATAAAAATTCCCGCAAGGACAGAAGATTTAGGACAACTTATCAATGATAATCATACAGATCTAAAACAATTCAAGGATTTGAATGAAAATGTAACTAAAGAGATGAAGGATATGAAGAAGACATTGGTGAACATTAAGAATGATTTGAAATATGGCAAAGAAAAGTAACAGCTTATGGGAATAAAAGACACAATGGATGAGATTAAAAGTACATTAGAGGGAAAAGTGGGAGGTGTGGGGAATGGGGTATATGGGGATCCCTTATATTTTTTATGTAACATTTTATGTAATCTAAAGTATCTTTTAAAAATAAATAAAAATGTATTTTTTAAAGAGTACATTAGAGGCACATAAGTGTAGATTTGAACTCGTTGAGGACAGAATAAATGAACTGGAGGACAGGAACTTGAAAAGACAGGAAAACAGAAAGAGAAAACAATGGGAAAAAATGGAACAGGGTCTCAGGAAATTGAATGGCAATGTGAAACGTACAAATATACATGTTATCAGTGTCCCAGAAGGAGAAGAGAATGGAAAAGGGGTAGAAAGAATATTTTAGGAAATAATGACTAAAAATTTCCCAACCCTTATGAAAGACATCAATATCAGTATCCAAGAAGGACAGAATAAACCTGACTAGACCTGCTCTGAGACACCTACTATTCAGAATGAATACCAGAGATAAAAAGAGGATTCAGAGAGCAGCAAGAGAAAAGCAAAGCATCACATACAAGGGAAGCTCAGTAAGACTAAGTACTTATCTCTCATCAGAAACAGTGGAGGTGAGGAGGAAGTGGAATGGTGTATTTAAGGCTGTGAGAGATAAAAGCTGCCAGTCAAGAATTCTCTATCTGGCTAAGCTGTCCTTCAAAAATGAGGGTGAGTTTAAAGTCTTCACAGAAAAATAAAAATGGAGAGAGTTTGTGACCAAATGACTGGATCTACAAGAGATACTAAAGGGAGTGCTGCCGCTTGGCAGGAAAAGACAAGGATGAGAGACATGGAGAAGAGTGTAGAAATGATTATTAGTAAGGGTGACTTAAACGGTAAAAAGACAGACAACACCACCCCTGGAAAAGCCCTGGAGCCAGCCCAGGTGGCGTACACAATCTTTTAAAATCCATATGGTTACCAGCTTATTTCTTTCACTTGTTTATTGTAATATCTGGTGTGCTTTTATTTTTCTAATTTTGTATTCAGTTGTAACCATGATAGGGGTAGCGAATATATGACAGGTATAATCCCTGGTGCTGCAGTGGACCTTATTTCTTTTGGACAAGATAATACTGTGAGTCTCCCTTTCTTTCCCTTCCTCTAATTTTTTTCCCTTTTTTTCCCCCTAGTCTTTTATATCCCCTTTCTTTCTACCCTCCCCTACAGCTATCATATGCACAGTCTTCTCTCTTTGTGTGTGACCATTACAAAATTTCACTATTTCAAAATTGAAATCAGGTGTTTGCTCAAACAAGGGGAGATTTTGTTTTGTTTTGTTTTGCTTTTTAATGCTGAGACATCATCGGAGTTCTTTTCTTTTTGTTGTTTTCCCCACAAACCCATCAGTCTGGGAGAGTGTTGGGAGTGGAAATCATGTTGCCTGGGATGCTGGTTTCTTTGTATATTATATAAAATGTATTGGGAAGCGGACTTGGCCCAGTGGTTAGGGCGTCTGTCTATCACATGGGAAGTCCATGGTTCAAACCCCAGGCCTCCTTGACCCGTGTGGAGCTGGCCCATGCGCAGTGCTGATGCGCGCAAGGAGTGCCATGCCACGCAGGGGTGTCCCCGGCATAGGGGAGCCCCACGCGCAAGGAGTGCACCCTGTAAAGAGAACCGCCCAGCGGGAAAGAAAGTGCAGCCTGCCCAGGAGTGGTGCCGCACACACGGACAGTTGACGCAGTAAGATGACGCAACAAAAAGAAATACAGATTTCTGTGCCGCTGACAACAACAGAAGTGGACAAAGAAGAAGACACAGCAAATAGACACAGAGAACAGACAACCAGGGCTGGGGGGGTGTCAGGGGGGGAGGGGGAAGGGGAGAAAAATAAATAAATAAATAAATCTTTAAAAAAATATATATATATATGTAAATGTCTCTCCATTTGGGCTGGGGTTTGCATTCTTCCCTTGGCTGTTAACCAAGGGGAGAGGCCAGCGGGCAGGCGGCCTTCACCCTACCTGGCATGTGCAGAGACCCCAGCCACTCTGTGTGGGCAGGGTGCTATCAAGACCAGACCTCGGGCGGGGCGGGGGGGGCAGGGGTGTAAAGTCTTGGAAGGGAAGAAGTATCACTTTTTTCTCAAGTGGAGTGTTTACACCTTGCTGTAACTTTCACAAGAGTTATAATTTTGATAATAAAATTCTTAACCATAATAATAAAAATTAAAAGAAAGACAGACAACAGTAAGATATGAAAATGGAAAGCCAGAGGATGAAATGGACACAAAGTAACGCCTTTACAGTAGTACTAGTGAACATTAATGGATGGAACTCTTCAATCAAATGACATAGACTTGCTAGTTTGTGTGCATGTGTGAGTGGCAGCAGGCCTCAGACTTTATACCATTTATTTAGTGGTATAAAGTTCAGGCCTTCCCTCCTGACAGTTCCAGCATGACATCTCCGGTCATGAACCGATTTGGTACCCAGTTGGTGGGAGACACGTTGGCTCTGTGGCCACCACCAAAAACCTGCAGCACAGAAAAGCTAGGCAAAATTAATACGTCTTTGGATGATATAATCAAATTGAATTGAAAGGAAGGAAAGAAGCAGAATTCCCCAAGATTAAATAGACGACTCCAACAAAGTGGTACCCAGCAATTCAGGATGAGAATATCATGGGGAATCTGACAGAATTCTGGCTTTGATAAGAATAGTCTGAGCTGTAGAGTCATGCCTGGAAAGAGACGTCCTTACGGAGTTGTCACTGGCCTTGCAGCTAGGAAAGCAGCCGGAATTCAAAAGGGAATGAGTCCCGTGAATCGACTACCTCTAGGTGACAAGAATAGAGAGTGATATTTTCCTGTGTTAAAAAGGAAGGCAAACCTTTTGAGACAAAATGAAGTGCAGAGGAAACCATAGCTGTTCTCAAGAAACCTAATCAGTAAAATGGAAAAAATAACATTCCAGTCAATTTTACCAGAAGTGGAAATAAATTAAGCCATCAGAAAGACATACATCAGGCAACTTTTATTTTCAGAAGAGGCCTGAAGGTTCAGGCCCAGTTGAACACAGAACAACTACTAGATGACGTAGTAGCAAAGAGAACTCGTCAATGGTGGACTTCCACCACAAATGGAGGAATTTCATCTATACACACTGACAATCCTGGAGCGTGCAGTCCTCTGTGACACAGAAACTGTGCTTAACTCAGCCTGTTGTGCCCTCATTCTTGACAATCAGGAGCAATCTGACATAAAGTAATTCCTAAAGGTGTACCCCTACAATTTGACATAAATAGTGTTGAAAAAATGCAGGGATGACTTTGAATGAGCAATTTAGGATCCTAAAGGAACAACGAGTCAGTCACATTCAACAAAGGAGGAAGCCGCTTTGTAACGGTGGGATAGATCCCATGTCAGAGGGACTTTTGAGTGACGACTCTATTTGAAAAGTTGAATTGCTTGAGGGGTTTGTCATAGAAAGTCAAGAAACGTTATTGCAAAATATTCACAATATTTTTATTTTTGAAGTTTTTCTTTTTTCAAATGTGTAGAATTATGCCCTGAAAGAATAACAGGGAATAGTATACCTATCGTTCTTACAGTTTTCATGGTTGGCTTGGCATCACTATCTTCTATTTGACTTCTTTGGTTCCTCATGCAGCAGAAGAAAGGCAAAGACAGAAATTGATTATTTTTAGTGGCATCTCATCCCTGTGCCTAGTTTTTAGACTTTGCCATGGTAAATCTTGGTCTTTGGAAATATGAGTATTTCCTTTGTTGCTGTCACTTATACTTTAGTGGTGTTGAGACAAGTGTAGGTGCCATTTCTTCCATAGACACGTTTTTTTAAAACTCATTAGAATTTCAGTTTGGGGTTTGAAGATTTATGGGAACATCTGGAACAAAGTTGTGTTTTCAGGTAGTATTAGGCTAATCTCTCTAAGACTGGTAAATCTTTAGTGATAAACTTTTAACAAACATGTCCCCTAGACATGAGTGTCAGTTTGAGACGTCGGTGTTGAAGGCTGTCAATGCGCGTTTACGCGGTTACCAGATAGGGCCTTGGAGAAGGTCACAAGTGGGAAGTGACAGTGTGTTTAGTAACTGAGCAAAGCACCAGAGGAAGGAGCAGCAGCAGAACAGGCAACTGAGGTGAAAAACTTTGAAACCCAGGTCATAGGTATTCTTGTGTCTAGTGTCCACAAAGAATTTTTCAAACGATTTGTAAAAGAACTGTAATTATTAAAATGAGCTGAGTCCCTCAGACATTTTGGTAGTGAAATTAATAGCCACAAAGTTCTAGAATTTCTTCTTAATCAAAACGTTAAATTTTACAACATTTAAAACTTGTTAAATTAAGCAGTTTATGAGTCCAAAAACAAAAATATACTTGTTTATGTCACAAAGAAAAAAATGAAGAAGTGATAAGAGATTTACATTATAACCTTGCTTTATACCTTACTCAGATTAATTTTATGATAGAAAGTTCAGGCATTTGTGGGAAGAAAAGAATTTGGGGTGGGATCTTATGCCAAGATCTAAGAGTCCTCATATAGTTGCATACAGAGTAGGCTGGGACTGTCCCCCAATTGTTTATTCCAGTTGTACTCATTTCTACAATTATGCAATATAAATTAAACCATACCTCTTAAACTGTTGAAACATGAGTGCAAAATGAAAGAAACTGTGTGGGTTTTGTTTTTTTTTCTCATGAAAACGAAGCTGAATAGTTTGGAAAGACTGGTGAAGCCAGTGTTGAAGATTTTTGCATTCAAAGCAGTCATGGCTGAGTTAACTACAAAATATTGGGGAGAAATTAAAGCAAGATGAGCAATGATAAAATTATAGGTCAGGTTAATTTACAAGTGTTTAAATGCTTACAATACTTTAAAAAGAAAAAAACTTGGAAACCTGGAAATAGTTAATATTGCTCTGCGGACACGCTTTATACAAAAATACTAAAAAGTAGGACTCCAAACCAGTGTCCAGTGCTCAAAGAAATGAGTCCTACATCAATAAGCCAGTGAATGCACGTATGATTTTCCAGTTAAAACAGTGTACATTTTACATACATCATTTATTATTATTTCTTCTTGTAGGAGCAGACTATAGTCCAGCTTAAATCCCAGGGTTTCTGGAGGAATTGTCCAGCTTGGCACTTGATAATGAGCCCACATTTTTTTCTCTGCGTGGTGGTCAGTAGAGTAGGCAGAGAAGTCCTCAGAATTGCTTGAACATCGGAGTGAAAACAAGAGTGTAAAACCATAGAAGAAGATGGAGTGAGGTCTCCTCAAAGGGCGTGTGTGGAAACTCTTGTTAAGCAAAATTCCCCTGGTGGGAGCTGCAGTAGGTGGGCACATTTGAAAGTATCTTCCCAGTCTGAGCATCAGTCTGTGTACACTTCGAGGGACTGGAGAACACTGAGAAAACGGCATACAGCACCGCCAACAGAAATATGTGAAAAGCAAGCTATCTGCCCGGAATCCTGAGTGTAGTTGTGCTCTGAAAGCAAGCAAACGAGAGCCTCGAATTGCCAGGACTCACTCTGCTCAGAGGACCGAGGTAACTATAAGTAGCAGCACCCTGGAGGGACGACCAGGTCAGGCCGTGTGCGCGTGGCAGAGCACAGAATGAGTGACAGGTGTGCGGGCTGGCTGTGCTACTGCTCTCCAGTTCCCAGGCCCCTTTGAAGGTAGGCTTAGCCGTGTGCCTCGTTGGGTGAATGAAATGCAGGCAGCAATGATGAGTGTCACTGACAGGTGAAGCTCCCAGAGCCAGGAGGACCGTACCCTCCTCCCCGCCCCAGTTACTGAAGACATTCCAGCCAGCGGCTACTCCAGTTGCCTGTCCCAGGCTGAGAGGCTCCAAGCAGAGCTGGCAGACTGTGCAGACACACAATGTGAGCAGGAATTGTGTGTGAATTGTGCAGTGTGAGGGTTGTTTGTCACCAAAGCATCATTTAGCCTATCCTGCAAAACTGTTGCATGAAGGATTGAGTGAAAAAGCAAATCGTGATAGTTATGGAGAATACTAGAAATGCATACAATCCTATATGTTAAATTTTGCACACAACAAATGTTATTAGTTCAGCTGTGTCCCTTAGTTAAACGTGACAATTGGGGATTTACTATTAGGAAATAGAGAACTCAGGTTTGAGTGGGCAGCATCTGTCTTGTATTAGAATGCTCGGGTGGTCTATGAAGACATTGCTGAGACACTATGCTTTCTCATGGGAGAAGCGTGGGTACTGGGGGAAACAGCTTTACTTTTATCTCCACCCCCAGGGTAGTCTCCAGGATTGTGGATTATTGATTTGGCAGTGCTGAGCTTATCCCAACATTGTTGCTGTTCATGACCATTTGCATTTCTTCGGCATTTTTTTCTTGCAAATTTCTGTCTCCATCTTACAGACTTCAACTGGGATCTCCACAGGCCAGTATTGGGATCAGCTTAGGTTCTGTCAGGCCAAGAGCACAGCCATCAGATATGAAAAGAGACCATAAGGAGTTCCCTGGAGACCATCCTAAAAGAAAGAAGTCAAGTCTCCTCTGGGAACTCTTGGGTAAACCCATGGCACTTATGTTACACTAGATGGTGTTTCTTAGGTTAAGCCAGCTTCTCCAATGTTATTTTTTTAGGAGGTACTGGGGATTGAACCTGGGACCACATATGTGGGAAGCAGGTGCGCAACCACTGAGCTACAGCTGCTCCCCGTCTCCAGTGCTTTTAATATCATTTGTTACTCAGAAAATAATCTCCTGGTCATTTAATGGGGATCCAGAAATACTGCCTGTCAAATTGTGTGGAAGGAATCTGCATCTTCTTATAATTTGAATTGGTGAAAGTGCAATCACTTTTAACGCAAATTTAAATGGCGCATGCACCCCTAAATCAGGGAACCACAGGGACCTCTGGCAAGCTAAGTCCTCGGGGAAAAATTTCCATCCAAGTCTATCCTTATGCCTCCTTTTCTAATGAACACACCTGAAGCATCCAGCCTATTATCTTTTCTCTATTTCTATCTTGATTCTACAGCTGGTACCACCTACGTTTTATTCTTGACGTTCCTGTATTTCCTAAGGCTAGCACTGGAATAAGTTCCTCCCTCTCAATTGCATAATGTCAACTTTTTACTTTAAAAAGTTTATTATTTTCCAGATGGAAATAAAGAAAAATAAAGTAAAAAGTACAAAGCTTTGGGGCAAATGAAACAATGTAAGCAGTCACGCAATGTCCTCGTAGTTCTTATTCTATGGGTTGGCCACTCTGTAAATGGCAGTTGACTTGCCAGCCCCTTCCCTTGATTCTCTGCTGCCCAGATGGGGTGACAGGCTTTAGGAAGGCTCCCTCACCATTCTGGCCCTCAGTTTCTCCATCTGTGAGACAATGGAAGCCAACCCTTGGGCAGCGCTCTGCACTTTTCTGCAGGTTCTTTCAACTAGCTTGGACCTAACATTTTTAGAACCATAGTTACTGCCCCTTCACCATCAAAGAGACTGAGTGAATGAAGGTGGAGAACCTCAACCCCGAGCAGTGTCCCTTCAAGAACAACGGGCAAGTGAAGAATGCTGGGGGCACTTCAAGGCTGATGAGGAAGGCCTCACACAATGCACGCCTGTGAACCCCAGAAGTCTACAGGGCCCATGTGAGCAGGCAGAGGCCTAAGAAAGATCTTCAAGAAGATAAAGGAAGGTCAAATGGCTGCTACCAAAGAAGCCCTTTGGAATGAGTTGGTCCAAGAGATTAAGAGATGGCTCCAAGTGCCACTCTGAAGAAGTTCCTCCATTGGCAAACTTTTCTCTGTTGTGTGTCCATTTCTTTTAGAGATGGTAAGCTTCTTGAGAGCAAGGGCTGTTTCTTTCCCAAATTTGGATCTCTAGATCCAAGCTCAATGCCCAGTAAGTACTAGCTGCTCAACAAAGGTTTATTGAATAAAATGTATTCTCTTTGTGAGTATATCCTCTTATAATTCAATTTATTAAAAGGTTATAGGCAGAACTTCCAGAATGGTGGAATTTGGAACTCTATAAATCTACCTCTCCAGAAGGGCAATGAAAACATTGGTGAAAATAGTCAATATTTACTTTTTTTTTAGAACTCTGGGAATTAATCAATGTCTTGCATTTACCTGGGGAGTGTTTCTTCAAGAAAAAAATGCTGAACCTTGAAAAGAGCAGCAGGATTTGTGGCATTCTAACTTGACTAAACCCATGCCCTTTCCCCAATTCTTGCACAGACTTGAAAACCAGCAGCTTCACAACCACTGTAGCTATGCAAATTAGTAGTTTGCAGCCACCGGAGATGGAAGACTAGGTTTGGACCTCCTCAGAAAGCCCCACTGTCACTATTTGACTGTTTAAGGATCCCCTTAAGGGCACCATCATATTTTACCTGACTTGAAGTTCCATTCCACGGGTAAAGCCCTATGCCCATGGTGTTTGTTGAAAACAATCATCAACAGTTATTTAACATTGTAAAGTCCTAAGGCTGCAACACAAGTTGGGATAAACAAGAGACTAGCCAAAAAGTTAAAAGGAAGATCTGGAGAATGAGATGTCCATGGGGATCTTTGAAAGTCTCTGACACATTCCTGTTGGCTTAGAAGGCTGAATACATGCACAGGCTCTGTGCTGGCAATAAGTGATGACCAAGTCAGAGGTGTAAACTGCTGTAGTGTTGAATGTGTGCCCCAACAAACATGCAAACCTCGTCCAAAGGATGGAAGACATAATTGGGTTGAATCTTTAAAGGAAATCTTTGATGAAACATTAACTGACCACTAAGCTAACTGGGCAAAGATGCCAATGTCCACATGCTATAGGAATACAGACTTTATAGAATTAGTCGAGGAAAGACCTAAACAAACAGATAATGAAGATAACACAGCAATAACAACAAACACTGGGAATCTGGACAGAATCTGATTTCCATAGCTAACACATTATATTTTTAGATTGTCTAGTTTTTACACAAAATTACAAGACATGCCAAAAATTAAGAAAGTATGATCCATATACAAAAGCAATCAATAGAAACTGTCTCTAGATAGACCCAGATGTGGGATTTACTAGACAAAGATTTAAAATCAGCTTTATATATAAGTTCAAGGAATTAAAGGAAAGCGTGTAGAAAGAATTAAGGTGAAGTATAAGAATGATGTATCACCAAATAGAGAATCTCAATCAAAAGATAAAAATTATTTGAAAGGGAACCAAATGGAAATTCTGGTCTAGAACATACAATAACTAAAATGAAAATTCACTAGAGGTATTCAACAGCAGATTTGAGCTAGCACAAGAAAGAATCAATGAACTTGAAGACATCAATTGAGGTTATCCAGTTTGAGGAACAGAAAAAATATGGAAAAAAGGAAGAAAGTCACAGATTTATGGGACATCATCAAGTGTACCAGCATATACAAACAAGATGCACAGAAGGAGAGAAGAGGTAGAAATAGAAGGAATATTTGAAGAAATAATGATAAAAACCTTCCCATGTTTGACAACAAATACCTATACACCCAAGATGATCAAACTGGATAAACTGAAAAAAAGTCCATACTTACACCTGTTGAAAGACAAAGACAAAGAAGAATCTTGAAGACAGAAAAATGACTTATCACATACAAATGATACCAAGTAAGATTAATAGCTGATTTCTTATCAGAAGCCATGGAGGCCAGAAGGAAGTAGGAGAGTGTATTCAAAATGCTGAAAGAATGTCAACTAAGAATTCTATACCCCCCCCCCAAATTATCTTTCAAAAGTGAAGGAGAAATTAAGTCTTTTCTAGATAAACAAAAACTGAGGAATCATCAAGAGCAGATTTGCCCAACAAGAAATACTCAAGGGGGGCTTAAGCACTGAAGAGTAACTCAAATCCACACCAAGAAATAATGTGCACCAATAAAATAAAGCATAAATATATTCTTGTTTATAACACTTTATATAATATAAAATACAGTATAAATATATTCTTGCTTGTAACACTTTTCTTCTCCTATCTGATTTAAAATACAACTACATAAAGCAATAATTGTTAAACTGTGTTTAAGGGCTTAGATATATAAAGATATAATGTGTATGATAATGCACAAAGGAATGGGGAAACAGAGCTATCTTGGAGCAAGGTTTTCATATTGAAATTGAGTTGCTATTAATCTGAACTAGATTTAAGTTATCATGTTCATTGTATTCCCCAGGGGAAGCACTAAGAAATCACTCAAAAATATTCAGTGAAAGGATCAAGAAGGAAATTAAAAGGATACACTAGAAAATATGTATTAATACAAAAAAAGGCAGTAATGGAGGAATACAGAAACAAAAAACATAAGACTAAGCAGAATGGCAGAAATAAGTCCTACCTTATTAGTAATTATTTTAAATATAAATAGATTAAACAATCCAATCAAAGAGCAAAGACTAAGAATAGATTTTGAAATTTATGATCCTAAGCTATGCTCCATAAAAGAGACTTGCTTTATTTTTTAAAATATTTTTACTTTATTTTGTTTTTGTCTTTTTTTAAAAAAGATACATAGATGACAAAAAATGTTACATTAAAAAATATAAGAGGTTCCCATATACCCAAAAAGAGACTCATTTTTAGATTAAAATCCCAAGTAAGATAGAAATTAAGAGGGTGGGAAAATATATAATATGCAAACAGAAACCAAATCAGAGGTGGAATGACTATAATATCAGGCAAAGTAGACTACAATCAAAAATTGTCATTAAAGGAAAAGATTTTACAGAGACAAAAGTGTCAATTTGTTAGAAATACATAATTATATATATAGATGATCCTAGATGCATGAAACAAAAAGTGACAGAATAAAAGGGAGAAATAGACAATTCAAAAATAGTTGGAGATTTCAATATCCTATTTTCAATAATGGATAGAACAACAAGGCAGAAGTTCAACAAGAACTAGAAATAGAACACTGAACACTATAAAACTGCACCTAACAGACATCTGGAGAACACTCCACTCCATAACAGCGAATACACATTCTTCTCAAGTACACATAGAACAGTCTCCAGGATAAGCCATATGTTAGTCCGTTAAAGAAGTCTCAGTAAATTTTAAAGGACTGAAATCATACAAAGCATCTTTTCCAACTACAATGGAATTAAGTTAGTAATTAGTAATAAAAGGAAATTTGGGAAATTAAACTACAAACTTCTAGATAACAAACAGATCAAGGAAAAGAATGAAAACTAATATATATCATACTAAGACATATGGGATGCAGATAAAACAGTGTTTAGAGGGAAATTTATAGCTGTAAACACCAATAGTAAAAAAGATTGGAAATCACTGATTTCACTTTCCACCTGAAAAAAATTGAAAAAAAAAGAGGAGAGTAATTACAAAGAAAATAGTAGAAAGTGAATAATAAAGATTAGAATGGAAATAACGAGTTAGAGAAAAGAAAAGCAAGAGGGATAACTAATGAACTATAAAACTGGTTCTTTGAAAAGATCAGCAAAATTAACAAATTGCTAGTGAGACTAAGCAAGAAGAAAGCCAACATCACATTAAGAGGATTATAAACCATGACCATGTGGAATTTTCCCAGGAATTTAGCATTAGTTTAACTCTCAAATACCATCCAATATAAAACATCATATTAATAGGATAAAGGACAAAAACCATATAATCATCTGAATCCAACATGATAAAAGCAATCAAACTAGAAAAGAAGGAAACTTCCTCAACCTGATAAAAAGGAATCTGGAAAACACAGGTGACATCACACTTAATGGTGAAAGACTGGATGCTTTCCCCTAAGGTCAGGAACAACAGAAGAATGGTCACCTTCACCACTTCTTTTCAATATTTTACTGGAAATTCTTACCAGGGCAAGAAAAAGAAATAAATATGCATCCAGATTGAAAGGGAAGACGTAAAGCTATTTCTATTCACAGAGAGCATGATCTTGTATATAGAAAATTCTAAGGAATCCTCTAAAAATGATTAGAACTAATAAATTTCAGCAAGATTGCAGGTTACAAGGTCAATATCCAAAAATCAGTTGTATTTCTATACACTAGCAATCAACAATCTGAAATGAAATTACAAAAACAATTCCATTTACAATATCATAAAAATAGGAATATAGTTAACAAAGTAACCGTGCAAATTCAAGACTTGTACACTGAAAACTACAAAACATCATGGAAAGAAGGAAGAGCTATATAAATGGAAAGGCAGCACGTTTTTCACGGATCAGAAGATACAATATTGGTAGGTAGCAATACTCTCCAATTTCTTCTGCAGACTCAACACGCTCCCTATCAAAACCCAAGCTGCTCTTTTTCTCTTTTTTTTTCCCAGAAATTCAGTCTGATCCTGAAATTCATATTAAAGTTCGAAGGACCAGAATAGCCACAACGAACTAGAAAAGAACAACGTTGGATTATTTCTCAATTTCAAAATGTACTTCAAAGCAACAGTAATTAAGACAGCGTGGTACTGGCATAAAGACACACCTAGAGATCAATGGAAGAGAATTGAGAAGCCAGGAATAAATCCTGCCATTTATGGTCAACTGGTTTTTAAAAAAATTAATAGTGTTAAAGATTAACAGTATTAACCTTTATTAATTCTGTTTACGTACTGTGATTGCAGCTCGGCAGAAGAGACCTGGTGCTGGATGGAACCCAAGGGGCTTTTTCACAGGCTGGGAGGGCGCGACCCATTTCTGCAAGGCGTACCCAAGGGCTCAGGTCATTTTCGTTCACATCTACATTTCGGCAGCGCCGGTTCTCCCGCCGCAGTGCCCTCTGCCCCTGACCCACTGCCTGGCGACCACTTGGTTTCTCCGCCCCGGGGGAGCAGCCGAGTTCCGTGGGGCCAGCTGGGCTTGCGCGCAGCCTCTCCTGGGCGCCCGGGCACGGGCAGGTGCTGCGGGGCGCCCGGCGCCAAGGCCGGAGCGGGGGCAGCCCTGCCGTGGATCCACGGGGCGCGCGGGGGGACACGGCTTTCTGCCCCCGCGCCCCGGGCCCAAGGCCAGGCGGGCACGTGGGCACCGAGTTAGCGTCTAGGAATGAACGAGGGAGCGCGCGGACGCGGGTGAGCGCGGGCCATGGGTGCTGAGAAGCCCGCGCCCGCTGCCACCCCCCTGCGCTTGCCGCCCGCCCCTTTCCATTTCGGGACAAGACAGGGCGCCCTGCCAGAGCCCAGGACCCTTGCCCTGGAAACCCGAGCTTAACCCTCCCGGTCCCCGGCCCCGGCGGGCAAACCAGACCGAGGATGCCAGCTCGCGTGTCCAAGTCACCTGATTTTTTACAGTCTTTGAGTGCGGCAAAGTATAATCTTTTCCACGAGGTGCTGGGACAACTCAGCATCCATGTGCAAAAGAAGGAAGTTGTGCCCCTACCTTACAAGATTTTCAAATATTAACTAAAAATGTGCCATAGACCTAAATGTAAGAGGTAAAACTATAAAATTCTTAGAAGAAAATATTGGAATATATCTTCCTGACCTCGGGTTTGGCAAAGGATTTCTAGATGTGACACCAAAAACATGAATAACCAAAGAAAATAGATAAATTGAAAGTCCTCAAAATTAAATCCTTTGGCCTTGATTGGAAACCATCAAGAAAAGGAAGAGACTACACACCTAGTGGAAGATATTTGCAAATGATGTATCTGATAACTATTGAGAATAAGTAACTTACAATCCAATAATAAAAAGACAGGACCCAGTTAAAAGGATATTGAAATGTCTTTAAATCGACATTTCTCCAAAGAATTATACCAGTGACTAAAATGTACAGAAAAATTCTCAACATCATTAATCATTAGGAGTAGGCAAGCCCCAGCGTGCATCCACTCTGCACCCAGGAGGTTGAAATAAAAAAGATAAACAGTAGTAAGTGTTGACTAGGTGTGGAGGAATTAGAACCGTCATACATTGCTGCTAGAATTGCAAAATGGTACAGCTAATTTGGAAAACAGTTTGGGGGATTGGTCACTCAGAATGCTCATCATAGAGTTATTATTTTATATGACCCAGCAATTCCACTCCTAAGAATGCACCCAAGAAAAATGGAGACACGTGTCCACGCAAAACTTTTACATGAGTATTCCTAGAGGTGTTATTCATCATAGCCAAAATGTGGAAATGACGTGAATGTCCATCAAATGCGTAAAAATTAATGTAGTTTATCCATTTGGCACTGGAAAATTTGACTTGTATAGATGTTACTAAAACAAAAAGTTTAAAAGGAAAGTGGAGTACTGATTCATGCTACAATGTGGGTGAACTTTGAAAACAGCATGCTACCTGAAAGACACTAGTCACAAAACATCATATATCGTATGATTAATTTTAAATGAAATGTCCAGAACAGAAACTCTACAGGGACAGAAAGTAGATTAGTGGTTGTCAGAGTCTTAAGGAGAGTGAGAATGAGACTCCCAAGGTGTATGAGGTTTCTTTTTGGAGAAGTGAAATGTTGTAAAATTATACTGTGGTCATGGTTGCACTTCTATGTGAATATATTAACAACTATTTAACTGTATATTTTTAATGGGTGAATTTTATTATATGTGAATTATATCAATAAAACTGCTCAAAATTTACATTTTTGGGAAATGCCTCAAGTTTAGACATATAATTATGTTTACAAATTCTTTTCCAGTCAGTTCCTTTCCAGAATTTGATGCGTGTCTTTAATTAATAGTTCTCAACCCCTTTTTAGGAGGTTGTATCTAAACTGCATGGAGTGTTGTGACTTCAAGTATGATCTACAGACCAGCAGAGTCGGTGTAGCTGGGAGTATGTTAGCAATGCAGAATCTCAGACCCACCCCACAATTCTGGAATCAGAATTTGTATTTTGACAACAAGCCGGGTGATTCCAGGCACAGTCAAGCTTGCCATGCACAAGCCTGGGTAGGCTTCTGTTTTATACAGAGGTTGGAGAATTCCATTTCCTTCCTTGAGTGACTGAAAAGGTAGAATTGGGTATTGTTTCTTGGTATTTGCATGTTTTAAAAAATAGAATCCATCATGTTATTGAAATAATACATTCCAAAATAAGCATTTAAAATTTTTCATCCAAAGTTTTAAAAAGCTGATTGCCCTTTTTAGAAAAATCAAATCCAAAAAGTTTAGGACAAATGAAAAACCTATTGCAGTAGAAATTATGTGAGAGGGGGAGGAGTGGGGTATATGGAAATCCCCTATATTTTCTATATGACTTTTCTGTAACTTAAACCTTCTTTGATAATAAAGTGAAAGAAAATAAGCACTGGGTAAACATACAGAAGAAACTGGTGATGTACATAAAAGATAACAGATCTAATGGCAATGACAGATACAATGTGGAGCAGTTTGATATTGTTTATGAATTCCAAAAATAGATATTGGATTGTGTTTGTAAACTTATCTGTTCCTCTGGTCATATTAGATTGTATTAAATTCAGAGGCTTCTCTTTTACTTGATTAAATTATGATTAAGGCCATGATTGGGCCACTTCAGTAGGATGTTGAATCCCTACTCCCTTGGTGGGTGGGGACTCCCAGAGAAAACTACAGAGCAGAGGAAAGAGTTGGAGTTTTTTTTTTTGATGCTGGAGCCCCAGGAAGAAAACACACAGAGGAATAGAGATGGCTCCATAGACAAGGCAGAGGCCCCTGGAAGAGAGAGAGACTGAGAGTCTACAGCTGACCTTGTGGAGAGACCAGAGGAGCTGAGCCCAGAGAGAAACCAGAGATGAGCCTTTTGCCAGCCTATAGCTGATATTTGAAGAAGCTGTGGCCATGGAGCCTTAAGAGGGAGAGGAAGGCTGAACTCTTGCAGACGTCACAGCCATCTTGCTCCAACACGTGGCAACAGACTTTGGTGAGGGAAGTAATTTACTCTTTGTGGCCTTGTGACTGTAAGCTTCTACCCCAAATAAATACCTTTATACAAACCAAATGATTTCTGGTACTTTGCATTAGCACCTCTTTGGCTGATTAATACACAATGCAAATTTTTAAAAAATTATTTTTTATTTTTAAATATTCTTTAATTTTTAGATTATTTTTTAAAATTTATTGTTTGGCTTTGTTTTGGGGAGTTTTTGGATTTCAGAAGGGTCTCAAGAGTGGCAAGGGAGGATCACTGGGGTGGGGGCACGTGTGGGGAGGGGTGTACCTAGGCATGCATCTATGGAATATGAATGTGTTCAAATGGTCGTAGGGTATTCAAATGGTTGTAGGATGTTGTCTTGGTGGGCAGAAACCCACACAATAACTGAAAGAATATTGAATTTCATCTGGGGGAGTCCTGCTACATTCTCCAATAGAGTGGCGAGAATCCCCTGAGTACATAGGCAATGCCTAGTGAAGGAGGACAGGGCAATACACCATGCCCTTGATTTTTTCTTTTTTAGGAAATATGGGGGACTGAACCTGGGACTTCATACATGGGAAACAGGTGCTGGGTACACCTGCTCCCCTAGGCCCTTGATAGTATTGTATATTGCCTAGGAGTTACTCCTGCAAGTCTGTGCTGCTCAAACGTGGTCTCTCTCTAAGCCAAACGCAGCATATAAATGCACCCCAAGCATGGAACATGACTCCCAGGTATGAGCCTCCTTGGTATCGAGGGTTTATTGCCAAGCATCAACTAGTGATGTATTTGGAAAAAGACCTTGACCCAAAGGGAGCAAATATTAAATACAAATGAATTTTTATAGCTAAGAAATTTCAAAGTGAGTCTGAAGGTCATTCCAGACATTACACTTATGCACGTCTCTGGAGGATCTCACCGACTACCACAGTAAACAGTTCCTCAAGCAGGGGTGTTCCTGGGGGCTCTAGAAACATCTAGAAATGCTATAAGCAGGGCAGACAACCCCAGGAAATTGGCACCCCATTGGTCATCCTTACGTGCCCCCATGTATCAGAGTTAGACTCATTTATAATTTTCCTACACATGGCTCTTATATCCCTTTTATTTGAACCTATGATTAGCACTATACCTGTTAAATGTATGTCCCAAAGACTTAAATCTTCTGGCTGCTAATGAGCCCTGAATCTCAGCAGAGTTGCAGCCAACACCTGCTCTCCTGTTCATCAGACTCACCCAGGACAGTTAACAAAAGGGTGATGATGGACAATGCCCATTCCAAAAATCAGAGAGTATCTGTAACTGCAAACAAGACAGTTCCACCCATCTGCTCCATGGGATCTAAGCCCCCTCTCAAATGGAAGCAGAGTGGGCGTCATCATCCCCAAATCCTCAAGATAGAGGAATGAACAAACATTAAGTGGGGAATGCAACTATGGATTAAAGTATCCTTATTATTGTTTTAGTAATGGAAGAACTTCTACCATCGATATAGAGGCAGTCGCCACCAGAGGTTCTGAGGGGAGGGAGAGGGAAGAGTAGGTGTAACATGAGGCATTCTGGGGACACTGGAATTGTCCTGCACAACATTGCAATGACAGATACAGGTCATTATACATTTTGTCAAGACCTATAAAATTGTGCAGTGCAAAGTGTAAACTGTGATGTAAACTATAAACCATGGTTAGTAGAAAAAAATACGTACAGATTGAAAGAAAAAATATTTTCACTTATTCTTAAATAACCACTGTTTCTTTCTAATGGTATGTGCATGTGCATTTTGGGCACTAGCAAATTCTGAACCTTGGATTTAGATTAGACACACAATCCTCTTTTTCTCCACATCTCTCACAGAAACCACTTAATACCCAGATTTGCAAAGATATGATGAGATCATAGAAGGGGCAGTAGCAATCTAATGTTAAAACTATGACTTACCATGGACTATATAGTTACTAGTACAATTATAAAAATGTTTTAGCATCAGTTGAAATAGGTGTTCCATATCAAGGCAAGGTGTTAATAGGGTGGTATATAGGAATTCTGTATTTTATGTCTGATTGTTCTGTAAACCCACAATTTCTCTGATAAAAAACAACAACACACTATGACTTACCTTGAGCTAGCGGGTCCATGATATACGACAGATGCCCTGTGTTTCCCTCAAAAATTTAAAATACCGTGGAGGCACTGTGAATTCCCTGAAGTGTCCACTAGGGCCACAGTCTGTTTCTGGCAATCACTACTCCTTGCTGGGAGAAAGATCTAGGTAGTCCTTTTTCCTTTACATGATTTTATTAGAAATGCAGAAAATTGTAGCCAGTAATAGAGTCAAGAAAAAAAGGTAGAATGAAAAAATAAATAGCTCTAGAAAGGTATTTTTATACAGTACCACAAAAATAAGCTTATATTTTACACCTTTTTGATATAAAAATACAATTACAGCAGAGTACAGAGTACCAAGTGCCAATTTTTGACTTTTCTCTAATTTGAACAATGAATTAAGTAGAATCCCGAATGGACAGAAATCCATTGCTTTCTATTTTGCCTGACTGTTTTGACGTGTGATTTCTTGGTCTGAAAACTAGAATGGTAGTAATGTTCACAAGTGTACAAAAGTGTGATTGCACAAGTGTAATAAAGAATTAGCTCGTGTTAAACAACTGGTAGTAACCAGGGCTTCCATTTTCTTTTCCTTCAAGTAAGCTGATAAGTGGAAAACTGAAGCTGCATTCACCCACTTGCTTAAGTCTAGTTAAATTCAAAAGACAAGAGGACTATCCTCTTTAATCCTTCTAATAATAAAGAAAACATAAAAAGTAATTAGTGGTTATAATTTGTATTCAATACCTTAGCAGTTCGATAAGGCTTTGTTAGTGGACTCAGTAGATTTTATCTAGCAGTGCTTAGTAGGATTTAAGTCCATGTTACTTCATAAAGGATAGGTAGGGAAGTGGACTTGGCCCAGTGGTTAGGGTGTCCGTCTACCATATGGGAGGTCCGCGGTTCAAACCCCAGGCCTCCTTGACCCGTGTGGAGCTGGTCCATGCGCAGTGCTGATGCGCGCAAGGGGTGCCGTACCACAGAGCGGTGTCCCCCGCGTAGGGGAGCCCCACGCGCAAGGAGTGCATCCCGTAAGGAAAGCCGCTCAGTGCGAAAGAAAGTGCAGCCTGCCTAAAAATGGTGCCGCATACACAGAGAACTGACACAACAAAAAGAAACACAGATTCCTGTGCCGCTGACAACAACAGAAGTGGACAAAGAAGAAGACGCAGCAAATAGACACAGAGAATAGACAACCGGGGTGGGGGGGGAGGCACAGGAATAAATCTTTAAATAAATCTTTAAAAAAAATAAAGGATAGGTAACTTGGTTTCTGACAAGGAAAGATTTCCCATTTCATTTCCACTGGTTCTTTTTTGTTTTTTTTTAAAGATTTATTTATTTATTTATATTTATTTCTCTCCCCTCCCCCCCCCCCCAGTTGTCTGCTCTCTGTGTCCATTTGCTGTGTGTTCTTCTGTGACTGCTTCTATCCTTATCAGTTGTGCCAGGAATCTGTGTCTCTTTTTGTTGTGGTATCTTGCTGCATCAGCTCTCCTTGTGTGCGGCACCATTCCTGGGCAGGCTGCACTTTCTTTCGTGCTGGGCGGCTCTCCTTATGGGGCGCACTCCTTGCGCGTGGGGCTCCCCTACGTGGGGGACACCCCTGCATGGCACGGCACTCCTTGCGCGCATCAGCACTGCGCATGGGCCAGCTCCACACGGGTCAAGGAGGCCCGGGATTTGAACCGTGGACCTCCCATGCGGTAGAGGGACGCCCTCACCACTGGGCCAAGTCCGCTTCCCAAAAAATATATTCTTAAACGTAATCCATTCCTGTGGATGTGGCCCCATTATAAGTACTTTTTGATGAGGTCACTTCAGTCAAGGTGTTGGCAACCTCATTGAGGGTGGGTATTAATCCTATTTCTGGAGTCTTCTATAAGCAGAATGAAATTCAGACAGACAGAGAAAAAGCCACAGGAAGCTAAAGGCTGGAAGTCAGTGGAACCCAGAAGAGAAGGGCGAGGCCAGGAGAGGCCACCACGTGCACTGCCGGGTGACAGGGGAGCCCAGGACCAAGGACAACCAGCAGCCAGTCCCAGAACGCGTCTTTGGGAAGAAAGCATGGCCTTGATAATACCTTGATTTGGACTTTTTCCCAGTCTCAAAACCATGAGCTAGTAAATTCCCATTATTTAAGCCCATCCATTGCATGGTATTTGTTTAAGCAGCCAAAGAAACTACAACAGTCATCACCAGCAACTGCCAACTAATTAACTACGGGCTGAAATAACTATGCATTCACTTGGTTAAGACAGAAGCCAAGGCATGATCGTGTTCACTCCATGAGTGTGGAATCTTCCCATGGACCATTCCCTGAGCTAAGTGCATTACATGAGTTATAAGATGTTTTTTAAAGATTTTATTTATTTATTCCCACCCCTCTCATTGTTTGTGGTCTCTCTCTGCTCTCTTTGTCCATTTGCTGTGTACTTTCTGTGTCTGCTCATCTTCTCTTTAGGAGGCACCAGGAACTGAACCTGAGACCTCCCATGTGGGAGAGAGGTGTCCAATGGCTTGAGCCACCTCAGCTCTCTGGTTTGTTGTGTCTCTCATTGTCCTTCCTCTTTGTGTCTCTTTGTTGCATCATCTTGTGTCAACTTGCCATGCCTGCC
This sequence comes from Dasypus novemcinctus, assembly GCF_030445035.2. NCBI lineage: Eukaryota > Metazoa > Chordata > Mammalia > Cingulata > Dasypodidae > Dasypus > Dasypus novemcinctus. Next base: position 181,580,047 of record NC_080675.1, on the reverse strand, counting down.
TGGTGTGCCAGCTCACCTTCTCCAGGAGGCACTGGGAACTGAACCCAGGACCTCTCACCTAGTAGGTGGGAGCCCAATTGCTTGAGCCACATCTGCTTCCCGGGTTATGACATTTATTCTCATCACTGTTTTCAGGAAGGACATTTAGGCTCAGAAAGGTTCATGTAGCAGAACAAGGCTTTGGATTCAGGGTTTAGAACCCCAAAACCTCGACTTAGCATGGTGAGTTCTGTTTCTTTCCAGGGGCTCCCACAAACAGCTTGATGTAGTAGACTTCCCTCTCCATAAGCACTGATCTCCTATTTTATGGTACTAAATCAGAGAGGAGCTCCGATTGTATTCAGCAGCTGAAGCTGTAGCTCTAGGCATAGTCACTGTCCTCCCGAAATTTACAGACTTAGAGTCTAATGGAAGAGATACATGTTGACTTAGTCACTTACTGTTAAGCCTGTAACAGTACTGCTTATTATAGCATCAGAAGTAGTCTCTTATTTGCATTTCTGTAAATTAAATATATTTCCCTGCATTCTGACAGATAATAACTTAAACAAATATATACCTGTTTAAAAAATTAATTGCTACATCCATCCATCCATCCATCAGCCAACAAATATTTGTTTATTTTGACTACACGCCAGGTATCTTTGGTTAAGATTGACAGATACACAAACTTTTTTGTATTTTTTAAGGCGTAGCTTTTTCCCTAAGATACTCACAGTCTGGTAGAGGGAGACCCTCTGCATCTAGAATTATCATGTGTGGGAGATGGAGGTAAATGCTGCGAGGGTTAAGAAACAACACTCTAGTTTGGAGAGAGTGAGCTCTCACTGGGGAGTCATGGAAGTCTTGATGGCTGGGGCAGGAGGAGATGGGCCAGTGGAGAGGACACTCCAGGCGAAACACAGGGAGAGCGGAGGGGAAGCTTGGGGCGCATATGGGACGGAGAGTTAGCGGAAGGGAAGAGAGGAAGCGAGGCTGAAGGGCCTCGCCAGGGTCCACTCGCCAGGCAGAAGGGTCCGTTGAAGCTTGAGAGGAGGGGAGATCCTAGCGTGGGTGGAGTGGGAAAGGGTGCTATTTAGACTAGGTGGGGATCCTGGCGATGGCTCTTTGGCTCTGTCTTCTTGGTAAGCTGCTCTCCTAGGCTCGGTTCCCGCATCTATCACGTGAAGGAACGCTGCCCACCTTGGTGTCTGGTTTGCAGGATCCAGTGCGATCGTTGGCGCAGAGAGGAGGGTGGCCGGGCCAGGAGGGCGTCGAGACGCGCCGGGAGGTGGTGCTGTAGAGAAGCGTGGCTGCTGTGGCGAAGGGCTGAGGGGCAGCCCGTTTAAGAAGACAAGGGTCACCCTGCGAGGTGCCCGCGGCCTGACCGCAGGCTGGCAGTAGAAACGGAACAAAAGCGGGGAGAGACCCGAGAGAGGAGGGGCTGGCGGACTCTGAGGCCTGGAGGACGGGAGCTGCGGAGGCCAGGGGGCTGCCGTCCCAGGGGCCCAGCCTCGGGCCGTGGGCACCTCGGGCTGTGAGCCTGGACCAAGCTTTCTAGAGCTGGGCTCTTCCTTTCAGGCCATGGCACCTCCAGGCCCCGCTTGAACGCAAGTTCCTCATTTCTGATGCCAGGTGTACGAGCTGAAGTGGCCAAGGAGTGTCACTTTTCCTTAGGTTCAAGCCACACACCGCCGCTTGGGTCTCTCCCGTGCAGACAGGTGGGCCACAAAACCTACCCGCTGTTTTGTTGCGACTAAAAGGTACCACTGCTGGGAGGCCCACAGCCTTGACTCTGCCCAGGAACCGAGCCTGCCCTCTGCAGGGAGTCAGAAAAGGCAGTCCTCAGACGCGTTATTTCCCAACTTTGGACATTGGTCCTTAGCTTGGGACATTTTTATCCCGTGTGGCATTGTTTACAACTGTGCTGGCGAAAGAGAATTAGAAACAAAATTATCTCATGACTACTGAACTGTGAGGACACTGGTGCTTTTCGCATTTCCCTTAGGGAAGCTGAGCTTGTTGGAAACTGAGGCACAGTGGCCTCTCAAGGGGAGACGTCTCCATGGCTACACTTGCAATCTAAGGAATGTGGTAATTAAGAGTTCCCAGCAAACAGGAAGAAGCTGTGAAAGGCTGAAAGAAAAGATGAGCAGGTAACATACATGTAGTAAACAGAGCACTTAAACTTTGTACCTTTAGATAAGATTTTTTTAATTCCTTAGACTATGAGTATTGTTGATGGTAACTGCACGTTGCTGCTTCTGCCCACGTGGCCTGGGGTATACAGAGAGCCCCTTGTGAACAGTAAAGTTGTCTGAGGAGTCATTACTCGCAGACCCCTGATCCCAGCTCTCTCGTTCTTTCTGTTTCCTTCTCGCTTTTCGCTTTTCTCTTTCTTTCATTCCCGATACCCTTCGGGTCCAAATCTCCAACACAGCTGGAAAATAACCATGTGAAAAATTCATCACAAGGGAAGGCAATGAAAGGTTAAACCTCAGCTAATGAATCTGATAAAGGAAGAGTTGTTTTAATTATCAGTGCATTGTCTTACTTCATTTGTGTGGTTTTCCAGAATAAAGCTGCTCTAGACCTCAGGAACGAACCCTCTAATTCTGTTGCCACACAAAGGGGACTGGGACGTTTCTATAAAACGTCAGCCTTGATGACCTGAGGAACAGTTTCAAGGAGTTTCATGCTTCTTGGGTCTGAATCCATTTCACAGAACTTCCAGGTAACGTGGAAATGTGTCCGGATCTTACCAGCAGATGTCACTGTTTACATACAAGATGGAAACGGCCCCGGAAACCTCGTTTCTTCACTCCTTCTGAAACAGGACAAGCTTATCTGCATTCCTTCCCCCATAGAGACTTACCTTGTGGTCATTTTTTTTTTTGTCTTGGAAAAGAATGCTATTGTTTATCCCTTTAAAGAAAAACTGTACCTGTAAAAGGGAATTAGTTTACATTTCATATATTAATCCACAACTGTGAAAATCCATTTAAAAAATGATGGAACACCTAAGCATTTGCTTAAAATTAGGCTGCCTAAATCGAGGCATTAAAAACAGCTGAAGGCCGGGCACTCAGGGGTCTTAAAACCTCTTTTGGAGAGATCAGACTTAAATACAGACAGTAACTGAAGACCCCAGAGGTTAATGCTGAAACACCAGATGGTGAAGGTCCCATTGTTTCGGGAGGAGAGGAGGTCAGCGGGGGCCCGGGCAGGAAGAAGACTTCCAGGCAGAAAACCCAAGACAACAAGAGTGGGTCTGTTTGGCTGGCAGGGAGAGGTACCGTGGGGTTTTTGCTGAAGTCACAAGGGAAAGAATTATATTTGGCGTATCTGATGGAGTCGTGGGAAAGAAAACGGAGAGCAGAGTTGGGGGACAGTCCGGGAGGGGACTTGCAACTCCTGCGGCGATAACGGGAAGGAGGCGCACGCGGCCAGCGCGGCAGGGAGGGACACAGGCCGCCAGGCGCTCTTTCTTGGAGGCTTGACCCGCGGATAGCCAGTAAGGCAGACGCTGCTCGGGTTCAAGTCCTGGCTCTGCGGCATGATAGCTGGCGGTGGAGGCTTACGTAGGGGTAGGTGCTAACAAAAAGGAGAATCCATGACAAAGCGGAGCTCTCTAAGAATCAAAACTGCTTTGCAGGAGCAAGAGAGTCCCACCCATCTGCCCCATGGGGTTGAAGCCCCCTCTCAGTTAGAGGTGGAGGGGGCATCACCATCCAGAATCCTCAGGATTGGGGAGTGGATTAGGGACTGGAGTAGACTTGCTGTTATTAGAGACTTATTGTGATTCTAGCAATGGAAGAACTTTCATCATCGATGTGGAGGCAGTGGCCGCTGGAGGTTCTGGGGGCAGGGAGAGGGAAAAGCAGGTGTAATAGGGGGAGAGTTTTGCCCTTGGGAATTGGCCTGAATGACATTGCAATGACAGATGCAGGCCATTTCTTATCTTGCCATAACCTACAAAATTGTGCAGGAGAGAGTGTAAACTGCAATGTAAACTATAATCCATGCTTAGTGGCAATGCTCTAAAGTGTTTTCATCAATTGTAATAAATGTCCCACTCTAATGAAGGATGTTGTTAATGTGGGAAAATATGGGAGGTGTAGGGAATGGGGCATATAGGAATCCCCTATATTTTTATGTAACATTTATGTAATCTAAATATCTTTTAAAAAGATATATATATTTGAAAAAAAAAGCACTTTGCAGGGACAGACACATCTAATGAACTTGGCATACAGCAGGGGGAGAGGGAAAACTGAAAAGCATTCAGATATATGCATTTTCCTCTATGCGCTGCTTTAGCTGCAACCCACTAGTTAGTTATGTTGTATTTTCATTATCATTCAGTTTGGAATAGCTTCTAATTTTCCTTGTGATTTCTTCTTTGATCCATACCTTTTAAAGTTTATGGAGACTTGTATAGATCTCGTATGTGGTTTATTTTAGTGAACATTCCTTGGGTGCGTGAAAAGAAAGTGAATTCTACAGGTGTTGGGTATAACATTCTATGAATGTCATTGAGGTTAGAGGGTCAATGGTGTTGTCCAGCTTTTCTCTCTTTCCTGATGACCCAGCCTCCAGTGGCACCTGCAGTAGTCTCTGGAGCCTGGTACCACCCGGGTCAGCTCTCCTTAAGTCTTGAGAAAGCCTGTTTTCCTTTTTTTAAATTAAAAATCTCTTTGTTTTTATTTTTAGAGAAACTTTAGATTATGTAAATGTTATGTAAAAAATAAATGGGATGCCTATATACCCTACCTCCTCCCCCTCCCACACTTGCCCCATTAACGACCTTTTTCATTAGCTTGGTACATTTGTTAGAATTGATGAACACATATTGAAGCATTGTACTAACCAAGGACTATAGTTTACATTATAGTTTGCACATTGCCCTGCACAATGTTACAGATTTTGACAAAATGTGTAATGGCTTGCACCCATCATTGCAGTGTCATGCAGAACAAATCCAGTGTCCCCCAAATGCCCGTGCCCCACCTATTCTTCCCTCTCCCTCCCCTCAGAACCTCTGGTGGCCACTGCCTTTACATCAGTGATGCAAGTTCTTCCATTGCTAGAATAATGATGTCTACTTTAGTGCATAGTTGCCTTCCCTCCTTATGTTTGTTCATTCCACGATCTTGAGGATTTTAGGATGGTGATGCCCCCTCTGCTCCCATGAGAGGGGGCTTAGATCCCATGGGGCAGGGGGTAGAGCTGTCCTGCATGCAGTTGGAGGCACGGCACTTCCTGGGACGGGCGCTGTCCATCATCACCTCCTTGTTAGCAGTCCCGGGCGAGTCCAGTGAGCGGCTGAGTAGATGTTGCAACTCTGCTGAGATTCAGGGCTCAACTGGCGAATGAACAGACCGAAGACTTAAGTCTCTGGGAACATATATTTTACAAGAATAGTGCTAATTATAGGTTCAGATAAAAGGGGCAAAAGAGCCAACTCTGAATGAGTGTAACTCTATTATCCTGGGGAGCATATATTGCAAAGGAAGACCCACTGACGGGTAGAGAGCCTGCTTTCCGTCACGTGGTCTCACCCTCATTCACTCAAGGATTCTGTCACTCACTAAACAGGTATTTTTCGGTACCTATGTGCAGGCACTAACCCTACAGCAGTTGTACAAAGCAGCCCCTACCCTCCTGGAGTTTAAAGCCGTTCTGAGGATTCCTCCTGTGTTCACAGAGATGGGCCACTTCCCTCTTTACTGGCCCTGGTCTGTGGTGCCTGTCAGATGCGACTTCATCTCACCCAGCCCTCCTTTGGGCCATCGTCTTGGACTGCAGCTCCAACTCAGGCCTCACTTCCCAGTGCTTCTTCCTGGACAAAGACGGCCTGTGCATTCTTTCTCTCTCCCCCCCTTAGTGATCAGATGGTGGCGGTGAATCCTGCAGGCTTTTCTCGGGTTGTGTTCTCGTCACTTGGCCGCACTTCCAGGGAGTTCATCTGACGTGACCCTGGCCTGCCCCTCACAGCTCCGTTTCCTACGCAAGAAGTCCCAGCTCTAACCGATTGGGATGACCAACCAGACACCGTGCTTTGCAATCCGCCGAGATGCTCCAGTCCACCAGGCCCGGGACACCGCTCCCCACATTTCACGGAACATGTTTTCTTGTCCCCACAAGTGCCGCAGCGTGACTGAGGAGGCTCACGCCAGGGCTTTCCTGGAAACAGCCTGAGCACCTAAGACCCGTTTTCATCGTCCTCAGGTTTTCTCTCTCCTCCACACTTCCTTCAGCATCCCAAACATCTTTGTGAGACTTCTTACTAGTGTGTTTCCTGGAGACGTCGCCCTCTCCTTCCTCAGGCACGTCCAGAGATTCTGATTACGAGCTCTAGGTGCCCACGGTCATCACCTGAGAGGCTGTAAAAATGCAATGGATGTGTCATGATGATGGGAATGAGTGTTGCTGGGCGGGGAGTGGGGGGGTGGGGGAGGTGGGGCTTAAGGGGTCCTCATATATTTTTTTGTAATGTAATATTTTTACAAAATCAATTTAAAAAAATTAAAAAAAAAAGTCATCCTAAAAAGAACTTAGTGTAGTCTAGAGAAAAAGCAACAAGAACCAGTTATTCATTCAATAACTATTTATTAAGGAAATATATTTGTTAGCTACAATTTCAAACAAAGAATAAAATACAGTCTCTAACAAGAGAAGTGTCATTTCTTTTGGAGTAGGCTAACTTACACATAATCAGACTTTCATGTTTTAAAATACTAATAAATATTACATAATATTAATAATATAATATATAAATATTAATAATAAAAATATTAACAGTAAAAAAAAACGCGAATGGAAAGAGACCCAGGACAAACACATCGGGCTCTCTGGGTGGGACGCAGGCTTGAGTAGTTTTGAAGGTTTCCGGGCGAGGCCGGCAGATGGCACAGTGGGAAGGCCCTGCCAGAGTGAGCTGGCGCCTCAGAGCCCCCGGGGACCTCGTGGCAAAGCCCGGCCCCCAACCCTACCCCACATGTACTGAGCAAGGACTGAGGCTTCGTGTGTGTTGTTCAAAGTTCCCCAGGAGATCCTGACGCAGCGCTCAAGGCCCACAGCCTTTTCTGCGTCGGGATTTCCAATTTTCTTTTTTTTAAAAATAAGATTTATTTATTTAAAGATACAAAGATCATACAAAATGTTACATTTAATAATAGGATAAGTGATTTCTAATTTTCATCCCTCTCGACAAGCCCCTGTCCTCCAAAGACTGGGTACGTCAATCGCTTTAATCTCTAGGTGACTTTGTGGCCTCAAAAGGATGTCGTGAAGAAAGATGAAAGGAAGAGTTGTAAAAGAGTGGAGCCCTTTAAAAAAATAAATCTTTATGAGGGAAGTTTTGAACTCAGAAAACAGCCGTGCCCATGTGTGGAATTCCCACACAACACCGCTCCATCACCCTGCGCCGTTGTGGAACGTTCGTTCCAGGTCATGAGATCCCATCAGGCTGTTCCCACTAACTGGCCCGTTGCCTGCATGCAGGGTACTTTCCTTGCTTTTATTTTCATTGCTGGACGAAGTGACTCATCAGGAAAAGCACCATCGTGTTGATTCCCACGTTGTGTCCTCACATCCATCTCAGGAGGTGTAGGACAGGAAGATGACCCCGGCGGTGGGGAAAACAAAATGAATACTTGTAGGGGCTAAGAAACATACCCAGGCCCTGCTCCCAGGGACTGGTTCAGAGGGGCCGGGGAGAAATCTGCACTTTTTGCAAGGACTCCTTATGCAGGCAGGTGGCACTGCTCTGGGCGAGGCTGAGTTCTTGGGTGAAACAAGCTGCTGGAGCCCTGGGCACTCACAGTGTAGAGGGTCAGTGGTGGAGTGGGCGGCCTCGGCAGCCCGTGGACGGCCACAGCCTTGGGACCGGAGGACCTGGCCTCAAACCCCACCTGCCACTTGCAGGCTGTGAGCACCTGAGCAAGCTACCTGCAGGCCCGGGCTCCTGATCCGAGGGTGCAGGTGACACCAGTGCCTGTGAGATGGTGCATGAGCAGAACAGGGCGTGCCGGTAGCTAACCACTGGCCGCCCAGGCTCCCAGGGCCCGCAGGGGCCGCCCCAGGAAGGAGGCCAGCTTGTCCCTGGCATGGTCTGGATGCCCACTCGGCCCAGCCCTGTGGCAAGCTGCAGGGAAGATGAGAACGGTCTGTGCCATCCACTGGTATTCTCTGCACCCTTCCTTACTAGCAGGGAGGCAAGCATGTGGGCTGGCAGCCTCAGCTGGCGCTGCTGCTGGAGTTCCTTTAAAAGCTGCAGGCGGTACTAAGCTCTCCAGGGCGCCTCAGCGGAGGTTCCTGCCAGGCTCCCCGTCAGAGTTGCTATCGCAGCCCATCCAGTCCAAGGAAACTGAACCATAGGAGAGGGCTTGGGCGAGCTCAGGTGTGGATAAACCACTGAGTGGCACAGCGTAACACTGCGAAGGCCAATTGCTCCTTTTCTTCTTAATTAGAGAAGTTGTGGGTTTGCAGAACAATCATGCATAAAATACAGGATTCCCATATACCACCCTGTTATCGACACCTTGCATTGGTGTCAAGTATTTTTTACCATAGATGACTGATAGCACGTTTTTAAAAAAGGAGGTTCTGGGGATTGAACTTGGGACCTTGTACATGTGAAGCAGGCACTCAAACCACTGAGCTACATCTGCTCCCAGTGATAGACTTTTTAATAATTGTACTAGTAAACATAGTCCATGGCTTAATTTAGGGTTCCCTGTTTGTGAAGTGTAGTTCCATGGATTAAAAAAAAAAATTCTGTTATATATATAAGCCAATATTTTCCTTTTTAACCGCAGTCAAATATATATATATATATATTCAGTGCTGTTAACTGTATTCACAGTGCTGTGCTACCATAACCACCTCCATCTCCAAAACGTTCCCATCTTTCCAAATAGGGAGCCCTGTACATTTTAAGCTTTCACTTCCCGTTCCCTGGCCCCACTCTGTCCCCTCGTACCCTATATTCTAGATTTTGACTCTATGAGTTTGTTTATTCTGATTGTTTTAAATCAGTGAGAACATACCGTATTTGTCTCTTTGTGTCTGGCTTATTTCACTCCACATGATGTCCTCAAGGTTTATCCATGCTGTCACCTGCACCAGGACTTCGTTCTTTTTTTAATGCTGGATCACAGTCCTCTGTATGTGTAGACACATTTTATTTATCCCGTCACCTGTTGATGGGCGGTTGGGTTGCTTCCATCTTTTGGCAACATCTCTAGGAACATCAGTGTGAAAATATCTGCTTGAGCCCCTGCTTTCCAGTCTCCTGGGTATGTACCTGGAAGCGGGATTTCTGGATCCTAGCTTTCTGAGGAACTGCTGAGCTGTCTTCCACAGGGACCACACCGTTCTACACGGCCACCAGCAAAGAATGAGTGTCCTTCTTTCTCTAATTACTCTTCATCGTGTTTGAGTTGTAGCAGCCAAGTTGACGTCTTTAGGAGCCTGTTCATTTTATTGAATTTCAAAAATAAATAAGTAACAGCCAAAGAAAGAGGACCTGAAACGACGTTCCTGTCACTGGTGCTGTGCTCTTCGGTGCAGAGGTCCCAGCTGACCTCGTGTCCTTGCTGCACCCACATCACGCCATGGCGAGGAAGCTTCAGCCTGCGCCCTGTGGTTTCTCCAGAGCGTCCCTCTCCAATCGCATCCTGTCCCGCCGGCTCACACCTTCTGACTTCCGGGAAAGGACCTGATCTTCCCACGTGGAAGGCACTGCTCTTGACGCAGGAGTCTTCCCGTGTGAGGACTAGAAACGAGGCTGAAACTCCAAAGAAGCCGCACTGTCTTTAAAACACGTTGTCCGTGTTTCTCTTTTTCATTTTGTTTTATTTTTTTCCAAGATCCTGTTTCCCTGGACGCCATGCCTTTGTCTTTTCCTCTTCCAACATTAGCAGCATTTCCCCCACAGGCAGGCAGGGGGAAGTCCCGTCATCTGGTCCCCGGTCGCTGTGATCGGACTCACCTGAGGTCACCGTCCCTTGCCTGTCGGGAAAGGACAGCTGCTCCTCTGTCCTCGCCACTTCATCCCTCGTTGGGACTTCATCAGCGTCGTAAGCACCTAAGGGCTCCAAAGATGATGCTGGCTTTCCCAACAAAATGCTCGCCGTTCTCCAGCTGTTACTCCTGTTTTTTAATACTGCGCAATCCTAAGACCTATAGACTTCCTAGAAGGTACAATTGATAATTGCCCTTTAAATATCAGGCATACTTCCTGTCTCGAGGGAAGCATTCTCACCCTTTCATAAATGGGTGAAGCTACCAGCCTCCTCCACTCGTCGAGAGGGGGAAGGGCCTATTTGCGTGGCAAAGGACGACACTCTCTTGCCCACGAGCTCCTACGTCAATGGCACGGTGCGCGATGACAATTGAGAACTCGAGCTTTTGGGCCTGACAGAACTGGGTTGGAATCCTGGCTCAAATCCTGCACCTTCCACTGACTCACTCTCTGGATTCTTCAAGCTCGGAAACAATCTGTGTCTTAGTTTCCTAAGCCACGATCGGGGTGGCGGCAAGGTGACAGTCGCCTGTGATAGCACACATCTGCTGCTTTGGACCTCGGGGGGAGTATGGTGTGCAAGCGACAGGACCCCGGCATGACTCCTCTGCCTTTGGCATGCCTGATAGCCAGAGAGGAAGCATTCACGAGCGTGGCTGCTGCAGCTCCGCTCACTTGGAGCCTGCGTGTGGCGTTAGAAGCAGCGTTCCTTTCGTGTAAAATGCGCTGCAGTTATTTGTATTCAGAGACAGGCCGAGGAACAGTCCAGGCTCACTGCAAACAAGAAACCGGGATGCCAGCAAGGCCAACGCTGTTGTGAAAATGTTGAGCTATTAATCATCAAGTAGCGAAACAGAGCGCTGGTATTTATAGCAAACTGTTGCTAAGCAGATAATAAAGACCCCTTTCAGAGCTTGCATTTTTTTCCCCCCAGAAAAGCACTGGGCTTGAACAATGGATTTTCAGAGGAAATAAAAAGGCCACAAATGAGTGCGCCCCAGGTGGATTTTAGGTGGAGAGTCCTGGCATCTTTGCCCCTGCAGGAACGAGGGTGTGACAGGCCGCGACCCTGGCTCGCCTTACAAGCAGACTGGGAGGGCGAGGCCCCTTTAGACGAAATGCGCCCGGCCGCAGGGGAGCCCAGGGGAGCTGCCGGGCCTCCGTCTTCCGAGACGCCGTCTGTCTGTCGGGTGGGCAGTGAGCCCACCACACTGGCCCTTCTGGAGAAGGAAGCCGCCTCTTTCTAAGAAGCCCGGGTGAGCGTGAGCTGGTGCATGCAGGTCCACACGTGCTCACCCTTCTGCTCTTTTAGGAACCCAGGGCTGGGCCTGGCACGGTTTGTGCAATTCATGAGTTTGCACGCACGCTCGTGTCCATGGGCGGACCGGCTCCCCAGCAAACAGACGTTGACTGCTGAGAAAGAGCCCCCAAAAGATAGGCACACCCTAGATCTGGAAGCTGCCGGTGTTACCTTATTTGGAGAAAGGGTCCTTGCAGATGTGATTGCGTTGGGCACCTTGAGATGGGGAGGTGGTCCTGGATTCTCTGGGTGGGCCTTATTAATCGCATGCTTCCTTATAA